>NC_082690.1:73163977-73465340 GCF_949987515.2 Delphinus delphis | reverse complement strand
ACTGCTAGTAGCTCACACCTGCAACCTTCTCCAAAGGCTTGTCCTTGGGTGGCTGGAGCAGCTCACCCTGAGATGCTTGGCAGAGGAGGAAGTGCAAAAACCCTTCTTTCTTGCCTCAAGATGGGACAGACTCCACATTACAGTTTATATTCAAGGTCAAGAGGAGACCTGACTTTACCTGAAACCATTGCCATGCTTAGCTCTACCCCTTCCCTCTCTGCTTCCCTCACTCTCTTACAGGTCTCTCCTGAGAACACTCCACTAACTAATCCCAGGAATCCCCATTTCAGGCTCTGCTCCTCAGAACAGCCCAGAAGATGCTACCTCTACCAAGGTGAAAAGGAGTGAATGAGGAGGAGGGTGTCAGCTGAGAAGCTCCTTGGTGGCTGTCCTCTGGAAGCCAGAGGTGGCAGTGGGAGATACTGTTACAGAGCTGGGCTCCCTGTTTTCAATAGGGATGGTAGGATCCCAGAGTAGTAGAGACCAAAGAGCAGCACTAATCATCAGAGGCAAGATAGCCTTAATTACCCACAATGAGCAGCAATGTCAGAACTTGGAGGACTCTATGGAGATGGAAAATGGAGCACAGTGTTCCTTGGGGCAGTAAAGATTTTCAGGCATCAAAGATATCACTTAGGGCTTCCCTGGTGGCGCAGTGGTTGAGAGTCCGCCTGCCGATGCAGGGGACGCGGGTTCGTGCCCCTGTCCAGGAAGGTCCCACATGCCGCGGAGCGGCTGGGCCCGTGAGCCATGGCCGCTGAGCCTGCGCGTCCGGAGCCTGTGCTCCGCAACGGGAGAGGCCACAACAGTGAGAGGCCCGCGTACCGCAAAAAAAAAAAAAAAAAAAAAAAAGATATCACTTAATATACATAGCCAAAAGAAATCAAGAATGAATGAACAGAAGGCTGAGGTCAGCCACCTCAATAGAATGTCAGACCTGAGCCAGGCCTCAGACCCAGAACCCATCAACTGAAAGGGAGGCTGATGAGCCCATGCAAGGAGGACATCAGAGCAGGGGGGGGAGGCAGAGCAGTGCGATCAAGGCCTCCACGAGGAGGGTGTCCAAGCAGAGTGCTGGCCCAGAGGGGTCAGGTTGTTGGTTGTATTCAGGAGGTTTAGCAAACAAGTAAATATATTAAGCATAATGGGAGCCATATTTCTCTAGGTTGGGAAAAGCAAATACAAACAATTCCAGGGACAGCTACGAACCCCGTTGGATTGGTGTTGGATGGGAAGTGAAGGTATAGGTATAAACTAATGATTTTCAACATATACCAATAGAGATATCCATATTTATATGTGTGTATATGCATGACACCCCCCCACACACACATCCACGCTCGCAAACACACATATATGTACATATCTACACATACACATATATGTATGTATGTATGTATATATTCTAATTCTGACAGTTGAGGGGGCCTGGAAGCAGCAATACTCCAATAGGTATTCATTTCTAAATAGCATTGTCCATTTAAAGAAAGTAAGACTGCTTGGGGAAAAAAAGTGGCTGATTCCAGGACTAGAGCAGGAAAAGAACAAAGTGACACCTGGAAAAGTCTTATTATTCTAGAAAGTAAAGAAATGTTCAGAGAATGATGGAGATATGTAACACGAACAGAGAGACTAGTGTAAAGGAACTCTCACTGGAAATACCCGGTACAATTTGATCATCAAAATAAATAATTGATAGTACCAGATTATAACTTGTTGAATAATAGAAATCAATGAGTCCACAATGACACAGATATATGAGTGAAATAAATGGGGAGAAGAAAAAGTGTTTCCTTATAGTCGAATGCCAACTGAAAATTGATGGAATCAGAAAATCAACATTGGCAACCACTGAAGTAATAATTAAGGCAAGAAATAGCAATGGATGCTAAAATTAGTGTGCTAAAATGGGATGAGGAATGAGATTTACTACAGCTTCAAAGTATTTCCCAGCAAAATTCTTACTATTTACAAAAGGGAGAAAAGTAACTATAGTGGAGAAATATGGTAGATACCATCTTGATCAAGTGATCAAATTAATACCACCAGTAATGGGACAAATCCACATCATGTAGGGTTGCAATCAGAAAAATACAGCATCACTTCTGCAGTGTTCTGGCCAAAATGTATAGCCTAGGTCTAATCATATATGAATATTAAACAAAACCATTTTGAGGGACCTTTTACAAAATGACTGGCCTTCAAAAAATGTAAGTCATGAAAGTTAAGGAAAGACAGGGGAGCTGTTGCAGATTGGAGGAGACCACAGAGACCTGGTATGTGAATGCAACACATGATCCTGGACAAGTCGCTATAAAGGACAATTCTTTTTTTGTTTGTTTGTTTGTTCTGTTTTGTTTTGGGGGAGTTAGTAGCTACAGGTAGATGTTTATTTATTTACTTTTTTTCTTTGGCTGCGTTGGGTCTTCGTTGCTGCACACGGGCTTTCTCTAGTTGCGGCGAGTGGGGTCTACTCTTTGTTGAGGTGCACGGGCTTCTCATTGCAGTGGCTTCTCTTGTTGCAGAGTATGGGCTATAGGCACGCGGGCTTCAGTAGTTGTGGCTCTCAGACTCTAGAGCGCAGGCTCAGTAGTTGTGGCACACGGGCTTAGTTGCTCCGCGGCATGTGGGATCTTCCCGGACCAGGGATTGAACCACTGTCCCCTGCAATGGCAGGCAGATTCTTAACCACTGCACCACCAGGGAAGACCCAGGACATTCTTGATAAAATTTGAATAGGGCTTTTGCGAGAGAGCATGCAAAATTTCTTTGTACTAGTCTTCCAACTTTTCTGTAAGTTTGAAATTGTTTCAAAATAAAACCTTTAAAAAAAAAACCTATACTTTATTTTTTTTTTAAAGAAAGGAAGGCTGAGTCCCCTTGGGGGAAGTGCCCTGAAACACCACAATAAGTGTGTATAGTAGTGATACCTCCAGTCCTTCCTCAAAGTATTTGGATAACTGTAGTGCCAATGGTGGGGTAAAAAGAAATACCTAGATCTTTTGACGGCTGTAATTTACAGAGTCTGAGCTGACACAGAAACCCAGGGACCCAAAGGGCCATCATTGTCTCCTTTTAGAGAAGTGGCAGATTAAGGTCAAGTAATAAACAGAGTCCTGGACCAAGTCCATCTCACAGTGAATCCACTGAGTCCACAGACCAACTGGTAGCCATCTCCCCAGCTCTTAAATATATATTTGAAATGGTCTTACCTAGCAGTTAGCGAAAGCCCATATTCATCCTTGACCTATGGAGTAAAAGCTACTGTAGTATGAAAGATCAGATGGAAGTCCCTGAAACTATACCCTCTTCTAGACAAAATAATAAATAAAAAACAACATTGCATTCCTGGGGGAACAGCAGAGATTGGTACTACCCTCAAAGATGTGAATGACGCAGAGGCCATTGTCTCCACCATGTGTCCATTTGATTCACTAGTCTGGCCCTTCTAAGAAGCAAATGAATATGTCAGATGACAGTGGACTATCACATCTACCAAGAATTAGGACCAAGTGCAGTTGCTTTGCTACATTTAGCATCTTTACTAGAACACAGTAACATGGCCTCTGGTACACAGTGTTGCTTTTGATCTGGCATTATTATAATTTTTTTTTTTGCGGTACGTGGGCCTCTCACTGTTGTGGCCTCTCCCGTTGCGGAGCACAGGCTCCGGACGCGCAGGCTCAGCGGCCATGGCTCACGGGCCCAGCCGCTCCGCGGCATGTGGGATCCTCTCGGACCGGGGCATGAACCCGCGTTCCCTGCATCGGCAGGCGGACTCTCAACCACTGCGCCACCAGGGAAGCCCTGGCATTATTTTTAATACCTATCAGGAAGGAGGATTGGAAGGAGTTTGCTTCAGGGATGGACAAGTATATGGACATGGATGGACATGGATATGGGATGGACAAGTATATGCAACAATTACACCCTCTGTCGCAAAATATCCTGAAGAGACTTGGGCCATGTGGACATTCCAGAAAATACTGTACTGGTCCACTATATTGATGACAGCATATTAATTTGACCTGGTAACCATGAAGTGGCAACTACTCTGGATATCCAGGAGATAAATATTACAGAAATTCAGGGGCCTGCTTGCCCCATCAGTGAAGTTTTCAGGGGTTCAGTGGTTTGCCAGGACATCCCCTTCAAAGTAAAATACATGGTATTGTACCCTATGCCTACTGCTACCAAGAAAGAGCCTTGGTAAGCCTTTTGGGGTTTGGAAGCAGCATATACCACACTGGGGGATACTGCTCTGACCTATTTATTGAGGACGTGGAAGGATGTCAGTTTTGAGAGGAACTCGAAGCAAAAAAGGATTCTGCAGCAAGTTCAGCCTGCATCACGAGCAACCCTGTCACACAGACCATATGACCCACGGATCCCATGGTACTGGAGGTATGTGTGGTAGGAAAAGAGGAGCCCTCACACACCGCTGGCAGGAATGTAAATGGTGCAGTCCCTGTGGAAAAGTTTGGCATTTCCTCAAAATGCTAAACATAGAGCTACCATCTGACCCAGCAACCCAAGAGAAATGAAAAAATATGTCCACTCAAAAACTTGTGCACAAATGTTCATAGCAGCATTATTCATAATATCCAAAAAGTGGAAACAACCTAAATGTACATCAATTGATGAATGGATAAACAAAATGTATATTCATACAATGGCCAATGTTTGGCAATAAAACATTAGGAAGTACTGATACATGCTATAGCATAGATGAACCTTGAAAACATGTTCAGTGAAAGAAGCCAGACACAAAAGACAACATATTATATATGATTCCATTTATGTGAAATGCCCAGAATAGACAAATCCATAGAGAAAGAAAGTAGATTAGTGGTTGCTTGGGGCTGGGGCAGGGAGAAGGGGAGAGAAGCAAGAATGGGGGATAACTGCTACAGGGTACAGGGTTTCTTTTGGGGGTAATTAAATGTACTAAGATTTGCACAACTCTGTGAATATACTAAAAACTGATGAATTGTACACTTTGTTTTTTTTTTTACTTTATTTTTTTAAATTTTTATTGAAGTAGAGTTTCTTTACAATGTGTTAGTTTCTACTGTACTGCATAGTGAATCAGCTATATGTATACATATATCCCCTCTTTTTTGGATTTCCTTCCCATTTAGGTCACCACAGAGCATTGAGTAGAGTTCCCTGTGCTATACAGTAGGTTCTCATTAGTTATCTATTTTAGACATAGTATCAATAGTATATATATATGTCAGTCCCAGTCTTCCAATTCATCCCACCCACCCCTTTCCCCTTGGTATCCATACATTTGTTCTCTATGTCTGTGTCTCTATTTCTGCTCTGTAAATAAGATCATCTATACCAATTTTTTCAGTTCCACATATATGCATTAATATACAATATTTGTTTTTCTCTTTCTGACTTACTTCACTCTGTGTGACAGTCTCTAGGTCCATCCATGTCTCTACAAATGACCCAATTTCGTTCCTTTTATGGACACGAAATTGTATATATGTACCACATCTTCTTTATCCATTCCTCTGTTGTATATATGTATATATATGTACCACATCTTCTTTATCCATTCCTCTGTTGATGGACATTTAGGTTTTTTCCATGTCCTGGCTATCGTAAATAGTGCTGCAATGAACACTGGGGTGCATGCGTCTTTCTGATGAATTGTACACTTTGGATCACACATTAATGCCCACCAGAGGGCTTCTACTGCAGGAAAGGCATGAAAAAACCAAGTGGACAGGATCCAGTAGATGTTAGCCAGCCTCTGTCCTTGGCCACCCTAGCGTTGGTGAAATGGGATCATGAGTGGAACAGCCACGGTGACAGAGATGGAGGTTATGCACAGGCCCTACAGCACCATCTCTCTCTCCCCAAGGTTGATCTGGCTACTGCTGCTGCTGATCCCCAACCTGTCAGCAACAGAGACCAACACTCAGGCCCCCAGTATGGTATCATCCTTCAAGGAGACCAACCAGCCACCTACGGCCATGTGGGCCGTGTGGGCCATCGCTGGAAGCATCGATCCTGGAAGTGGCAGCAATTCACCTTGATTGGATTGGCACATATTCTGGGTATATCATTTGCCCTTCCTGCCTGGAGTGTCTCCACTAACACCATTACTTGAAGGCTCACAGAGTCAGGGCCTGCACCAAGGTGAAGCAGTACAGAAGAGTACAGAAGAGTGAGCTTTGTACACTTAAGGTACTCATCTTAAGGTCTGCACCCTAGGCACCTCACTTTCCTCACTCTAGTCCCATTCCTGCGGAGTATCTGATTTACCGTCATGAAGCCATAGACAATTTTGCCTTGGACCAAGGGACCCTATCAATGGCCAAAGAAGAAAGCAGTGGGCACATGGAATCCGGTGGTCTTATCACATACCACATCATCCAAAAGAGGCTAATCTGATACTGGTTAAATGACCTCTTCAAGATGCATGCAAGGTGCCAGGTATCCTTAAACCAATGGCCAGTATAAGTGGAATGTCCTCCAGGGGTAGAATATTCCATCTAGGAACCAAGAGATGGAAATAGGAGAGGCCCCCCGCTCACCTTTATTCCCTGTGACCCCCTTAGGGAATTTGTGCTTCCCATGCCTGCAACTCTGGCCTCTGGGCGTCTAGAGGTCCTGGTCCCCAGAGGGAGCTCGCTTACACCAGGGAACAAAATAAGAGTCTCATTGAACTTAAAAGTATGGCTGCCTCCTGGACACTTTGTGTGCCTTGTGCCAGTATACCACCAGTCCAAGCAAGGCCTCACCTTACTTCCAGCAGTGATGGACCCTTACCACCATAAGAAGGTAGGGATGCTGCCACAAGAGTGGGGGCAGGGAGGAACATGTTCGCCACTGGGTGTCTCTTCTTACTCTCATGCCAAGTTTAACTGTAAATGGGCAAAAGAGAGCAACCATGGCCTGATAAGGACATGATAATAAGGGGTTCAGACCCCCTGAGGGTCTAGGTTACTCCACCAGTCAAGCCACCTAGACCAGCAGAAATGCTAAATGGAGGTGAAGAGAATCTCTAACGGGTGGGAGAGAAAGGAGAAGGTAAGTGTCAATGGCAGCCTGAGGGCCAGATACGGAACTGAGGGCTGTGACTCATCTCATTCCTCTCCTGTAGCTTTCACTGTAAGTTACGGCTATCCAGAATCCTGGAGAAGCTGAGACAAGATGAAGTGAATTCCATCTGAGATGCAGGTGGATCTAAGTGGTGGCAGAGGTAGACTATAGCAGATGTTATTGGTATCCCTGAGATCTTCTTTTCCAGTTCGGTACCCTTATGCCCCAGCTACCAACTGAATTCCTACTAAGAGCTTACCAACCTCCGCCCAAAAATTGTCTTTGGGTGATTGCAGGCACCTCACAGTTTACATTTCCCCCAACCCAGGCTGCCCCTAGCCAATGACTGCCCAGTGCGGGGGCTACGCAGAAGCCCAGCTTCCTTGACCCCAAATGGGGCAAGCTCTGTGGTACAACCTGCACTTCCAAGCAATCTGCACAATCATGCTGAGGCTAGACTTGGCTGAGATCATATTCTTGCGCAGCTTCTTCCCCTCCCCTTCCTGGCTTTCCCCGTTCCCTTACAGGCTTCTCCTGAGAGCACACCTTAATAAATCACATGCACATGAATCCCCATCTTGGATTCTGCTTTGAAAGAACCTGACCTGAATTTACAAAAGTGATTTCAGTTTTCATGTGAATACAAACTTTAAATGAAGCTTAATTTTAAGTAACGACAAATTCAATTTGAAAGTCATCCTCTAGACCAGCTATTCCTAGACTTGTGACTGAAATCACACGGCAGGTTTCTTAAAATGCCATTTCTAGGTCCTACCCTGGACCTCCTTAACCAAAACTCCAGAAGTGTGACTTAGGAGTCTCAATTTTTTTAAAGTTCTCCTGGTATTTCAGCTCGTCAAAGTTTTGGAACCCATTGGTTTAGACCAGCGGTCCCCCACCTTTTTGGTACCAGGGACCAGTTTTGTGGAAGACAATTTTTCCACGGGGGTTGGGATGGAGGTTTAGTTCAGGCAGTAATGCGACCAGTGGTTCAGGCGGTAATACGACCGATGGGGGGGATGCGAAGTGGCAGATGAAGCTTCACTCACTCACTGGCCGCTCACCTCCTGCTGTGCGACCACTACCCGTCTGCGGCCCGGGGGTTGGGGACCCCTGGTTTAGACAACTTAACTTGTATTGGATGGTTGCTTTATACCTCTCTATATATGAACTTGTGAAATGTGCAAGATAAAACTTTGAGGTCCCTCCCAACACCACATGTCTGTGATTCAGCTAACCATGCATTACAAACCAATATCCCTTAACTGAAAAAAAAAAGTGATCTTGATTTTAAATCAATCTTAGTTGATTAGTCTTTAAAATATAATTTAATATAAAATTGGACATAAACATTTCTGATTATGGTACAGGTTTGATTATATTTCATGAAATGGTAATACTTCTTTTTAATATATAAGTTATATATAGTATATAAGTTATACATGTTATTGTATTAGTCGGAATAGACTAGGTAATGCTGGGGCAACAAACACCACCAAAATCTCAGTGGCATAACCCAGAAAAGTTTATTTCCTTTTAATACAAAGTCCACAACATGTCTGAGCACCTCTTCAGGGCAGCTGTCCTCCTGGTCCACCGCTCAGTGGTGCAGGAAGCTTCCATCTTAAGACGCCTCAATCTCAGTACAAGACTTGGAATTCTCTTGTGCTAGAAAGACTCGCACTGGAAATTAAATGCGGTGGCCCTGAGGCAATCCTGCCCATTTCCTCTGATCACATGGGCCACCACTTATTGGCCAGAATTAGTCATATGATCCTACAATAAGTGCAAGAGCAAAGGAAGGGTAATCCTGCTTGTTGCATGCCCAGAGGAGAGCACTGCATACAGGGAAGACTAGCAATCTCTACAACAGTTATTTTTTAAATGTGGAAGATTCACAAAAGTGGAAAAAAAAATGTGTGTGTGTGTGTGTGTTCTATCACTGCTATTGGGTTTTGGTTTATCTCCTTTGAGTCACTGAAAATACAAATTCTTTTGAATAATGGGGTTTTTTTTTACAATTATGCATCCTCACTGTAGAATATTTTTAAATACATCAATGCGTACCAAAGAAAAGTTAAAACCCTTGCAATCTCATCTCCAAAAGATAGTCATATATGACTTCTAATCAAAATTAGAATCACATTATTCACACTAATTTATAATATGTTTTTTCTCCTATCAATACATACAAATTCAATTTTTAATTCCCATTTGCTAATGATCATTGATTGTGATTTCAGGAAAGGCATTTCTCTCTGGGTCTCAGTTACTCTGCCTCTAAAATGAGGGTGTTACCGCTAATTCACCTCTTGCTAATTCATACTAACATTGATTTAAAATCAAGATCACTTTTTTTTTGTCAGTTAAGGGATACTGGTTTGTAATGAATGGTTAGCTGAATCACAGACATGTGGTATTGGGAGGGACCTCAGAGTTTTGAGAAATGCAAATCAAAACTACAATGAGGTACCACTCACACTGGTCAGAAATGCCATCATTAAAAAGTCTACAAATAACAAATGCTGGAGAGGGTGTGGAGAAAAGGGATCCCTCCTACACTGTTGGTAGGAATGTAAGTTGGTGCAGCCACTGTGGAAAACAATATGGAGGTTCCTCAGAAAACTAAGAATAGAATTACCATATAATCCAGCAGTCCCACTCCTGGGCATATATCCAGACAAAACTATAATTCAAAAAGATACATGCACCCCTATGTTCATAGCAGCACTATTCACAATATCCAAGATATGGAAACAACCTAAATGCCCATCAACAGATGAATGGATAAAAAGGTGTGGTATATATATATGATGGAATACTACTCAGCCATTAAAAAGAATGAAATAATGCCATTTGCAGTGACATGGATGCAACTAGAGATTATCATATTAAGTGAAGTAAGTCAGGAAGAGAAAGACAAATACCATATGATATCACTTGTATGTGGAATCAAAAACATGACACAAATGAACCTATCTACGAAACAGAAACAGAATCAGGGACATAGAGAACAGACTGGTGGTTGCCAAGGGGGAGGGGGCTGGGGGAGGGATGGAGTGGGAGGTTGGGGTTAGCAGATGTAAGCCTTTATATATAGAATGGATAAACAACAAGGTCTTACTATATAGCACAGAGAACTATATTCAATATCCTATGATAAACCATAATGGAAAGGAATATTTTAAAAACGTAAATTAACACAACACTGTAAATCAACTATACTTCAATTTAAAAAATAAATAAATAAATAAAATGAGGATGTTTGAAGAGATCATCTCGAAGATGTCTTCCAGCTCTGGTGACTTGAGAATATATGCAACTCCTGATGCCTATACATGTTCCCCTTTCTCCTCTCCTCCCATCCACAGGCTACAGCCAGGACTAATTGTACCTTGGAGAACAAAAGCCTTGAACCAGCCTCTCCACTTTCAGAACTCAGAACCTAGTGGTTGGGCTCCTGTCTGTCAGGGTGATGTCCAGAGGTCTCAGCTGCTCTCACTCTGATATACAAAATCTCCTTAGGGCCCTGAGCCCCTGGCCAAAATCTGTTACCAATGTTTGCCAAGCAAGACTACCATTACTTGGAATTGCTGAATCTGAGAATCTCTGATTAGAAAATAACATTGGAGGTTATTTCCCCCAATAAAATGTAAGCTCATAAAACAAGGACTTAGTTTTGTTCACAACTTGTACATCCTGTCTTTTAGGAAGTTTCTGAGATATAGTAGGTACTCAATAAATATTCGCTCATTTGAATCAGTGAATCTAAACTTATACCTAACCTTTTCTAACATTCCCAAGAAGGATGCCTGCAACATCTGCTTCTACATCTCCAACAACAGAAAGCTGATTATCTCCTGGAATAATTGATTCCATTGTTTCACTGAGAGACAGGTGTAACTAAAGGATGGCCGTGTCAAACTCAATATATCCTCTACCCCAATTACAGAAGGGTGGACACGCCAAATGGGCAAGAGTTGGTTCTGCGAGTGTAAATACAAGCTTCACATATATAACCTTACCATTTGTAAACTATATATTACTTTACAGGACATATGTGTCCATTTTTTTAATCCTGCCTTGAAGGTTAGGCAGAGGCAGGATTTAAGTTCAGTATTTGTTGAATGGCTGAGCCTTTCTGCAATTTTTACATAGGTCACCAGGGGGCGCACCTGTTGCTTAAAACGTCACTTAATCATCCCTGCAGCTGGAGACCGGCAGAGTCTGAAGGGCGACACCGGACTTGAAAAATAATTAACCAGAGACATTTAGATCCTGTCACTGGCCCTTCATATAATAAAGGAACGATGCTAAAATGCTGATAGCCAGGGCGCGTCACATCTACTGAGAAGGGTGGACAGAAATCCTCCCTTTACCATTGATTAAATAGCCAGAGGAGAGAAAGCCAAAGACCTACAGCTGAATATTATGGCTTCAAGGTGAAGGGGTCCCAGAGCCTTGCTGACCTGGAAGGAGAGTCGCAGAGACATTACCTGCTGGTGCTACCTTGTTCTCTAAATCCCTGGCAGTCTCCTTCTAAAATATTAGGGCTAGAAGGAACTACAAGAGCATCCAAGCATTTCCTCCAACCTGTTTTACAGAGGGGGAACTGGGGCCCAGAGAAAAAAATTATTTGTCCAAGGTCAAATGACAATCGAGTGGTGGAACCAGAATTAAAACCCCGGAGGTCATTTCACTGAGTATTTAATAGTTTGGCTGGTGGGGGGGGCGGTCTTTAGGAATTACCCTTTGGATTCAGGACAACCTAAACTCTATTGGTGATTAAGATTGATCTTTTTAGAAGAGGTTGTTGATTATGATATCTTTGCTCAAAAGAGAAAAAGAGAGAGAGAGAGAATGAAGGAGGGAGGGAGGGAAGGAAGAGAAGGGAAAGAGGGAAGGGAGACAAGAGTTTTCTGATGGCCTTGTCTCCAGGCAGCCTCTGTGGCTGCTCGCCCTTCCTAGCAACCGCAGCTATGCTGCATTGTTTGAAGTATTCTTTTTTTTTTTTCCAAAATCAAACGATGAAGGATAAACTCCCAAAACAAAAGGCATTTTTCTTCCAAGGGCTTAGATAAACCATAATTCAAGGACAAAAGAGTCAAGGGTCAGCAATCCCTCAAAAACCATCTGCAGAACAATGAAGCATTGTCAATAGCACAACTCATTTCTGAAGTGCAAACTTGGAGAGCCTTTGCAAGCCGGAACTAGAAAGGATCTGGGAATCATCATATTCAAATACCTCACTTTACAAATGAGGAATGTGTGGTTCACAGAGGGGAAGCGATAGGGTCATAATTCAAATGCTTACAGAGACCAGGGAAAGCAAGCTGGGGTCAGAGAAGAGGTCTCTTAGATGGGTTCCAGGAAATATATGACTTTCCCCTTTAAGAAAAACAACAGAGCAAGCATGCTGACACATGGCAAATAACACAGGCCCTCAGTAAAGGCGGTAAGAGTGGAGACCATGGCAAACTGGACACGGTCTGCCTCAAGGGAGCAACTGCTACCCAGATTCATTGGTCGCTGTCACGTAGGCGTGTGAGCCTGAACTTACCAGATCTTCTGTTATTTTTATATGGATTTGTACTTGCAATGTCCTGATTTTTTTTTAACGATGGCGACTAATTTGAATTAGTTGTAGGCCAAACAGAGCCCTTCTGGAGTCTAGACTGAGCTGCAAGTTTCCTGTGTGCACCCTCGGGACCAGGGTACTGGGGGTGGTAGGGAGAAGGCCTTCGGCTCAGACATCTACTCACTTTGTGACCTTCCAGAAACCACTTTTCTCTAGCGTCTCTTTTCTCATCTGAAATGTGAGGGGATCTCTCAAGTTAGATCTGACAGTCTGTGGTTTCTGAGTGTTCTTGACAGATCGAGATTCTAAATTAGCAAGGCACTGTGGGTAGAGCATAGGAACTGGAGGCCAAAGGCCCACAAACTCCTGTCTCTCCGTGTCCTTGTCCCCTGGAACTTCCAACACCACTTGTCCAAAACTGAGCGTATCATCTCCCTACCCAAGTGGCCCCTCGGCTGGCCTTTACCCACAGTATATGGCATCACTCCTCACCTAGCTGCCCAGGTCAAAAACCTTGCCCTCTTCTTAAACCCCTCCCTCCCCCTGTACCCTCATCCAATCAGCAAGTCCTGTCAATTCCACTTCTCTCTAAACTCTGTTCACTTCCTTCCACCTCAAGGGCCATCATGCTAATCCAGGCAACCATGATTTTTTCACCTGAATCACTGCATCAGCCCCCTAACTATCTCCCTACCTTTATTCTTACCCCGCTCCAGTCCATTCTTCATACTGCAGTCAGAGTTGTCTTCATAAAACACAAACTCCTGGTTTAAAATCCTTCCGCGGTTGCCCTCAAGATGAAGGCCAAACTCTTTAACATGAGGCCCCTGCCTTGGTTGGGTTTGGTTTGGTTCCTGACCCACACACACGCTGAAGCCTTTTCTCTTGCCCCTGCCCCTGGAGTTGGCAAACTTCTGCAGAGAAGAAACTACAGCTGCTAACAAGTGAGCTCCCAGAACCCAGCACAGTCCTGATGCCTGACAGCCACTTGCTATTGGACGAATGAGTGTGGGAATGAATGAATGAGTGAATATATGAACCCAAAGACTCCACCACTTAGTAGCTGTTGACTCTAGAACATGTGCACACACTTTCTCCATCTGTAAAAGTGCCTGTCCTTATAGGTTGTCATGAGGAGGAAATTAGACGACAGGTATAAATGGGCTTTGGAACCTATAAAAGCAGGATCTAGGTGTTAGTCGCTACATACCTGCTCTGCTCCAGTTTCCTTGCTCAGTATCTATCTCAGTATCCTCCCCATAGCCTTAAAGTATGAGTTAAATGAGTTAATAGATGTAGCATGCTTTGAATAGTACCTGGCACATTGTAAGTAGTAGACAAATAAGTATTACTATGATCATGGCAATGATGACAATGACGACAGATCTTTACAGCCCTCTGAGGTGCCAGATGTAGAGGACATTTTGGGCTGCTCTTGTGGTAACAGCCTTCTGATTTCCTTTTGGATGAAATCTTGGGCGAGGTATGATGGGACTGTCAATCAAGGTGTGCCCTCCCCTAGCCAGTGGGGTGAGCCCACAACCAGAACTCAGCCAATCGGACTCTCACTCTCCCAGGACTTCGAGTGGCAGGAAAGGTGCTCATGTATCCTTGTGGTGACACCTGGGTGTGACTGTGGAGATGTTCCCAACCCTGAAAACTTCTGGAGCTTCCTGAACTCCACCTTTCTAAGCATGGTCCTTCAGTCTTCCCCTCCAGCAATGAGCTTCCCCATGGCCTTCCAATCAATTCCCCTTTGTTTGGTTAGACAACGGTCACTTCTGTGACTTGTTTCCAGAGACCCCTGGCCACGCACTGCTCTGGGGTCAGGACACTAGTTGGCCATTAACTCACTGTGTTCCCTCAGGCAAGGCATTTCTCCTCCCTGGACCTCAGTACACCCCTCCTAACATGGGGGCCTTGACCAGGCTGGTTGCTCCCAACCCTGGCCAATTAGCAGAATCATTTGGGGGAACTTCCTTAAGACTGAGCCTCACCTCCATCCTACTGAACCAGATTTTCCAGGGGGAGGCCTGAGAATCCATATTTTTTAAGCAGTTCCCCAAATGATTCTGAGACACAGCCAGCTTGGGAAGCACGGGGCCACACAGCCTCTGAGGGCCCTCTGAGAGCAGAAGGGCTGCGATTCCTGGTGCTTCTGTGATGTCTCAGACACTCACTGTTCAGATCCAGGTCTCATCAATCTCCCCACTGAGAAACCTCCCGTAGCTTCCTGGCACATCAGAATAAAACCCAAACTCCTCCCACAGCCTTCAAGACCCCCTGCAGCCTGGCTCTTGCCCTCCTCTCCCACCTCATCTCTCTCTCTGGCCTTCCTGCTGTGCCCAGAAGAGAAAGTTCTGCTTGGGAAGCTCTTCCCCTACTCTGCTCAGCTGGCTCTGAGGCAGGAGATAGATGGGCCCCAGGCTGAGCAGCTGGAGTTTGTCCCCTGTGGACAGAAACTCCAAAATAGCAGGAGCGAGAGAGGCGCTGAGCCCTGCCCAGATAAGAGACCACATATTTCTCATTCTCAAGGTCAAGGAGACCTTCCCGACTACACATGCGCAGAAAGGCTCCTTGGAGGTCAAAAGGGAGGGGGCGTCACTCCATAGTAAGTGATGTCAACCTACCCATAGGCCTCTTCGCCAGAATCCATCTTGCTAAGAGATGCACGTGCACACAGGGAAGGACCCTGAGATAAACCAAATCTGGACTCAGAATCAGGCAAAGCAAGATGATTGGCCAAGAGAAATCTGGAAGAAATGCCCCATATAAGTGATTCAAACTACCATGAGGGCACGACTCTCTCTCGGAGTCCGCCCGTGTGTCTAGCCACATGTACCCTTTTTCCTCCTAATAAACACTTTACTTGTTTCACTACTTTCTGTCTCTTTGTGGAAATTCACTTCTACAAAGCTGATGGGCCAGCGCCTTGTCACTGGCCACTGGCCCTGATGGTCTAGTGGCTAGGATTCAGCACACTCACTGCCGCAGCCTGACTTCAATCTCTGGCCACGGGAACCAAAATCCTGCTTCAAGCCACTGCAGGCTGAGGCCGCCTGAGATCAGCTCCTTCTTGTAACTCAAGTCCTGTTCAAATGTTATCTCCTCTGAGAGGCCTTCCCTGAACCCTCAATCCAAAGTGTCTCCTCTCCACCTACACTCCCCATCACCCACACTCTCTTTTCTTTTTCTTCATTGCACTTACCACTGTCTGAAATGATCCTTTTATTCATTGTTTTCACCCAGTTCACTGGCACTGTGTTCCCACCAGACTGTAAGTTCCGTGAGAGCAGAGAAGCTGACTATCCTGTTCTCTAACATGTACTCAGCCTCTGGAACAATGGCTAACTCAGGGTAGGTACTCCATAAAATATTCGTTGAATAAATCTGCTTTGCAGGAGCCCAGAGCAGTGACCACGGGAGAGACAAAGTTCTGACTCCCACTCCTCCTGACACAAGTGTTTCTGATGTTTCTTCCTGGGATTGGCAGCCTTGTGCCCTTGGCCTTCACCTTGAGCTGACAGGCTGGTGTCTGCGGCTCCCGGAGGCTCGGCCAGGATCTGTGGGCAGCTCCCAAGCAAGCTCACATCACACCCACACCCACACCCACCCCAGCAATTGGTCTCAGCTCAGGTTCTCCTCTGGTAAACCTCGCTAACGACCTTGGCTTTTCAATCTTCAGGCTTGCAGCCAGGAAACACAACTGGGGAGGTGAGCTCTTCGGAACATAAGGATGTCCTCCCTTTAAATCAATTGTTTCACACAAAAGCTCCGCTTTTTTGTTTTCCCGTCTCCCTCCCCATAGCATCTGCTATAAAACTCAAATTGTTGGGAATGGTACTTGGACACTATTCTTAGACCACTAAAAGGATTACCTTTGCCAATTTAAGTGTGGGGATAATATCCGGCTTTCACTGAGAGACTCCACCAAAATCAGCACCACGAATCCCATTTACGCATTTGCTGTAACAATGACACAAAGGTCACTGGCCATAGGGACCCTCAGGGTCTACCATCAGAAAAGCCTCAGAAGACTTGCTCTGAGAGCTAAGTGCTAGAGCTGCCTAAATTCATCAAGGAAATGAGAAAAAGAAAAGGAGAAAAGAAAGTGGGAAGGAAAGGAAAACATGAGCTAGCAAAACAACATGACCTACTTTGCCACTTTACGTATATTGTTCTGTCCTTCCTCTCTGAAATTATCATTCAACTATTCAGCAAAAATGTATTGAATACCTGCTATATATCAGGCATTGTCCGTGACACTTGGGATCCAACAGCAATCCAAAGAGACGATGATGCTCCCCCAAGCGGCCTGGTATTCTAGTGGAAGAAGACAGACAACAAAATAGTGAACATATTAAACAGATAAAGTAATCTAATTTGTAATTCATAAGTATATTTATTACTATAAAATATATAATAGAACCTCTTATGCGCTATATAAAGCATATAACATATTTGAAATATATAACATAGCTTATAAATCGTCCGGTACTTCGGAAGGTAAAATGTGCCATCGTAAGAGCAAAGACAAAGGGAGATTGGAACTGCTGAAGAGGCAGGCAGGCTCCAGCATCAGTTAAGAAGAGTGGTCAGGGTAGGTCTCATTGAGAAAGTGACATTGAGCAAAGACCTGAAGGATGTGAGGGCATTAGTTCTATGTAACTTGCTGTGGCCTTCCTTTTTGATATCCAAGAAAATTAGAACCGAATTTGAGACTCAAACCCAGTACTCTAGAGGCCCCTGTGGTCTGCAAGTGTGTGGTCTTTTGTCCCCTGGGGAGGCAGGACGGGACAGTGGTTAAGGGCATGAGTTCCAAAATCAAACTAGATTTAAATACTGGCTCTACCACTGACTAGTTATATGACTTTAGGCATCGTATTTAATCTCTCTGAGCCTTGGTTCCCTATATCCCGAAATAAAGATAATAATAGCACCCACCTCGTAGAACTCTTTTAAGGATTAAATGAAATAATGTACACAAATTCCTTTGCATGCTGGAAGAACTCAATAAACACCGGCTGTAATGATTAAGCCTTGTCTCTCAAAGTTTATTTACATTTTCCTTGGTCCTGATTCTCTATCTTTATTGATATTTTAACATTGTTTTATGGTTTCTACTCCTGTGGTAAGCAACCTCAAATCCTTTGTTGATTGGGGTGGGTTATAAATAAGTAAGTAAATAAATAAAAATCTGGATGGGGGACATTTTCACTGAAGCAAAACATTTCATTACTGATAGAGTGAATTGCAAGTGAGGTCATAAGCTAGAAATATTGACTCCAACAGTGCCTCAGAAACCACCAGCAAGCCACTCTCTGGTTACTCAGACCATCTTTCTCTCTCCCAAAGCCCTCTTCCTCCCCTCATCAAGAGCGGGTAAATGAGTCATACAAAATGACTCAAGAAGCCTAAATCCTCCCAACCTCACAATTACTTCACTGCCGTGAACCTCACAGAACACTCCTTCTTCCCCATAAGAGAAGAGAAAGGAAATCGATGGGGCTGCTTTCCATGGTGATGGGGTTAAGGAAGAGGGGTGCTTGCTGAGTGCAGAGTCAGACGTAGGTTAGAATCTCATTACTGCTATTAATTAGTGAGCGCTGTGGCCGTAGGGAAGTCCCTTGCCCTCTCTGTGCCTCAGTTTCCTCATCAGTAATAACAGAACCTCCCTTTTAAGGGGCTTGTGAAGAAGAAAGAAGAGAGTCCATGGAAGCAACGTGAATAGCTTATTTGTAAAGCCCTCAATGAATGTCAGACTTTCTTTCCTTATCTGTACCCGAGGGCAACGCTCAATGGACTATAGGAATCTGGAACATTTAAATAAGAGGGTGTACAGGGCAGACACGGGATGAGAAGACAAGTTTGGGTATATCTCTATGTGATAGAAACTCCCTACAAGAAGCAAAGGAGAAAGATCATTTTTGATCCCCTACTATTTTCTAGGTATATTATCATTCTCCTTCCTCACCATAACCCTTTGAGATGGGCATTGTTATCCACACCTGACAGCTGGGGCTGGGCTTTGAACCCAGAGCACACAGGTAGGAATGCTTAGGAGGCAGTGCTGGCCTTCCAAAGTTGACTTTATGAAGGACAGCAACTAGCCTCCACCATAGGACATCACAGGCACCGCTGACAGAAATCTGCCAACTCCCACCCTCCCTGGAGAGCCACGCCCTTGTGACTCCCAAGCTGGCTTCAGCAAAAATCTGGGCCAGGGCTTCCCTGGTGGCTCAGTGGTTAAGAATCCGACGGCCAACGCAGGCGACACAGGTTTGAGCCCTGGGCTGGAAAGACGTCACGTGCCGCGGAGCAACTAAGCCCGTGCGCCACAACTACTGAGCCTGCGCTCTAGAGCCCGCAAGCCACAACTACTGAAGCCCGTGCGCCTAGAGTCCGTGCTCCGCAACAAGAGAAGCCACCGCAATGAGAAGCCTGCACACCGCAACGAAGAGTAGCCCCCGCTCACCACAACTAGGAAGAGCCCACATGCAACAACGAGGACCCAACACGGCCAAAAATAAATAAATTTAAAAAAAAAATCTGGGCCAGGGTGACCTTGCTGAGGCTCCCTCACTTCATCAGTCACCAGGGTCTCTGCCCTATGAGCTTGGGCTTTGGAATTAGCTAGATCTTAATTTGAAACACATACCCCTCACATATCAACTGTAGGGCCGTAAATAAGTCACTTCTTTCTGGTTCCTCTTCTGAAAATGGTGACATCAAAATGCCTGCCTCGCAAAATTGCCATGAAGATTAAACAGAGCATTGAAAACATACAAAACAGGGCCTGGCACATACCAAACGCTCATTTACGGTAGCTGCTGTTGTTACACTGACACTGTCTGGGGAAAATCAGCCTTATGCTGAATGACGGAGATGATACTTTCAGGGAGGGAGAGTGGGCCCTTGAGCACTGGCTGACACATCTACCCACAGTTTCCCCATTATCTGACATTTGACCCTTCCCCTTGTTCCACAAGAAACAACTTGAGGATAACAAGACCCAGCTGGGCTCTGTGCCACTCCTAGAAAAAAAAAAAAAAAAAAGATGAATCAAGGCCCAGCCCAGGGCCTCCCATTCACTGCCCTTGATCCACCAACATGGACTGATGGTCCCTTCAGTGCTGGGAACTGGAGAGAGAGGAGACTCAGGACTTCATAGGGGACTTGGGGTAAAAGGCAAGGAATCGTTACTATAGCAAACAGAAAGGAATGAGGGCTGAGTGTCTTTGGGAATATGAGAGAAGCCTCCATAGAGAAAGAGGTATTTGAACTGGAACTTAAAAATTAGGTAAGACATGGCAGGGGACGGTATCCCAGGCTGAAAGCACAGCATGAACAAAGGCTAGAAATCGGAAAATGCAGTTTGTTTAGAGAACAGAGTAGTGTGGTAAGGCTGGAGAACTAGGATGCCAAAGGACTAAGGTGAGAGCTGGAAGTGAAGGGCTAGTGAACCCTACAGGCAAGGAACACGAAATAAAGGTCATGACTACCATGGAGAAAATGGGGGGAGTGGGTCTGCATTTAAAATAGGGTGGTCACAGAAGGCCTCTTTGAGGTGACACACTTAAGAAGTAAAGGAGCAAGCCATTTGACTATCTGGGGGAAGTTTCCAGGCAGAGAAAATAGCAGTGCAAAGGTCCTGAGGCCACAGGGTGGCTGCCATGTTGGTGACGCATTGAAAAAGGCCCGTGTGACTGGAGTGGTAGGAAGTGAGGTTACAGAGTTAAATAAAAGGGAGCCAGCTCATGAGAGGCCTTGCAAGCCATTACAGGGGCTTTAGCTTTCACTTGAACGAATGGAGAGCCATTGTAGGATTTCCAGTAAAGGAGCAACGCGATCTGACTTACGTTTTAAAAGGATAGCTCTGACTGCTTCGTAGAGAATCAACTGCAGGGGGCCAAGGGTGGCAACGGGGAGACCAGTAAGGAGGCTATTGCAGAGATCCAGGCGAAAGAGGACGGCGGCTGGAACCAGGGTGGTAGCCCTGTGATGGTGCGCCTCGGTTTCCCCATGTGAAAACGAAGCTTAGGATGCCGGCCCTGTATGCCTCCCAACGTCTCAAAAAGCCCCCATCGGGATGGAATGCCAGGAACCTCCGGCCAGCGGGGTGCCAGCCTGGGAAAAGTGGGACTGTGGGGCGCGTGGGCAGCTCCTTGCGCGTCCAGGCCGCCGGTGCCCACGAGAAAGCCTAGACAAGTACACGCCCCGTGATGCGCGTCAGGAGGGTGAGACCTGGCGGAGAAAGGTCTTGCTCCTCAGAGACTGAACAGGGAATGGTGGGAAGGCGAGTGCCTCTCCCGAGTCCTGGAGCGGGTCCTGGGTATCCGGCACTGTGCGCGCCGCTGTATGCAACCACTCTGCTTGTGCAGGTGCGGCAACGGCATCGTGCGGGCATCATGCGGGGAGCGCCACAGCACCCCCTCCATGCAATTCCCCCCCCACCCCCCGGCTATGACCCCTTTGTCTCACTTTTCCCTACCCCCAGCTGTCTGCCTGGCGGTCCTGCACCGGGTTCGGCGCGCATGGCCCCGCCGGTGTCCCTCTGGCGGCCGCCGTAGCAGCGCAACCCGGGCCTGGGGCTCCCGAGAGGAGAAAATCATGAATGAAATAGATGCGGTGCTCCCGCTCCCCCGCCCTCCAGGTCCAGGCAACCTCGGCGTGGGGGCGGCGCCTGAGGGGACTCCGAGCGGAGCTGCGGGGTGGGGGGCGCCCGAGATCCGGGTCGGAGAATAAGGGTCCGCGACCCGGCCCCACCTGGGCCCTGGGCGCCGCAGGAGCTCCCCGCCCCCGCGCTAGCCAGCCCCTCAGGCCCTGCGCAATTCCCGGGAAGCGGCGCAAGCCCGCCCGGGGGCGGGGCGGAGCCGGGACTAAGGGCGAGGAGCAGACCTGGCGGCTGCGCCCGAGACTCCGCAGCCGAAGCGCATTTGGTGAGGCGATCTGAAGAGGGAGCGCGCACGGAGCGCGGGACTGAGCGCCGGGCAGACGGACCGACGGACGGACGCCCCCGCACACGCAGACGCACGGAGCTCGGCGAGGTCCCCGTCACACATATACACACACACACACACACACACACTCGCGCAGACACACACAGGGACACACGCACACTCGCGCGCGCACATCCTCCCGCCAGCCTACCCGCCCGCTCGTCGGCGCCCGGAGTCCGCTCTGGCCGGTAAGTGCGGCGCCTCCGTCGGCGCCTTTGTGTGGGGAGGTGGAAGGTGGAGGGCGCGGGGTCCCTCCCAGGGAGCCCCGGCAACTGAGACCTCCTCCAGACCCCCAGGCGCAGAAGCCAGCGCCCGCCCCCGCCACGCCCCCGTGGGGCTCCCGACGCCCCGGGACTGGGGGAGGGGTCCCCCACGCCTGGGAGGGGACCCGGCGCTGGGTAGAGGGGAGAGAGCAGCGGCCACTCCCCACGAAGCTCGTGCGCGGTTCCGGAGAGGGAGGGGAGGGATCGGGATGGTGGTCCGGGGTGCGAGCCTCTCTGCTGCCGTGGCTGGTGCGCGGCTCTTGGCTGCATTACCTACCTCTCCAGGGTCTGAAGCTCCGGAGGAAGGTTGGAGATCGCCGCTAGCCTGCTGGCCTGTAAACCAGGGCTCCCAGCCTTCGCTTCGCTTCGCCTCTCCTCCCCCGGACCGTGTAGCTTAAACCACCAGTTCCCCACCCGCCCCCAAAATAAAAGCCCAGCGTGTTCCCCTCCCCCAGCATGCCCCTTTTTCCTGGATGAGGCCCAGGCTCCTGCAAAACGTGGAGATTGCTCGGGTCAGACTTCTGAGGGGTTTACTTTACCAAGGATCATGTACCTTAGAGGGTCAAGACCAGGTGAATCTTGGGAACTCATTCAACGCCCTCATTCTACAGATGGAGAAACTGAGACCCAGTGAGGTGGCTTGACCAAGGTCACGGGAGAGTTACTGGCAAAGCCTGCATTAGAATCTAGCATCCCTGGCTTTCATACTCATGTCCTCTCCTATACAATTCCATCCTTATCCTTGTTGGAACCCCAGATCCCAAAAATTTACCGGAGTGTGTCAGGAAAGTCTCTGTAATTCCAGCCCTGCCCCCTTTTGGAGCATCAGATGCCATTCATTTCCTACCATACTTACTGTTTTTAAAAAAAAAAAAAAGGCTGGCCTTTAATTTGCCTCTTTCAGCCTCAGAGGAGATCTTGAGATTTAGTTTGGGAGAATGAAGCAGTCCTGGACAGGAGATCAGATTCCAGGGTGTTAGTCCTGGTTCTCCCAGGAGTCACTGAACCAGTGTCCTTAGTTGGACCAGGTAATGTCATGGTCAAGGAGTCATCCCCCTTTCCCCCACCTTGACCTGACTACCCCCCTCCTTAAGGGCCTAGGTCTTCTAATCCAACCAGGCTCCCTTCATCATCCCTTTGTAGAGGTCTCTGAGTCTTTCCTGTCCGGCCACCTCTCCCTCCTTGATGTTTGTTGAGTGCGGCCTCTTGGTGTTGCTGACAGACCTGCTGGGGAAGCTTGAGTTACAGCCTCACCAGGCTCGGGTGATGGCTCAGGCAAGGCTCCCTCAAAGGCAGCTGGGTATCCCCAGAGCTGAACCCGATGCCTGGTGCAGAGAGGGTGCCCCGAGAGGTATGTTGATGGAGTGCAAGCTGGATGGGGAATGGATAAAGTCAGTCATCTTTGAGAAGACTCTGTTGGATGGGGGAGTTGGCACGGAGGACAGTGTTCAGTCTCTAGGGGCCTGAGGTTCTTTTCTCAAGAGCTTCCTTCTTGGGTGAGCAACCTGGCATGGAGCAGAGACAGGGTGACCAGCTGGCATAACTCCAGGGGCCACCACTCACATGGTTGTGCCTGTAAATGGCGTTGTGCTCCAGAAGCACCATTTACATAGACTTCATAATGAGCAGTGGCCCGTGGGTTATTGCAGTGCCATGGGTCTCACCCTCAGAGTGAAGAGATCTGGCTGGACAGTTGCAGTGAATGCTTACAATCTTTCTGGGTCTCAATTTCTCCAAAAAATAAGATCATTGGATTGGTGTCAGGATATCTTTTAGGTCTGAACTGTTGGGGGGGGGCTGGGGAAGGGGGGGAGCACTTATAGTTTTCCTCTTCTATTACTCTGTGATGAAATCATTTATGTAGGGTACTTAGCACAGGGCCTGGGGCATAGAAAAAGCTCCGAAGAGGTAGCTGTTAATATCATTAAGGCCCCAGCCTTATGGATATACCTTCCACTTCTTTTTTTTTTTTAATTTATATTTATTTATTTACATATTATTTTGGCTGTGTTGGGTCTTCATTGCTGCGCGGGCTTTCTCTAGTCGCGGTGAGCGGGGGCAACTCTTCGTTATGGTGCATGGGCTTCTCATTGCGGTGGCTTCTCTTCTTGCAGAGCACAGGCTCTAGAGCACAGGCTCAGTAGTTGTGGCACACGGGCTCAGTAGTTGTGGCTTGCAGGCTCTGGAGCGCAGGCCCAGTAGTTGTGGCGCACGGGCTTAGTTGCTCCGTGGCATGTGGGATCTTCCCGGACCAGGGCTGGAACCCGTGTTCCCTGTATTGGCAGGCGGGTTCTTAACCACTGTGCCACCAAGGAAGTCCACCCTCCACTTCTTCCCTTCTTCAGATTGCCAAAGGACATGAGATTTTGAATCCTGAAAGTCCCTCTCCCTCAAAAAATCCCTCCTCCACTGATCTATTCCTGGACTTAGGGCTCAGCCAGCATAGGACATCCATGAAGTTCCCTGGGAGAAGTCACTTTTGTTTATCAGTTATTTCTCACCTAAGGATGATTGAATTTGATAGTTTATATACAGTCAAAGCTTTTCTTACACACTGTCACTTATATTTAATCCTCATAACACACCCATGATATCAGTAGCATTATTATTCCCATTTTATAGATGCGGAAGTTAAGACTCAGAGTTTAACTTATCTAAGGATTTGTACTGTAAAAGTCTCAGAGCCAGAGAGCTGTGTCTCCAGCTCAGAGCTTTTGACCCCAGATCCTGAACTCTTTCTTCTATGTCACGTTGCCTGTCCTTTCCTGAAACCTGTCCGAAAAGAGAGACAGATGACCCCTTGGATAGAAGCGAGAAGGAGGGGTTTATTCTTCTGGAAGACGAGGAATGGCTTCTTGGAGAAGCGAGGTAGCATTTGAGCTGGGTCTAAACGATTTGTACAACGGAAGGAAGGAGGAAAATATTATAAGTAGTGGAAACAGCATGAGCAGAGAGCCGGCGGTGGGGGCTTCTAGGACGTGTGTAGAAACTGGAAAACAATTCATTCCAACTGGGCAAAAAGGCTAAAAGAGGAGCCATGAGAAGGAAGCCTGGGTAGGAAGGTGGAGGCAGTTGCTGGGAGCCTTGAGTGCCAAGCCACGTGATCATCGGCCTTTAGTTTTTGAGTGGGGGAGAGACATGATCAAACATGGCCATTAGGAAACTCACTCTGGCTGCCCCATGGAGAACAGATTGGAGGGGGAGAGCCTGCTGGCAGGGAGCCCAGGTAGGAAACAATGACAGCGGTATAGGTAAGAGTTAAGGAGGGTTTGGATAGGGGAGATGGGGGGCGAGGGGTTGTAAGAATGAAGAGAAAGAGGAGTTGAAGCAGGAGGCTACAGTGTCACCAGAGCTGGCAGCGGATTGGATGTGGGAGTGGAGGGAGGGAGGAATGAGAAGTGACGGCAAGGTTTGGAGCCTGAGTGGCTGGGCATCCATTCTCAGACAGAGCCCAGCGGGAGGGGGAAGGGGAGGCTCAGGAGTGAGGGCCATGATCTGACAGGGTACCAGAATGACTCCTGCAAAGCTGGCTCACCGAGCACCCCAAAGTGTCCAGAGCCAGTTGCTTCCTTCCTCCTTCATTCATTCACTTATTATCCAAATACATAGAAACATCTCTTACATGTGAGGCTGTTCACAGGCTCTAGGGATACATTGCTGAAAAAGATGAACTTCTTGTCCGAGCTCTACCAAGGGAGACAGAAAAGAAAACGTAAGCAAACTATAACATTTCAAGAGGTGAGCAATGCTCTGGAGATAAATAAAGCAGGATGAGGGTTGACTGTGGGGGAAGAGATTTACCTTTAAAAAGAATTGTCTTCAAGGAAGTGGCATTTGAACAAACACCCGAATGAAGTGAGGAAGTGACCTTGGGGAAGAGCATTCTGGGAAAAGGAGACCGCAAGTGCAAAGGCCCTGGGGGTAGGAATAGCTTGGTGTTTTCAGGGAACAGCAAGTGTGGCCGGAAAACATAGGTCAAGAGGGAGGGTGGAAAGGAAAACGGTAGGAGAGAGGGGCAGGCCCAGATCACATAGGTGCTTACAGGCCTGAGGAATAAGAGGTCGTATGATGTTAATGAGTACAAGAGAACTGGAGTCCTGTTCTCCTTGTGTTCGTCATGCCTAGAAAACCAAGCCCGACACTCAGCAGTGGCTCACTAAATAATTGTCTAATGAATGAATGTTGGAAACCACCATTTATGTACGAAGCCTCCTATCTTGGACTAAATAAAGTTGTTGTAGCATAGTAAGGGCATAAGTAAGCTATGTATGATCAAAATGATAAAGCTCAGATGATTTGAATATCTGTGATGTCATTCAAGGATGAAAATTTGAGTCACGTCTGTATGTTCAGTATGGCTGTTGACTAAGGCGAAAAAGTAAAACATACCTGAAATGACTGTAAAACAATTAAAATGGTAACATTTTTTGGTCTTCCCTCATCCCCTTTCCAGTGCAAATATACAACCTTCTGGCTTCATTTCAAATTTTCCCTTGTGCAACTCTTATGCCCTCAGCCATTTCCCTTGTAGAGATTTTAAAGAAACTCATCTCTAGCCCAAAGGCCCATATTTGCAGGACAAGGAATTATCATCTTCAATAACTTGACAGATTCCCAAAAATGGCAGAGAGGGCAGTGGGGAAAGAGAAACTATTTACAGAAGTATAAGTTCTTTAAGCACCCAATTAATTGTTTAAATGGATCTATAAGTGCGAATGGAAAAACTCCAGAAGATGGTTAATCGTTTAAAGCTTTCTGTCTGCATTCAGTTGGACACAGGGTGTGTGTGAACATTTCAAAACGTATGGCACTCTTTACCAAAAATTGAACTCACACACCAGGAAATATGTTCTTACCAGTGTGGGTCAGCGCAGCTATCTGTGTGTAAGTACCTGTGTTCAATCCGAAGTTTACTCATGATTAAGTGACCTGGGGCAAGGTCCTTCCCCTCTCCCAAACTGTTTCCCCATGTCTAGGAGGTAGGGCTTGGGCTTCTAGGGCCCCTATGGCACTAAGCACTACGGTCTGTGATATCTGTAGGCCCACACTGTTGTCTTCCCGGAGGACAGTGACCACTGTCACAGTGTGGGCCTGTGCCTCCCTGTGGTGGATGGGAGGTAGACAGGCGGTCCTGTCACAGAGGAGACGGGATGCTTCCATCAAGCAGACAGAGCCAGATACTAGGCTGGACCTTCTGAGAGGGCAAGTTGACAGGTAGTCTAAGTCTTCTTAGAATCCTAGACTCTTTAGGTGCCCTGGTCCAAATTCCATCTGATTCTGCATGTTTTTTCACCTCTAGGAACTGGAAACTCAGGTCAGCTGAAGAAAAAAACTAAAAACCCATTGAGGTTTTGAACAGTACCATCACCAAAAAGCTCTTCCTTACCTTAAACCATGGCATTACAGAAAATAAGGTCTTCCCCCATTCTTCAATATCATCCCCATCTTTTTTGCAGCTGGTGAGACGTGAGACAAGCACCTTGGCCACCAATATCTGGGAAAGCTCCAGAATTCCCCAGACTCTTAGACAGAAGAAAGCTTTTCCCACTCAGCGGCGGCACATAGAATAAAAGCCACCCTCCTTCCTGTGTCCCCCTTGAAGCAGCCTTGACGCAAGTTTCCATACCTGGGGTGTGGCATGCTGAGTTGGGAAGGGATCTCCTCGAGCTAGATGCAGGGGATCCACAATTTGTAAGCGAGCAAGCATCTTGGTGAGAATTCCTAACTTTGAGCTAATGTAGGGGATAAACTGTTCTTGGCCAAGTCTGGTTCCTGTTACTGTGATTGCAGATACAGACCCTGAATTGCCCTTCCTTTGCATGGTGAGGTGGTTGGTTGACGTCATTACAGAGACATACCAAGCTTTGATATGTCTTTCTTAAGAGTGGAAATGTTCCCTTTCTCCCCCAACTCTCTGGAAGCCGCTCAGGAGGGATTCAGTGGACTTCAGTGGTGGGTGGCATGTGGCTGTCTGAAGTGGACTCCAAAGATTGTATATTTCATTATCTGCCTAAGAGTGTGCCAGCCTTTGAAAAATAAATTACACTGTAAAAATAACACAACCTACTATAGAACAACTGTAAAATGAACCACGATTTTATATGTCCCATTCTGTTTCTTCTATAGATCTGTATCTTTTATTGTTGAAATGAGTCCACATCTAGTTTTGTACCCAACATTTTTCACTTAACATTTTCCCTGTAACTTCTGTACTCATACATGACCTTCTTCTATCCTCAATGGCTTCCATACTTTACTTAATCATTTCTTAATTGGTGGACATAGCAGTGAACATCTTCAAGCACACAGCTTTTCCATCTCAGATTCTCAAGGCATCTGATTTAAGCATCCCCAATAGGGTATGACAGGACCCGGGGGAGGGGGAAAAAGAGCACAAGGTTAAAGTACATGTCGTCTGTGGACAGATGCAGGTTGATTTCATGGATACAGAGGACGTGGTCCTGGGTCCTGGGGTAGAAAGAAAACAATGGACACCAGAGCTGGAGCCATGGAGAGGATGGAGAGGGACATTATGGGCCGGGAGGCCCAAGTCACAGAGCGCTGAGGGTGTGATGGAGGAGTGTCAGATTTCAGATGGAGTCCCTCCAACATTTTATTGATTTGTTTTGGTGTGCCTTTTAAAAATTACGGGGCAATACATAAAATTTACTATTTTAACCATTTTAAGTATATAGTTCTGTAGCACTAAATACATTCACATTGTTGTGCAACCGTCATCACCATCTACCCATAGAGCTCTTTTCATCTTGCGGAACTGAAACTCTGTACCCATTAAACAGTAACTCCTTCATTCTCCCCTCCCCGCAGCCTCTGGTAACCTCTCTTCTACTTTCTATGAATTCACATGTTCTAGGTACCTCATGTAAGTGGAATCATATACCATTTGTCCTTTTGCGTCTAGCTTATTTCACTTAGCATAATGTTTTCAGGCTTCATCCGTGTTGTAGTGTGTGTCGGAATTTCCTTCCTTTTTAAGGCTGAATAATAGTCCGTTGTACGTATATAACACATTTGCTTATCCGTTCATCTGTTGATGGACACCTGGGTTGCTTCCACCTTTTGACTATTGTGAATGATGGAATAATGCTGTTATGAACGTTGATATACAGGTATCTGCTTAAGCCCCTGCTTCCAGTTATTTGGGGTATATACCTAGAAGTGGAATTGCTGGATCAAATGATAAATGTGTATTTAATTTTTTGAGGAACCACGGGGTGCTTTTTATTAAGGATTTTTGTGTACTCATCAAAAAAGACCACTAAGTGAAGTCTTAGGACTGGAGGGTCCAGGAAGAACCCATTCATTTTTTAAAGTAAATTTTGTGTAGGTTTCTGCATGGCATGAGGGAGGAGACAGACAAGGGAACAGAATACAAATGAATCCACCCTCCATTTCTGAAGAATTATTGTGATTTAGACGCATGGTGAGTGGGAAAAGAAAGCTCTCAGGAGAGATCTTAGGGATGGAATTCATTCATGCATGCAGGTATTCACTGTTCCAGGAAATCCACACGCCATGAGGACCTTGCCCACAAGGAGCTTGTGTGTGTCCGTTGGGGGCACCAGAGAGTAACCGGGCAACAGTGGTCTGTACTGATGCTCGCTACAGTAATCTGAAATACTAACTTTTCTGAGTGCTTACTACGTTATCTCACCTAATCTTTATCACAGTTCATTGCACAAGGTTTTTATTATCCTCAGCTTATCGATAAGGAAATAGACTCAGAGAGCTTAAGTAACTTGCCAGGAGCACACAGCAAGTAAGTGGCAGAGCCAGAGTTCACACCTAGGTAGTAATTGTGCTTTGGTGATGAGCTGAGGGCTGTGGGGACACAGCAGAGGCACCTGCCCAGCGTGGTGGTCCGGGAAGGCTTCCTGAAGGAAGGTGTCAGGCAAGCGTTTTAGTCTAAGTTGGCTGTGTTCTTCTTTTGCCCATGATTTCAGAGCATGGCTTTTGGTAGCAGCAGCAGCAATATCCAGCCCTGCTTCCCGTGACTCCGGTCTCCCAGGGCGCCCCGCCTCCTTGAGACTGCATTTCAGAGGAAGGTGATCACAGTCAGCATCCCTGGTGCTTATCACGAGGCAGGGAGGCCAGAGGTGGGATGTGTCCTTTTCCCTCTTACATTTGCCGCCTCTGACTTCCTTAGCTGGCCTCCTTCTGGGATGCCTTAGAGGGACATCCCAGGGCACCTCCTGGGCCTGGGCAGCTTCGGACCAGTGGGCTGGAGTTGGCCAAATGTAAGGCCCAGGAGTGGCAGTGGAGGTCATATGTCCACCTCTGTGTCACTTCACACCCAAGATACCTGGACCTTGTGGGCTCCCATCACCTCAAAAGCCCCGTCTTCCCAGAACCCAGGTGTAGCCAGTTCTTTCTGCTCTTTGAACCCCTTGTAGCTCCCCGTGGCCTACAGCAGTGTTTCTCAACAGGGACCCTGCTGGCCTTTGGGTGGGGGAGTTCTTTGTTATGACAGCATCCCTGGCCACTCCCCTGAATATTTCCCAGGAGGACCCTTCAGTCATTGTGACAAGCAAGAACGCTCACATGTATTTTTAAGGTCTGTTTTACGAATGAGAAGATGTACAGACCTTCAGCGTTCCATTCAGTGAGTTTCAACGATTGTATGAAGTTGAATAACCATCACCGGGCTTGAGATGTGGAACATTTCCATCATCCCGCAAAGTCCCTTCTTTCTCCTTCCCAGTCAGTACCTGCCCTCAGAGGTAACCATTGTTGCCGTTTCTGTCTGACTCGTGGCATGCGGTCTTTTGTGTCATAAAGTAGTTTTTGAGATTCATCTGTGTTGTTGCACCCTCACCCTCCCTGACACACACACAGATCTCTAGATGCCAACTAGAATGACAGTCCCTGCCTTAATCTAACTAAGGAAAAGTGGGCTGTGAGTTAAAGTCAGTGTGTGTTCGCCAGATGCGCGAAGCCCTCTGCCGTGTGATGTGAGGCCCCTCACCTGCCCGCTGTCCAGTCACACTGAGGTGCCCGCCTTCTCCCAGCTCACCTTGCCCTCTCACTTCTCCTGGCCTTTGCCCCTGCAGTGTTCTCTGCCTGGAACATCCTCCCCACTGTCTGGTGAACTCTGCTTGTCCTTGAGATGCTCAGACATCACCTCCCTGTCCAGCTTCCCAGACTCTCCCTTTCGCCCTCCCAGGCACTCGCGTTACACAGCCTCTGTTGACAGTTAGCACAAATTTGACTCTGCTCACAAGACTGCAAGCTGGTTGAGGGCAGGGACTACGACTTAGTCATCTGGGGATCCTCGCAGGCTCAACATACCGAGCCTGATAGTAAAGACACGGATCTAAGATTACAGCAGGTCTTGTCTCAAGGTTACTTAGAGGCAGATTGGGTCTAAAATAACTGTGCAAAATATATCCCCCAAATACTGTCTGAAATTGTTCAAAGAAAGGTGATGAAAAAAGACAGTGTAATCTTTGACTACAGATGAAAAATGTAGCGTTAAACTCACTGCCAGTGAGGCAGAGACCTCCAGCCCTTCCCGCAGAGGACCTGGCATCATGGGAAATGGATGGGCATTGATGAGTGCAAAGCAGTACAGCTCAGGGAGCCAAGGGGATGGGCAAAAGAGTAGAGTTAGTCATGGGAGGCCGCCTGGAGGAGGTGAGTTCCAAGGGTTTTTCAAAGAGGAGTCTGTTGAGCCAGAGAGTTACATAATCGCGAAATCTATAGAGAGCCTTAAAGCATGATCCAAGGCAGCCTGGATCATGGTCTGATCTGTCCTCTTGTGACTGTGGTCCTGAGTCTCACGTAGCGGCCCTTCCCTCCCCTTTCACTCCTTTTAACTCACTTCTTCCTTCCCTCTTTTCTACTGTTTAGTCGCTCCTTCCCATCTTCCTTCCAAACTTGAATGTGCAGAAAAAGCTGCATGTACATTGCCTGGCCTTCCATCCCTCCTTCTCTGCACTGGACTCCCTGTCTTGGGGGTTATAGAAGGAGGCTCATCCCTTGCCCCCTCCCAGCCTGGGCAGCACACAGAAGCCAAGTTTATGGACAGGAGAGGGAGGGTGCAGCCCAGGGTGGAGTGTGGTCCATTTTGAGGTGCCAAGTTACAAATCAAAACGGTGGGGGAAGAATTCAGCCAGAAGAGAGGTCAACGTGCCCTAGACTCCCCGGGGAGGCTTTCTGGAGGCGGCATGAGCTGAGGCAGGCCCTGGAGGAGCAGGGGCCACATCTCGGAGGAGAAGAGCAGGGAGCCCTGTCCAGGAAGGAGGAATGGGGGAAACGAGCTGAGAAGCAAGAGTGGGCGTGGCTGGGAGGCGGGGCAATACACACGGCGGAGGAGGATTTGGGGAATCCTACCATCGGGTTTCAGTTCTTGGCGCCCCACCTTCCTGAGGGCTCTGGGTCTGACCCTGGGGACCTGGAAACAGCCCGGGGCTCTCCAGAGGGGAGGGGATGGTTCTCCCGGAGAGTCCCTGCTCATCCTCAAGCTGGTCTCTCCTGCGTCGTTCTCATTAGCTCCAGAACACCTGGCAGAGCCTGAGGAAGAAGGAGACAGAGCTTTGTAGCCGATGGCACTGCCTGGCTCCCGTGCCGGGTTGACTTAGAGGGCACCAGGAGATGCAGCTTCAAGCCAGGTCAGCTGTGGTGACGAGGAGGAAGTCAGCCCTGGGTCGCCTCATACTTTGTGCGCTTCAGTCACTTCCTCGGTCATTACCACAACCCTGCGGCCAGCAGCTCCTATTGCTTCCATGGCCCAGAGGAAGAAACCGAGGCTCAGAGAAGTTAGGACACTGGTCCAGGGCCCCATGGGGAGAGGGTGGCAGAGCACAGCGTTTCACCCGTGTCTCTTGGCCTCCAAATCCATGCTATTTTGCAGAGGACCGTGGCTGCCTTAAGGTATGCAGCCTCAGAATGGCCAGTCTGTTGTGTATCGAGGCATTCCACCAGTGACGGAAGAGTCTGTTGACAGCTCACCCCAGGCCTCAGGTTTCCAGACCCTTTTCAACCTTGATTCCTGGTCCCCTCTTCTTTTTTTTTTTTTTTTTCCTCTTTCCCATTCCGTTCAGCTTCCTGGCTCACACTCTGTTCTCTCTCCTGGCAAAGATGCCTCAGACCTAGCTAAAGTTTCCAAACAGCCTCTGCCTCCCAGGCCCTGCCTCTGACTGTTTGCCTGATTCTTTTACCAAACCCTGAAGTGCCAGGATCTTCCCAACCTGAGCACAGAAGGGTTAAATCAGAGGCTGAGTGTGAGGCCCTGATAGAGGACCAGACCCCCCAGGGAGGTATGGCAGGAGCTAGAGGTTTCCCTAGCTGCAGGTGGGAGCAGACCTAGCTCTGCACCCCAGCTCTCCCCTCTGTAAGTGCATACGAGCCCTATGAGAAGTGGTTTTGTAAGCGACGAAGAGCAGAGCAGATGCCAGACAGGATCTTCATGGACGATCCAGACCAAGGCACAGGCAGCCCTGGCATCGAGGCCCAGGGTTGGCATCAGGGACGTCTAGGGCTAAAACTAGAGACCAGAAGCACAAGATCATTTGTGATCAGGGTGGGTGTATAACCAGCAGTGCCCCCTCCCAAGTGGGGGAGGGGGCAGAGCTGTAAGAGTGGACAAGGCCTCAGTCCTAGAAGGCAGACGACCAAGACAGAGACTCTGCCTGCCAGAGCGTCAGGGGGAAAGCCAGGGGCTGGGATGGGGCCAGTGTCTGAGCCAGACAAGCAGCAGTGAGACTGAGTGTTGTGAAAACTCTTAACAGTAATATTAGTTACCACTTACATGGTACGCTCTGTGCTAGGAACTCTTATTGTAAGAGTTTTATGTTTTCTCATCTCAATAATATTTTGAGTTAGGTACTACTACTGTGTACCTATAATATTTTGAGTTAGGTCCATTTTACAGATGAGAAAACTGAGGCACAGAGAGTTTGAGCAAAACTCCTCATCTCCTCCAAGACTGGGAGCACGACCCTTCACATTCATAGCTTGAAATCAGCCATGGTGGGAGCCTTTACACCCGGGAAATCAGCAAATGCCACAAATCATGGCTTTTTAATTTTTTATTTATTTTAAAAGATTCTTTTGTCTGAGAACCAGTTTACTAGCACACCACCAGACTCATCCCAGAGCCTCCGTGGACCTCACCTATGGGAGAGAAGTCCTGTATTAACTGAGAAGCGGGCAACGCCTGACACACTAGACGACAGCATTTTTAGGAGTTTACTGGGCCCTGTCTCAGCATTTTGCATGCATCTCATATAAAAACTTCATGTGAGGATCAAAATTCATTTAATCTCCGTAAGAACCCTCTGAGGTGTAGACACTGCTTTCCTCATTTCACAGATGAGGAACCTGAGGCACGGGGAAGTCAAGTATCTTGTCCAAGATCAGGCAGCCAGTGAGGGAGCCTTGCTTCAGACTCGGGCAGCCCAATCCCAAAGCCTGCGCTTTGTGGCGTTTTTAATGAGCCATTTATAAATGCTCAAACGCTAGCGTACTTTTCATTTATTTTTTCAAGAATAGGTCTTGAATATCTGTCTGCTGCCAGATAGGGTATTAAATACAGGAAACAGGAACGTCCACATCAGAGGCCACACACCTAGCGGTTTCACTAAAGCCTGGGCCTGGGGTTGAGGCAAACGGAGTTTGAAGCCTGCCTCTGCAGCCTACCGACTGGGTGACCTTGAGCAAGTGACTCAGTCTCTCCAAGTCCTTATCTCCACATGTGTAGGAGGGGGCTAACGGTGTTTCAGTTCATAGGGTTTTGGTGAAGGATGAGTGATGTAATACATGTACAGCACTTGGCAAGGCATCCAGCACTCAGTAAGCACTCAGTAAAAGGAGGCTGCCGTGATTATAATCCACAGGTTTGTGTTCCGGTAGCTCCATGTGAGGTGGGGATACAGGCATCAACGATAATCACCGAGGGACTTCCCTGGCAGTCCAGTGGTTAAGACTCTGCACTTCCATGGCAGGGGGCACAGGTTCGATCCCGGGTCGGGGAACTAAGATCCCGCATGCCACGTGGCATGGCCAAAAATAAAATGAAAAAATAAAATAAGTTTTTAAAACAATAGATGATCACCGAATAGAGTGTGAGAACAGAAGGCAGGTACCCAGTTCTTCCTAAGGGAGGGTTCTGCTGAAGGGGTCACATTTGAACAGGGTCTTGAAAGGGTCTTAAAGAGTTTTCCAAGAAGAGAAGGGAAAAGGGGGCTTTTCCCTGAAGGGAAAGGTGCATTCCAAGGTATCATAAGTAGGAGCAAGCATCTAACAGAATGGAAATTCCAGAACAGCCCCCTCCTGAGAGGTGTGATCACGCCTTCACATTTGTAATTGTTTCCTCCTTGTAAATTAAACTGTATACCTGGAGTATGGGGAGTGTAGAAAGAGGGAGCAGAAGGGGGATGTTTTCAGAATCTTGCAGAGCAGATGGTTAAACCAGATGACCTTTGAGCTCTGAAATCCCGCTGTTTGATTGATCATCTCTGGGCTCCTGTCCACCACACGGATAGGACTGTCCTCAGTACATACTGATCCACACAGCTGGGCCTCCACGAGTAACTGGCTGGGGTGGGAACACCTTCCCCACTTGAAGGTTGGGCAGCCTCTGCGCCAGGCTGCATGGACCAAGGGCTTGTTTCCCTGGTGCTGGGAGCACCCTCTGCTGCTTCCCTGCCACTCCACCACCTCCGCCTCATCAAACCTTGATAGCCCCAGAATTGAAACTTGACCTTAAGGAAAAGCCCTTAAAAGTCATTAAATTCAATTCCTTTGATTTTCATTTGTGGCTACTGACACTCAGATTAGAGGAAATGACTGGATCAAGGTCCTACAGTGGCCTAGGACTAGAGCCCAGGGCTGCTGGGTCCTTGGCCATGGAGCACATTTGTTCCTCCAGTAACGGAGCACAGCTGCCACCATCATGCACACTCTCCACTCCAGCCAGTCTCCCAAGGAGGGCTTCCGGGGCCGCTGCTTCAGGTGGAGAAACCTGAGGTCGGGGTCCAGGGCAGCACTTCCTGTTGTTCTGTTCCTGGAGAGGACACACAAGGTAATGGCCCCGCAGCAGTGAGCTCCTTCAGAGCCCTGGGGACTGGAGTCTCCCTCAGGCTCCTTCACTGACTCACCCACTGTGAGAGTCTAGCACAGTCACTTCACCCCCGAGCCTCAGTTTCTTCATCTGTAAAATGGGATGATGCCCCAAAGACCTATGGTGAGGATTTTTCAAAGAACATCTATAATGCAACTGCTGTAGTTTGCTGTTACGTTCGTGTTCACTCTCTTCCTATTTTCAGAGTGTTGTTAACAACGAAGGCTGAAAGCCAGAAGAGAAGAGAGCTGAGGAATATGGGCGGCGAGAAGCAGATCTGTCATTACTAGCGTTGTGGCCTTGGGCAGGTCACTGCACTTCTCTGGATCTCTATTTTCTCATCTAGAAACTACAGGTAATGATAGTATGTTCCTTCTAGGGCTGTCGTGAGAATTAAGGTCTGCCTTATGTCTCTGGGAAAAAGGGGAGGGAGGAGGAAGACACGAAGAAATAACATCACAAGTGAGCACCTCGGTAAATCTCCCTGTCCGTACTCCCTTCCCACATGCCCTTGTCAGACTGAATTTCTTTCCATTCCTTGAGTGTGCCCTGCTTCCTCTCAACTCCAGGCCCATTCATGGGCCCTCCTTCTGCCTGGCGCACCCCAGCTGCTCCTCTCTCACTCCACAGCTTCTGACCGCCACTCCTCCTTCATGTCTCATCAGAGATCCCTTCCTGGGAATCTTCCCTGACTCCTCTGCCTCACTGGGGGCCTCACCAGCATCCCCACAGCACCCTGCCTTTCTCCCATCAAACGGGCCACCTGTGTTCCATTGCCTTTTGCTTACCTGCACTGCCCCACTGTGCCGTGAGAGCGTGTACTTCATTGTATCCCCAGGGCCTCACCCCGTGGCCTGCACGTAGTAGGTGTTTGGTAAACACTAGCTGAACACATGAATGTTCCAGTCCCTGAATCGGACTCACAAGAAAGATGGAAAACTCTGTTGCCGAACCACCCCCACCCCTTTGCAAGCTGGGCCTCTCCAGCACCCTTCCATCTTCCCTTCCCTGGGGTGCCTGCCAGGCCCACGCCCCAGTCTCCCACCAACAGAGCAAGTTGGAGAAGTCATCATTCATCTGGGCACATCCCAAGCGGAGAACACTCAGACCCTGTGTTTGGGATCCAGAACACTCCGAGTTTGCAGTCTGCTCAGACGTGGGGACAGATGGCTGGACAGTGGACAGCTGGGCAGGGAGGGTAGGCAGCTTGGCAGGATGGAAATAGCAGTGAACTAAGCATTGGGAGTCCTGGGCTCGGAGCCTGTTTGTTCCACTAGTTTGCGGCATGCATCAGTCTGAGCTCTGTGGTTGCCAGCAACAGAAACTGACTGAGTAACTTAGGCAGGAAGGCTGCGTGTTAGAAGGCTTTGGGCTGTGACACAGAGTGACCTCTGGTCTTGGACCCTCCCTGTAGCAAGGGACAAGCAGAGCACCTGGGGAAGAGAGAGGTAACTCCCAAAAGGGAATCTGGTTTAACTACCTGAAAACAATTGTTCACACCTTGTGTGACCTGAGGCAAGTCACTTAACCTCTCTTGCCTCAGTTTCCCTATTTGGATGTCCTAAAGCCGGCCTCTCTCCTCCATTCACATCTCCCATGTGCTTTGTGCTGAGAAGGCTTCCTGCCCTGGCCCCGATGGTGCCTTTCCCCATCCAGACACCGTAGGGATGATGATGAGTGAGCGCAGTGAGCAAGCGTGTGTGTGCTTCCCTGCCGCCGCCCCAGGAAGGAGGGGCGAGGCCTCTCCACCTGCCTGCTTTGGGACACATGATTCATTTGTGTGAGGTGGTCAGCTGGTTTTCCATGAAGCCAGAATGTCCTCTGCCCCTCTACACAGAACGTGCTGATGAAAATCTGGATGGCATTATGGGTCTCTTTCCGGCCATGGTCTGGCCATCTTCTCGAGGTTGGGAAGCTCCTGGCTAGATTCTGCCCTCCCAGAACCCCAAAACCATTAACCCTGAGACCCTGCCACTGCCCTCCATTTGACCTTTAACATGTACATCAACAGGCTCGGGCCCTGAACACCTGGGATGCAGGGGGTGGCTGAGGGGGTGGGGATGCTCCTACGTCACTGGCTGCCTGGTGCGGGAGACAGGTGCACAGACAGCTAACTAAGCAGCAGAACAAAGTCAGAGGCAGAGAGGAGTGTGAGCCAGGGGTGCGGGGGCGTGGCCCAGGGATGGGAGAGCGTGATTCTTCCCGGGAGATCAGGGGGTGCTTCATGGAAGAGGTAACGCTGCAAATGAGTAAGATTTGGCAGGAGGAGGAAAGGAAACATCAGGCTGAGGTAACAGCACAAACAAAGGCCTGGAAGTGGGAGTGGACAGGTTTGAATTCAGAGAATAGGGATGTCTGGTGGGATCGGAGCTTCAGGAGGGTGGCAGAGGCTCTGAGTTGACAGTTCGGGGTGTCTAGAGGGCCCCGGGAGCCCCAGGAGCATGAAGCCCAAGGTAGAGGGCATGTCTGCCTGGGGTTGGGTCAGGAGGTTCCTGGGGGCTCAGCCTCCCACCCAGGAATCTGGCTTCAGCATCCCAGTTCCTCCTCACCCCTCACCCACCTGGGAAGAGGGCGCAAGCTCCTCTGCCCCCCTCCCCAAACCTGTCAGCTATTTCTCTGCATACGACCTGGGCAAAGCTGGCATCCACTCCATGCCTCCTGACAGCACCCACCCATCCACCATTCCACCGCCCAGGCAGAGGTGAGGTGCTCCCAGCCCGTCCCCGACAGGCCTCTGTTAGCACGCTTCTCCCAGGCCACAGCGTTAGCTGTCCTGTCTCCCCCACCAGCCATGAGCTCCAGGAAGGTAGGTGGGCTGGTCCAGGCCAGGTCTCCAGTACCCAGCCAGGTACACATTACCTTCACACACGAATGGACAAATGACGGTGACGACATTCAAGCTTCAAGGAGGATCTTACCACCTGGCTTTATAGATGAGGCCTCAGGGGCCCAGGGTGAGAGAGGACTGCCCAAAGTCGTAAGCATGTTGGGAGCAGAGTTTAAAAGAGAAGTTTGGTTCATAGCAGTACTACTCACAGTAGCCAAAAGGTGGGAACAACCCAGGTGTCCATCAGCTGATGAATGGATGAAATATAGTTCACCCATGGAGTAGAATATTTTCCAGCCATTAAAAAGAATTAAGTACTGATACGTGCTACAACTGGGATGAACCTAGAAAATGTTATGCTAAGTGAACGGAGCCAGACCCAAAAGGCTCCTTTTGTATGATTCCATTTATATGAAATATGCAGAATAGGCAAATCTATGAGAGACAGGAAGCAGATTAGTGGTTGCCAGAAGCTGAGGGAGGGGAGAATGGGAGTGACTTCTTAATGGGTACAGGGTTTCATTTCGGGGTGATGATAATGGTGGTGGTTGCACGGCGTTGTGAATGTATTGTATGTTTTAAAATGGTTAAAATGGTGAATTTTAGGTTATGTGAATTTCACCCCAGTTTCAAAAAAGGAGTAGATTGGGAGCAGATCAGATGCCACCAGCTGGGCCTAATGTTTATTCCTCGAACACATGCCACTGATCGCCCTTCTATGACAGACCTCCTCAGCTCAGGGGTGGGGGAGCCTGTGGCACATCTTGGTTCAGAGGAAGCCCCATGGTCAACTGGAAGAGGACAGGATTCCTGCTCAGGTGCCTCTGCTGGTGCCCGGCCTCCATCACTTCCCCATCCCACTGACCAACCTGCTTCCAGTTAATGCCAAATATTCCGTACATCTCAGGCCTCCGAGATGCTCAGCTCTTGCTCTTGCTGTTTGCACTATGAAGGAAGTTCTTTCCTTTGTGACCCTCTCATCCACCTAGAAACATCCTTTAAGAACCAGGTCCTATCTTCCCTTGCAGAAGACATCCACCCTCCGCCCCCTCACCACGAGCCAAGCTGAGCTCCCCAAGGTATCACGTGCATGCAGCCTATTAAAGCAGGTGTGGGAACGATCATGTTTGCCTGTGTGTCTCCCTTGGAAGACTGGGAGCTTCGGGGGGGAAGGGCCTGGCTTGTTCACCACTGTGTTCCTAGGATAGCCCTGGTGCCTTACTCACAGGAGGTGCTCAGTAAACGCTTGTTGAACGGGGCAATGGCTTTGGAAAATTTCTCCTCCCTCCCAGATATTCTCCATCGGTGAGGGAAGGACAGGCAGGGTGATCTCCAAGTCCCTTTATGTCTGGGGTTCTCTGGTTCTAAGAGCAGCAGTGAGGGGCCAGCGCAGCAAGTTGCTGTCTGTTGTCACAGGCCAGTTTTCTGCTCCTGTTGCCCGGCTGGTAGAAGTGGAGAAGAGGAGAGAAGGAGCCTGCAGTAATCTACTGCAAGCAGCTATTTCTGCTCTTGGCAGGGAGGAAGGAGGGCAGTTCCCAGAGACTGGGCTTCTCCATTCAGCCTGAATGGACGAGCTCTTCTCTTTGGAAATCTAATTAAAACCCTCCCCTGAACAGCCTAGACATGCAGGTTTTGGCGAGGTTGCCTGGAGTCCTTCAACTGCAGGGCCGAGAGCAGGCTCTAGCTCCATTTTCCTCTACAGACGAGAGGTGCTACTCTTTCTGCTTTCCTGATTATGAAATTAGTCATTTTCTAGGAAGCTTATTTATAGAGTCCGCTGCACACATGCAGCGCTGAGCTATTCTGAACACGGCTTGGGGCCTGGGAGGCTTAAGGTGTGAAAGCAGCTGTGAGTCACACATGGGTCCCCCTCCAGAGGTATCTGGATACCTCAGTTACCTTTTTGCACTGAGCTAGGGGCCAGGCCTTTGGGGCTGCCCTCCAGCTGGGGCGCTCTTCAAGATAAATAAAGAAAAAGCTTCAGATCTCGGGAGGTAGGGGGTAGGTGTTCTCCATCCCAATCCACATGGCCACCCACTCGATATATCACCTGGGACAAGTCAGACCTCGGTTCTGTGCCTCCGTTTCCTCCTCTGCTAAATGAGAGGCCTTCCCGATGTGTGATTCTGGGCCTGCTGTGGACAGTAGCTGTGGAGGAAGGTTCCAGGTGACTTCACAAAGACTGCCTTCAGGGCTTCCCTGGTGGCGCAGTGGTCAAGAGTCCGCCTGCCGATGCAGGGGACACGGGTTCGTGCCCCTGTCCGGGAAGATCCCACATGCCGCGGAGCAGCTGGGCCCGTGAGTCATGGCCGCTGAGCCTGTGCATCCGGAGCCTGTGCTCCACGACGGGAGAGGCCACAACAGTGAGAGGCCCGCGTACCACAAAAAAACAAAAAAAACTGCCTTCACAAAGGCAGCTCAGATGATGGCCGTGTTTGAGGTTCCTGATATTTTTCCAAGAAGGTCAGGGCAACATTCAGTTATTCAACAAGTGTTTGTTTATTTATTGAACACCTGCTGTGAACCAGGCACTATTCGAGGCTTTCAAGATACAATGGTAAATGAAACAAATGGTGGTCCCTGCCCTCGTGTCGCTTATAATCTAATGTTAGTCAAATAATGGCCTGAGTTAAAATGAAATTTCAAACTCTGTCAAGGGCTGTGAGTAAAAACTACTGGGAAGAAAATAGCTAGTGGGAAGCAGCCGCATAGCACAGGGAGATCAGCTGGGTGTTTTGTGACCACCTAGAGGGGTGGGATAGGGAGGGTGGGAGGGAGACGCAAGAGAGGAGATTTGGGGATAGATGTATATGTATAGCTGATTCACTTTGTTATAAAGCAGAAACTAACACACCATTGTAAAGCAATTATACTTCAATAAAGACGTTTAAAAAAAACAAAAGTACTGGGAAGTAGAGCTCCTGGAGCGGGTGGGGGGCTCTCCAGGCAGGGAGAAAAACACGTGCAAAGGCATCATGAAGGAAAGAGCCTGTCCCAGTGTAGCTAGAGTGCAGAGGTTAAAGGGGAAAGGGGCATGAAATAAAGTTGGAGGGATGAACAAGGGTTAGACCATTCAAGATCTGATAAACCATGTCAAAGGTTGCCATTGCCTTTGTTCCAAGTGTAATAGGATGCCATTCAAGTATTTTTTTAAGGAAAGTTATATGATAAACGTTGAGTTGTGAAAAAGTTCTAGCTCAGGCCTGCCCCATCCAGATGTACAGGTTGTAAAGTGCACAACCTCTGAAGCCATATGTATTGGAGCCATATGGAGAATGTTTTGGAGGCCAGGCTGAGTGAGACCAGTTAAAAGACTGCCACAGTAATCTAGGCAAGAGATGCTGCCCTGGGCCAAGATGTAGGTAGTGAAGAGGGAGAAAAGTGGAGAGACTCAGGAGACAGTTAAAGGGCCTTGAAGATAGCAGCCCTCTCTCCATAGGAGAGCAGGGCCCTGGGATTTGGGATTCTCAGAGACCCTGCCAATTGGAGTGAGGAAAAAATAAAACAATTGCCAATTGAGAGCAGAAGATGTCAGAATGAAAATGGTCACCATCCTTAACGGCCTGTCTGCCCTTCATTGATTCCGATCTGCAGCTGGGCCTGGAATCAGCCTCAGGACCAGTCCGAGAGGCAGGATTGCAGGACTCGTGGGTGGAGAGGCAGCTGACCTCCTGAACTTCTTGGAAGTATTATGCTAGCAAGGCTGTATTAAAGTTTCTTCTGGTTGCCAATTTCAGAAATCAGATGCTGTTGGTTTGAGCTAAAATGTTGGAATTTATTGGAAGGACACTGGGGCATCTTATGGCCTTAACAGAAATTTTGCCCAATCAAGACTCAAGATGGGCCGGAATGAAGTAGCTCCAAGACCCATGGCAGCAGATGTGTTTGGACCTTCTCTCCAGGACACTGTGGCTACCGTGATTCAGCCCCCAGAATGCATTTTAAAAGTGCAGAGGAGAGGATCTGATTGGCCCAGCCTAGTGGGTTTGTCCAGCCCCGGATCAGTCAGCTAGTGCCAGGGGTCAGACACGAAGGGCAGGCAGAGCCACTGGAGCCCACACCTGCACGGCAGGCTATTCCCAAAGCAGGGGAAGCCCTGAGAGCAACGCAATTACCCTCAGGATATGTCAAAGTGCAGACACTGTCTGGGGTCTGACTAATCTCCAGCAACCTTTTTCCCAGCTTACTGGGTAAAGGAGAAAAACTAGTCCCCAGCATAGTCCTGGAAGGTGCCCTGATGAGCTAGAAAGAGGGTTTTCTGAGTTCAAAAAGAAATAGAACATTTAGAAAATGCATACATATACAGCTACTTTTTCTAGCTATTTCCAGAGCAGAGTTTTGCATACCACTTTTTACTGCCTGAGGCACAGGGAATGTGCAGATGTGGGGAGCTGGACACACACTGTATGTTACCCAGATCCCTCTTGCTCACCCATGGTTCAAACCCACAGGAACTAGGAGGCAGAATGGCACAGCAGTGAAAGTGTGAGCCTGGAGTCCTAGACTGTAATTTCGTACCCAGCTCTACCCTAATGAGCTGTGTGACCTGAGGCAGGTTACTTGACTTCTCTGAGCCAGTGGAATGATCCCTAATTCATGGGGCCCTGATGAAGATTCAGTGTGATAAAGTTTATAAAGTGCTTTGAACGTAGTAAGCCCTCCTTCCTTCTGTGGCAGAGATGATGGTGCTGATGGTGGTTTTAGATGTTGCTGGTGGTTATTCCACCTGGAAGACACCTGTAAAATTCTGCTTCTGCCTCTGCAGCTTGACCCCTCTGTAGGTTGGTCTTTTCCTCCGGTCCCCCAATGGGGCAGGGTTATTCCAAGGGACACAGTGCAAGAAAGAAAGGCTTTTTCTCTTTGCTCAGGGTTTTGTCTTGATCCCAGCTCAACAGCCTCATCTCACATTTTGCATTCTGCTGCAGGAGTGAGAGAGAGAGAGAACCACACTGCTGATGACTCCGAGGGAGGGGCCCTGGACATGTGCTGCAGCGAGAGGCTGCCGGGTGAGTCTTCCCAGCACCAGGTCCCCCAGAGCTGCAAATGGAGGAAGAGAGCTCCGGATGGCACTGGGGCTGGAGGAAAGCCTGGGTGGCTGTGAATTTGCTTTAGAGGAGTGACTCAGCTGGTCTGTAGGTCTTCGTTTCAATGAGGATTTGTTTTTCTAATCCCTGATGTCTTTCTGACCTGTTATCATTTGGAGCTGCTGTAGACTCATCTGGAGGGAAGAAGAGGCAGCTGAGGGTGTGCGGGGAGGGTGGAGAGAAGGGTGAAGAGCTGGGGAGTCCAGGCTTGATCAGGACATGACCACTGGCCTGTGGTGTGCTGGGCAGATTTCGAAAGGTAAGATTAGGAAACACAGCCTGACCGTGGCATGAGCCAAGAGTGGGGTGGACGAAGTGGAGAAAATCCCTGACAGCGCTGAGGAGAAGCCTGGCTGTGAATGTCAGATTGTGCTGCTTGAGTCTGGTTGACCACTGTTGAACCACGGGCCATTGCTCTCGCCACAGAAACATTACCAAGGCACTCCTGCCCATGGAGAAGCAGCACGTCCAGTTGTAGACCAAATACCCAAGTCATGATTAACAGCCTTGGGAGGAATGAATGAAGGAAGGTGGGGGAAACTTTTTTGTGTTTTTTCCTTTTAAAAAAGTTTTTATTGTTTTTTTTTCCTCCTTATAACAAATATCCATTGTAGAAACATTAGAAAATAAAGACAAGAGAAAAAGAAAAATCACCATAATCCTGTAACACTACACATATTCTCACATCTCCCTTTCCAAACCTTTTTGTTAAGAAATAACCAATTCTGAATTCTAATTTTGAACTCTCAAACCTGTAGCTTGTCAGAAACCTCATGATTGGCAAGGAACCTTAGAGTGTCGAGTCTTCAGTGACCCTCTTTAAGACAGACATGGAAAACAGCTCGGTGTGACTCTAAAGCCATGACTCTTTAAAATAAGTGGTTGTTTTTTCACCCCATGAGCAGTTGCCCCAGCTATGGATGAAGTTCCTCCAGCCTCCCACTGAGCATTGAGCCCTTCAGTATAATTCTCACCTTATCCAGTAGGGGGTGCCATTGCTCAGAACACTTAGGACGGCCTGTTGAGATGGGCTAGGATGGATGCCATTGCACCAGTGTCGTTGTGGGACCCAAAACAGCTAGCTTGAGGACTAGACTTCTCCAAAGGGACGTAAGAGCTGTCTGCAGACATCTGAAAGGCTGTCTTGTGAAGGGGACGGCATATTCATTCTGTGTGTGTCTTATGAAGAGGGCATAAATCCAATACATAGAAATTTAAAAGAGGCCTGTTGGCCCACGGGATGCAGAACTTTCTTTCTGACTCTAAAAATAGTCCAGTCATTGAACTTGATAATGCAGGAGAAAATGAGTGTTCCATCACTGGAGGTATTCAAGTATTGTCTGGATAGACACTGGAGAGGAAATTTCCACAGTGGGTGGGAGGTCGAGGTGACAGCGCAAGTCCCTTTCAGCTATTAAACAGTTCTGTGATTCAGATATGAGTCATAGAATTCAGAGATGATTCTACAACCAGGGATGGCCCCAGTGGCTAGAAAAAAATCCACAGAAAATAGGACACCGTGTATAGGAATCCAGAGAGTAGCATGGTATGGAGGAAAGAGCATGGGGTCTGGTCTTGGAGTCTGGCTGTTCTGCACACAGGCGGTGTGTTTATGGACAAGGCATGTAACCCGCTGGTCCTGCAGTCCTTTATTTGCAAATGGAAACAGCAACAGTATGAACATTTATCCTCACAAGGAAAATAAATGTAATCACACAAGCATTCATTCAACAAATGCTTATTGAGCATGTACTATGTGTCAGGTGCTGTACTAGGTGCTAGGGATATAGTAGTGGTGAGTATGACAGACAAGGTCCCTGCCCTGCTTTGAGCTGCTTCTGGAAAATGGGAAGAAGCCACCGCAGAGAGGCTACAGTAATAAGCGTGATTTGTTTAATTCCAACCTTCTCTCCCATTCCTCCCAAAAGCCAACAACCAGAATAGAATCAAAGAGGATTATTGGTCATCTCCGCTGGACCTGGCACATTGCCTACCTTGTGCCGGGCACTGTGCTAGATGCTTTCACGTGTATGCAAAGGTGCAGTAGCACCAGCAGGTTATCTGAGAATTCAGCTCATTTCTGACACTGTCTCCCAGGAGATAGCATCAGATTCCACAGGTAAAGGGCTCAATCCCACAAGTCTGCCCTCTACTTCAGACGCCAGTTGCAAGCCCAGGTTGTTACCTGCAGTTCTGACCGACTGGCTATATGTCAGAGGTTCCCACAACCCTCTCCTCAGGTTCAATTAATGTGCTAGAAAGGCTCACAAAACTCAGAGAAACATTTTAGTCACTAGATTACCAGTTTATTTTAAAAGGCTATTAAAGGATATAGATGACCATCCAGCTGGAAGAGATGCGTAGGGCAAGGCAAGGGGCGCGGAGCCCCCGTACCCTCTCCCAGCACCACTCTCCCCACCTCTCCATGCGCTCACCTGGAAGCTCTCCAGGTCCCGTCCTTTGGGATGCTTCTGGAGGCTTTATTACATAAACATCGTGGATTAAATCATTGGCCATTGGCGAATGATTCAACCCCCAGCCCCTCTCCCTGGAGGTCGGGTCTGGGACTGGAGAGTTCCAGTGCTCTAATCACATGGTTGGTTCTCCTGGCAACCAGCCCCCACCCTTGGGTGGGATCCAAAAGTCACCTTCCCTGAAGCATTTTCAGGAACTAAGGACAAGAGACCAAATATGATCCCACTGCTCTAGTAGCTCAGGAAATTCCAAAGACTTTGGGAGCTGTGAGTTAGGAACTGTGGCTGAAGACCAAATATATATGAGAGATATATATTTTGGTCCTCTGAATGACGAATTATATATTTCTGATAAATCATAATATCACAACCTATATCTCATGCAATCCTCTCTGCTACCCTAGGAAGTTGGTATTATTTGCTATCACCATCTCATAGAAGAAAGGACCAAGGTCCAGGGAGGTTGGAGGGTCTGTCCAGGTTCATCCAGTGTTCAGTAGAGTGAGGAGTCCCTCCAGGCAGTTTCCTTCCAGAGCCCAGGCTCCTGGCCGCTACCCCATTCTGCCTTCCTTGTCGCCATTGAGCCATTATGATCTTCTGGCACCCTGTGGACTGAGGCAGGAAGAACTAAGCTATGTCTGTCCCCAGGGAGGAGTTTGGAGGAGTTGGACGATGTCACTGTGCCTGTCCCTATCTGTGTCCTTCCTCTGGAAAGCCCGCCTGCCAGGGGCCAGGCAAGTTATATGCCCTTCTAGGCACCCGTGACGCCGTCTTCATATGATACTGAAATAACTTTTTGTCTGTTTCCTCCATGGGACCGTGAGCTCTTTGAAGGCAACTACCTCTCTATTCCATCCTCCATGGCAACGTTCATTCACTCATTTCTTCATCCATTTACTCAGTATTCACTGACCACTTCCATGTGTTGGGCACTCTGTAAGCACTGGAGTTTCAACAGTGAAGCAACCTGAGAAAATTTCCCACCCTTACAGGACAGTATTTTGCCCTAGTTAAGAGCAGGCATCCTGGACCCAGGCATAGCTCCACCATTTACCGTTGCGGTGATCCTGGGCAAGCTACTTAACCTCTCTGCCTTCCATTTACAAAATGGCAAGAATAACATTCACTACCATGTACGGTTGTTGGAGGATTAAATGGAGCTCAGAACAATGCCTGGAATGTGGCAAATGACATAGGCATTTGCTATTAAGGGAAAGATAGGCAATAAATAAGTAAAATATATAGTATAGCAGATGGTGATAAGTGCTGTGGAGAAAATTAAAGCCAAAAAGGGGGAGGTGGGAAAGGACTGGGACTGGGTGGCCGGGGCGGGGGGGGATGGTTGGCATTGTAAATAGGGTGGTCCTGGAACCTGGTTAGGAGTAGACTTCCGCAGTGTTCGTCAGCCAAAACCACCAACCTAAGCTGCACCTTGGACATAAAAGGAGATGGAGGCATACAGGCCCAGAGACCTGGGGCGTTGGGCCTTTAGAATGAGCCCATGGACACTGCAAGCAGTTGCATAATGATGATGTAAAAATACAGCCCTCGGGTAATCTCTCCCCCTCCCAGCTGTCTTCCCCACTGGGCGAGACTAAGAGGCAAGGCAGAGTGAGGACCAGCCATGCCTGGGTGACTCACTCATTCCCACAGGAGCTGCCAGGCGGGGGGCGACATGGCCAACACTCCCGGGGCTGCGGTCACCCAGACCCTAGCCAGTGTCATCCAGTCCTCCCAGACTGAGATTTCTGGGTGAAAACATCCTCAGGCATCGCCGACACCTGCAGGCAGCCCACAGCTGCCCCTGGGGCAGGCACGCTCACTCGCACCCCCGGAGGCGTTCCACACAGGCGCACACACACTCATGTCTGCTGTCACTTGTCACAGCCTCGTGCTCACGTATGCATGTGCACATACCCACACGCAGTCCCCTGGGCACGTGCAGCTCCCGCACCTATGAGTCTTCTTCCTCTTGCACACCCAGGACCTCTTAACTCCATCACCCTGTCATCCACCCCTTTCCGCTAGAGATGCTTCTTAGAGATGGACACGCTTGTTCTCTGTTTCCTCTTTAGGTCTCATTCTTTCCTGCAACGACGCCCCCTTCTCCTGCACATGCAGATAAGCAGGCACATTCCTGCCCTCCCTCACTGCACGCAGTTCCTAGGTACCGTGGTGGGCACCGGTGTATCTCCAGGTCCGTGCACGGGCATACACAGGTTTCTCCTCTCGCGTGCGCACGCGCTTTTTCACGTGCTCACCCTCCTTTGCTCTTGCACTCCCCCTCACTTGCTCACTTCCTCCCTCATTTTCTTGCTCACAGTCACCCAAACACATTTAAACATTCAAACTCACACTCTCTCCCCTTCTGTGTGTAGGTGTTCACATTTGCGAGAAAGCAGGCAACACTGCTGATGCTGGGACCTCTGCTCCTGCCCGAATAGCACCAGTGCAGGCCTAGCCTGGGACCAGCAGCTTCCTCAGGGATACAGGGCAGGGGAAGGAGGTGAATAAGGCAACAGTAGGTGCTGGTGATGGCATGACGTCGCCACGTTGCTCACAGCGTCTCCAGCGGGCAGGTTCATGAGCAGGCCTGCTCCTAATGTTTGCAGGGACCAAGGTCAGACTGCCGTTGGGGCCCCTCGTGGGGCACCACCCCCTGCTCAGTCCTGCACTGGGAGGGCCCTCGTCTGAATGCATGGGGGCACGTCAGTCTGTGCGTGCAAGTATGGTTCACACTCCACCCTGCTAGCTGACACTTGGCCACCCCTCAGACCTAAATATACCCCCGGGGAAGGCCACGTCCCTGCTCAGAAGCGTGTACGTGCGTTCATGAAGGCTTCAGGCCGTTCGGGCAGAGGGTTCTGGAGTCCTCGTAACCAGAGCATGGCCTGGAAAGCGGGGCGTGGGCACACCTCCTGGGCCCTGGGGGCCTTTTGCTCCATGGGGAGTGGCATGGCCAGAGGAGAGGGAGCCCAGGGGCCAGATCTAAGGACCACACTGCTTTGGGGAATAAGGTGCTCCCAAAGGCCTCCTACAGCCGGCAGCTGGTTGGAGCCATGGCAGTCCCCGCCACCCTGAGATTTAAGTGTGTTATGATCAGCCGGGTCTATGCAAGGCTGTGAGTAGCCACTGAAGGCCTGAGTAGGTCATTGCCCCTTTGGTAGGAACAGCTGACTTCTCCACACCTTAAGTCCTGGCTTTGAAGGCTACCCCCAGCCCAGCCCTAGGCTCTGTACCATCATGGATATCAGATGGACCCTCCTCTGAGGAGGTCAAAGTCTAGGTCTCAGCAAGAGACCACTGTCCATCCTGGGTGGTCTTTTATAAAGTAAAGGGAAAGCCTGTATTGAGGAAATCTTTGTTATCCTAATCACGCAGTGACTACCCCGGTCATCAGGGAGAGTCAGGCCATAGCTTTCACAGCCATCCCACCATGACATGGATGAGGTCTTCGCCAGAAGCCAACAAGGGCTGATTGAAAAGGCAGCCTGACACTGTTATTGATTCAGCAAGCGTTTATTGAACATCCACTTTGTGCCCAGTGCTGTACCAGGTACTGATGATACAGTGAAGAGCAGGAGAGATCTGGTCCCTGCTCTCAGGAGGACAGGGTACCATGGAAGTGTGCAACCATAACATTACGTTATCTTGGGCGGGTTCGGCTGGGGGGGGCAGTCAGGGAAGGCTTCCTGGAAGAAGTGGCCTTTAAACTGTGACCTAAAGGATGAGTAGGGTCCTGGCTCGCATCTTGAGGAACCAGCTATCAAAGCATCTTAAGGAACAGGTTAACCTCAGAATGGGCCTTATCCTCCACCTGCTAATGCTTGTTCTCACAGAGCCCCCCGATCTGGTGGCTGGTACTGGTTCAGATGGTCTGGGACCAGGTGCAGATGGACAAACGTAGAGAAGACAGACTTGGAAACAGTATCATTACTGAGATGTCACTTGTGCCCATCAACGCTCAGCAGCTTAGGTGCTGTTGACTTTTAGTTCTTTAATTGATGGCTCTGTTTTCATTCGGGACTTTTAATGCATTTAGGCGTGTTTATGTGGCCAATGGTACTATGAATTGTCTTTGAGACTTTAGGATAGAAATTAAAGAAAGGCAAACAACACTATCCAGATGTGCTGAGAACCCTAATTTAGAGAGTAGTCCGTAACGATACCACTGTATTGAGAAGAAATGTACCAACCCAGGTACTCACTGATCAGCGATGGTAGCGGTTAACTGTCCTCAGACACCAGGACAGATATGGAGGCAGGAGCCCATCTAGCTGGGTCTTGGGGTCCCGGAGGGGCAGTCAGACCTGGGTTCCAATCTCAGCTCTGCTGCTGACCAGCAGCTTGATCTCAGGTAAATAGTCTGACCACTTTGAGCTCCAAATTCTTCACTGCAAAGTGAGGGTGATAATAAGATCTTCACAGACATTTTGGGAGGTTTAAATAAGCTGATGTGTGTGAAATGCTTATTACGCAGTGCTCCATAAATGGTAGCTAATAATGATGGTGATGATTTTGCCAGGATGTGGAGTATAAACAACAACCAAAAAAACCTGTGCATGTTCCCAGGCATCAGGGGCCCAGGCATCCAGTCCCAGGCCAGACCTTCAGATGTGGAGTGGGTGATACGGGTCTGTGGACCTTTCATGACTCCCCACCACATGCCACCACAGACACATAGGGGAGTGTTGTTTACTTGCAGAGTCAGGTGGGAAGAGGAGCCAGACTTGCTGGAGAGGCCAGTCATCCATTTTCCTGTATAGAAACAATGCTGACATTCCTGGGAGTTGCCTGGATGTATGATGAAACTACAAAGAGTCTTTGCAACTGGAAAAAAGAGGCCATCTGGTTTGGTCCCGTGCCTCCACCCAGGCTGATGTCAAGCCCTTTCAGACAAATGGACATCACTGTATAAGATATGCAGTGACAGATGCTGTCACCTTTCTCCTTGACTTGGCCCAGGGACTAAATACCCCAACTCCCAGGAACTTCTTTATACCTTAAAAACAAACAAACAAAAACAACAACCTCTTTCCTTCCATTTAAGCTCATTTCTTCTTTTCAAGTCTCAGGATGTGCTTTGTTTATCTATTGCTGCCTAATTGTCTCAAAACTTACTCACTTAAAACAACCACCATTTTATTTGTTTATGATTCAGAGGGTCATGAGGGGCTCAGCTGGGAGGTTCTTCTGTTCCCTATGGCTTCAACTGAGGTCATTCACTCAGCTGTATTCACCGGGTGCTGGGCTGGAATAGAAGGTCCAAGAAAGCTTTTCTTACATGTCTGGCACCTTGGTGTGAATACCAGGAAAGGGGGATCACTAGGGCCCCCTGGAGGCTGTCTACCATACTGCTTAAGAGTTGAATCCTTGCAATTCAAAAAGGCATATTCTCAGGATATGCCTGTACAGTTGGCCCTCCATATCCACAGCTGTGGAACCCGCAGATACAGAGAGCCAACTGTATACAGAATGGTGGGCGAAAAAATCCACCCACAGAGAGAGAAAAAAATACTAGAAAATATATCTAAAGGAAACCAGTGCCTTTCTCAGTGTGGTAGGATCATGGATGACTTGGGGTTCATTTATGCTTTTATGGGTTTTTTCCCCCTCATATTTTCCAAAATCATTTTTAAAAGATTGGCCATCTGGGACTTCCCTGGCGATCTGGCGGTTAAGACCCCGCACTTCCACTGCAGGGGTGTGGGTTCGATCCCTGGTCGGGGAACTAAGATCCTGCATGCTGCGCGGCGTGGCCAAAAAAAAAAAAAAAAAAAAAGATTGGCCACCGGAAAATATTTATTAATCCTCGCCAGGCAAGAGTGGTAGCTGGGGATCATGGGGGCCCCCTGGGGTGAGTCACCTCCCTCCAGGTTGGGTTGCTCAGCAGGGCAGGCACAGAGTCGGGGGCTGACCCAACCCCAGGGATCTTAATGGGGGCTGGTTAATCCTTTGGGGGCATCGGTGGAGACAGTCACCAAGGCATGGAATCCCTCCCCCCACCCCATAGAAAGCCAACTAAATGACTCATGTCATGTCATGTTGGTGAACCAGTTCAGAGAAGGGGAGACTCAGGGGTCCTTGACAGGCAGCTCTGTTTCACTAAGTCCATGAGTCCTTCAGTGGGTGTCCGTTCCCAGGGCAGGAGGAACAAGTTCTCGCTCTGTAATTCTCCCAGTTCCAGGACACAGACGGAATGGAGGGTCCTCTGCTTTCGTTCATTCTTTCCCCATTGGACCTTGGCCCCCCCTCCAACTCAACTGGTTTTGTTTTTACCTGGGGGAGCAGGGGGTAGTGACTGGTGGTAGGTTCAGAGCTGTCAGTCATACTCCTCTGTGGCCCCGCTTTCTTCACGGGTCCCCGCAGTGCCCCTCTCTGGTTTCATTCACTGATTTTTTCTCTTTTGTCTCCCACCGCCAGGTCCCTTCTCTCCACAGTTAGTGTGTTCTAACGTGTTTAAGGCGTATTTTGTGCGTTTCTGTGTGCTCTTGCAGAATGAGTGGCAGTATGTCGTGTGTATATATTTTTAAAATTTGTGTCTATTGTGTTGTGTTTGGTCTCATTCTTTTCGCTCAGCCGTGTTTCTGAGGTCCTTCCATGGTGCCGTATGTCCTCTGATCCTTTGCTTCTAAGGGCTGCAGAGTATTCCCCAGTGTGTCCCTGGACGCGGCCTACCAGCTTCCCCAAGTGATGGGAATGTAGGTGCCCCGCTCCTCCCACCCCACCGCAGATAGCACAGGAGGGCGCTTTGGCTTACAGCTTATGTGTTTCCTAGGACTAGGTAAGAATTTTGTGGAGCAGAAGCACGCATTTCCAGAGTTTTCTACTTCCCGGATTGGTTCCAGCAGAGGATCTGGAACACAGAGAACCAGGAGGAAACGGTGTGGGTGGTAGCTGGGGAGATACGCAGGGGACAGAGCATGCTGGGCCTTTATTGATGGCCGTGGCAGGGATTTGGGCCTTTATTCTAAGAACAAGGGGAAGCCATCGAACGAAACTAAAGCAGGGGCTCAGATTTGTTTTTTTAAAAAAGGCAACAGTGGATCTTTAGCCTTAGAAGGGCCCTTAAAGACCCCCAGGCACACTCTGAATTTACAGAAGGCCTCTGAGGCCCGTAAAGGCAGTGAGACGCCCAGGGTCACACAGCCCACTCCTCACAGAGCTAGAACTGCTACCCAGGCCTCTTGACACTGCCAGTGTTGTGAGCCTCCCCAGTTACTGAGGGCAACAGCCCCTGGAGGGTTGGAATTTGTCAGCACATCTGTCCTGGGGAGTCTTGGTTGGCTCTTGCTCACCTCCTATCCCCTGGACTTTCCTAGACCTCTGAGAGCATTTACCAGGACCCACCAAGCAACCCCAAACCAGGACCCAGCCTTCTGCTGTCAGGGAGGGAGGCCTCAGACCTTCAGGTACCCACAGGCAGCCCCTGTGAAACATCCCATGCTGGCCTAACGAGTGAAAACTGAACCAGAGGGTTAAAGACATGTGTGCCAGTCCTGATTCTGCCTCTTACTCTCTGGACCTCAGTTTCCTCATCTGTAAAATGGGAGGGTGGAGCAAGAGGCTCTCCCAATTCTGTCCCTCCCTCCCCACATGTTTGGGCTTAAGTCTCAGGCACTAGGGACCTCTGGTACCCACTGCCCAGGGCCTCTCCGTTGGTTATTTTAGTTCTCACCGTGGGCTGGGGGGAGGGGGTAGCTGCACCCTCAGAGTTTCATTGACCCTTTTCACCCTTGTACTTCTGGGCCTCCGCTCCAGAGAAGCACAAAGAACTGAGCCTTTGTTTGCAGCAACAAAGCTGTTTGCAATTTCAGATAGAACCATTTTATTATACCCCATCCAAAGAGTACTTGAGTTGCCTTTTGTTTTGAAAGCTTGTTAGCATTTCAGATTTAATTAACTGAGAGAGCAAAGCTGCCCCACTTCCTCAACCCCCGGCCCATGCCCACTCCATCCACCGACCCCAGGTGCCAGTCGGCAGCCTCAAAGCCCTCGCCCACGTGGGGGCAGGGCACCCACTGTCCTCCTGAGGGGCTCACCTGGCAGATGAAAGGGACCCGGTCCTGTTGCCTGTCCCTCATGCTCCCCTCCCCTCCCCTCCTCCCCCTCCTCTCTCAATTCTGCTGCTGTTTACCGAGCGTTCACCGTGCGCCAGGCACCAGGCTAAGCACTGGGCATTTATTACCTTATGGCATCCTCAGACCCCAGCCAGCAAGGCTTAGTGGATCTGTTGTCCAGAGGAGAGATTGAGTCACTTCCCCAAGGTCACACAGGTGGTAAGTGGCACAGTCGGGCTTCAAAGCTAAGTCTGGGTGACTCCAGAGCTTTGGCTAGGAGTCCCCCCAAGGAGCTTCCTCCCCAGAAACAAGGCACTTGTAGGGACAGCAAGAGCTGCAGTGCTGGCTGGATAGGGCCGGGTCCTAGAGATCGTTCTTGTTACAGAGGTACCTCCTTTTATTGCGCTTCGCTTGAGTGCGCTTCACAGATACTGCGGTTTTCACAAACTGAAGGCTTGTGGCAACCCTGCATTGAGCAAGTCTGTCGGCACCATTTTTCCAATAGTGTTTTTTTAAATGCAGGTGTGTACATTGTTCTTTTAGACATAATGCTACTGCATACTTAATAGACTACAGTAGAGTACAGACGTAACCTTTGTATGGACTGGGAAACCGAAAAATTCGTGTGACTTGCTTTATTGCGGTGTTTGCTTTATTGCAGCGGCCTGGAACCAAACCAATAGTGTCTCTGAGGTACTTGGAAATCTGCCTCCCAAGAGCCTCCACACACTGGTCCCATTCTCAGCTCTTGACGTGCCCCCTTCCCTAGCACACCCCCCTCAGGTGTCTGCAGACAGGCCCCCCGCCGCCTCCACTCCCCTCCATCCCCACAGTGAGGTAAGAGCAGTAATCCTATAAACAAGTGTCTGTGTCTAAGGGTGGGGTTTCAGACACAGTGATGGGCTGTGGAGCCCAGCACCATCTCCCACAGAGATGACGCTGTACTTGTGAACACATGGAGGGTCAGGAGTGTTGGAGATTTCTTCAAGATGCTGTGGTGTGGAGAGCTGATCACCTGAGCTAGTCTCATCTGGTGGGTTGGTTAACGGTATGGGCTCTGGCCGCAGGCTGCCCGGGTTCTAGTCTTAGCTTCTGCCTACTGTTAGCTGACTTGGCCAAGCGACTTAACGCCCGTGTGCCTCAGTTACTTCATCTGTAAAATGGGAGTAAGAGCAGTACCTTCTAGCATTGTTGTGAGGATTAAATGGGTTAATATACGTGAAGCACTCAGTGAGCGCTCAGTACGTGTTAGCCCTCAGTGGTCCTGGCTCTACGTTTGGCTGACTGTTGACCTACAGCAAGCCACTTTCCCTCTCGGCCTCAGTTTCCCCATCTGAGAAACCAGCAGACTAGACCAGATGCCCCTCAAGGCTGGTCTGGCTCTGCCCATCAGTGGTTCTAGAAGCCCGGGCAGGGCTGAGTGTGATGTTCTGTTGGTCAGCGCCCCCATGGCTACGTGGGCATGGTGGGGAGGTCCCTCCTGGCCACGTTTGGGAAGAGAAGAAAAGCTGAATGGGACAAGAGCTCCCTCCTCATGTAAACAGAAGCGGGCCAGCCTTCCGGCTCCGGTTCCGCGGCTGGCAGCTCCAAGGATGAGTCACCAACAGGAACAGCCATGTTCTCGGGCTCGGGCGGGGCCGGCCCCGGGGCACACCGTGGCTGCAGAGTTTAATGGTGGGATTTGGGTGCCAGGTGACGGGAGAGGGATCGTGGTGTTTCCACATGCCCAGGGTAAACCCTCAAGGCCACTTGCCTGCGCGCCTTACCCAGGGCCCCTAGAGCTCTGGCCCAGGATGCAGAGTGCCTGCCTTCCAGTGTTCCTTCCTTTCATAAGATACAGCCTTTGAGGAGCCGGGATCTGGCACAAAAGCTGCACCGCCACCCCCATGCAGCTGGTTAGGGTTCAAGGATCCCCAGACACAGGGACTCCCTCCCTCCCAGGTTCTCATCATCTCCCTGCCTTTGCTGCAGTGACCTCTCCTGAGAAGCAGTTTGGCAAAGCGGAAAGACCACTTGGCGTCAGGAAGGCCTGGGTTTGCATCTGGGGTCTGCACGTACTTGGGCAAGCCACTGAACCTCGCTCAGCCCGATTTCCATGCCTGGAAAATCCCTTTCACCCCATGCAGGAAGCAGGCCCGAGAGGAGCCCAGTGTTCTGTCACTGTCAGCAAGGTGCCTCTGAGTCAGGGCTTCGTGCATGGCAAAGCAGCTACCTTGCTGTGAACTACTGAAAAGCCAGTCCTTGACACAAGCAGCCGCCTCTCACCAGCAAAACAGGGCTGATGATGCCAATGTCTACCTCACAGAGAAGCAAAAGGAACTGCGTGCGCACAAGCGCTTTGGGAGCTGCACAGAGCCTACCCAAGAGATCTGGCATTCTCATTCCGGAGCAAGACAGTGAGTGGAAGGGTGGGCAGGGTGAGGAGAAGGGCTGACGTGATCTCTAGGAGCAGGACCTGGAGGACAAAGGACAAAGGAGCCCAGGACCTCTGTGGTCCATGAGGGCGGGCACTGTGTTGTTCACTGCTGTATCCACAGAGCCTAGCCTGGTGCTTGGCAAAGTATTGATATATAATCGGTGCTCAATAAATGTGTCGGACTCACACATGAATGAGCAGAGACTAAAATCAGCCCAGTTCTCTACCTCCCCACTTCTACCACCTGATCACAGACCTCCGCTCCCCACCCCTGAGATCACGGGTTCTTAACCTGAGGTCCGTGGATCCCCTCCAGAATTACAGGCAGAATATAGTGTGTGTGAGAAGAAGTATCTTCCTGAGTAAAGAAATGTTAGATTTCTGCCCAGAAAAGCTTTTAAATAAACCCTGCTCTGAAAGGTAGGCATCTACCAGGCACTCAGTTGGACTCATCCAGCCTCCAGGGCTGCCAGATACCCTGTGGGTTTAAAAACAAAAAAACAGCTTCCACCCTTGTCTCTGAGAGGTGCATACAGGGCCCCGCCAGCCTGCAGGTTTTCTTCTGCCCCCTTAAGGTGCCAGGCTGTTAACCTGCCATCTTTCATATGCAGAAGTGATGTCAGGGGGCCTGTCTTCTGAGTGGCTGCTCTCTGGCTGGGTGGGTCTCACAGAGACTTGCACTCACTCTCAATCTCTCCCAGTCCCCCCACATGCCATTTAGGTGTGACAGGTGAAAGTTGGGGTCCTGAACCTGGGAATATTAAGCAGGCCTCATAATATCTGAACTCAGAACAGTGCCCTCTTTTTAAAAATATTTTTCCTCACTACAAATAAATTTGTGTATATGTATATACATATATATTTATCTCTATACGTATGTGCCTGTTTACTTATTGGAGGAAATTTAGAATATATAAACAGGGACTTCTCTGGTGGTGCAGTGGTTAAGAATCCGCCTGCCAATGCAGGGGACATAGGTTCGATCCCTGGTCCGGGAAGATCCCACATGCTGTGGAGCAACTAAGCCTGTGCGCCACAACTACTGCACCTGCGCTCTAGAGCCTGCGAGCCACAACTACTGAGCCTGCGCACCACAACTACTGAAGCCCACGTGCCTAGAGCCCGTGCTTCTCAACAAGAGAAGCTACTGCAACGAGAAGCCCGTGCACGGCAACAAAGAGTAGCCCCGCTCGCCTCAACTAGAGAAAGCCTGTGCACAGCAATGAAGACCTAACACAGCCAAAAATAAAAATAAAGAATATGTAAACAATGAAAAAAATCACTCTACTCTCACCCTCCTCCAAAGAACTATTGTTACTACTACCTGTCTTCTGTTCTTCCCATTTACCGTGTATGGTGTTCATTAAACACTTCCTGTGTGCCCGGCGTCCGGTGTGCTGCACGCTTTCCAAGCACCACTTGAGTTAGCCTCTCGTCTTTCATCGGGGATTCTCCACCTTTTTATATACTTTCTTAATTTTTAAGGCCAAGGAGAGCAGACTGTTTTGTAACCTTGCCTTTCTCACTCCACACCATCGAAATTTCTTTCCCCATTATTAAATATTTATCTACAGAGTCATTACTAACGGCAGCATGATGACGTTTTATTGCAGGCAGGTTCCAGGCTTCTCAGACTGGGGTGCATGTACCCCTGAGGGCAAAGCCACAGGATAAATGTAGAACATTTTCCTGAAGCATAAATTGGATTCCAAGCTTTGGGAGGAAAAAAGAAAACATTATTTTAAGATCAAAACAAGCACAGATATGCCATAGAATAGAATAAAGAACACCCATGAATTTTCAAACAAAGCAGCAAAGTCCAGGATCATGTGACTTGCTGTTTTTCCCCAAAGACCCATGTCCCCTCTGCTCTAAGGATGGGAGAAGCATCTAAGAAGCACTGTGTTCTCCCTCTTTTACAGATAAGGAAACTGAGACCCAGGGGGGAGAAAGGATTGCCCAAAGTCCACAGTGTGTGTTACGAGCCAAGCCAGGTGGCCCCTGAGCTGTACCCCTCCTACCTGTCCGTATTTGCCATCACACATCGACTGCTTTTTCTGAAGGTGTGGGTGGAGAACTTACCACTCGGGTAATCAACCCTCTGCTTATCAATAGTGGAAACTCTTGGCTTCCTACGTGATCCATCTCTTAGCAGCGGCTGGATCTGAGATATCTGCTCTTGTGGTTAGTAACTATAGCCTCCCTGGGCAAAGGTAGAGGCCCCTAGGCTCTACCAGCACTTAGATTTTTCACGTAATGCACTGTATTGTAAACACTCATCCACTGGTCTGTTTTACTCAGCTGACTTGAGCCTTTTGAAGGCAGGAGTTACGTGTTGTCATTATTATAATCTGATGTTTCTTGAGCAACTGCTAGATGCCAGGTGCCAAGTTGGATGTTTCATCTATAGGATCTACCGTCTTCATCGCAGCTTTTCAAAGAATGTATTATTATCCTTGTTTATCACTTACCCATCATCATTCACTCATTTAGGAAATATTGATTGTAGACTTACATGCCAGGACTAGCGCTGCATGTTGTGGACAGTCAGGATGAGCAAAACCAATACTGCTCTTGCCCTCGTGGAACTTACAGAGACTGGGGGAGATTATATTCAACAAATAATTTTGACAGACTGGAGTGAGTGTACTGTAGCTCAGAGCCTGTCCAAGTGCCTCACTTCAAACCCACCTCAACCACTTATTAGCCTCTCTGCACCTCATCTTTCTCTTCTGTAAAATGAGGATAATAGTAGTGCCAACTTCATAGGGTACCATGAAGAGTGAATAGATTAACGTGCAGAGCACTCAAAGCAGGGCTGTGTGTTCGCCAGGTGTATTGTTGCTGCTGGTCGTATGAAGGAGGGATGTGGGTTGCTGAGTGTGTGTGGTAGGGGAGCCCCTCCCTTAGGAGGCAGCTGATTGAGTTCTACAAGATGATTAGGAGTCAACTTGGCAAAGTGTTTTGGGGACAGTTGAGGGGAGCGGGATGTTGGGGGAATGTTCCTGGCAGAGGGGACAGGATATGCAAAACATGGGGTGTGGGCTTACCCGAGGAACTGCCAAAGAGTGTGGCTGGACCACAGCAGGTAGGGAGCTATACAGGGTCAGGTCTGGGAAGGAGGAGCCTGGGAGAGAAATACAGGTATCCCCAGGATCACCGCATTGTTGATCCAGGCCATGCGAGATGCTCAGCAAATACTTGTCACGTAACCAAGCGAGCATGTAGACAACTATGTTGGCCTCGCGTGGTCTTGGCTGTGGGTGTTCCGTTGTCTCCCAACCAGAAAAGGAGTCCATTGTCCCATATATATACACAGTGGTATGTGGACCGTCCCATCCCCACCATCAAGCCGTACACGTCCGTCTTGCCGGTGCCTCTCTTCTTGGCAATAGATTGGACGGTGTGGGTTTAAATGGGGAGCTCCAACCTCTGGGCTCACTGCGGTGGTGCTGCTGGAATCTCCACACTCCACCAGGGCATCAGATCCAAGCCAGTGCTGTTCAGACTTGTTTAGTCGTGGAACCTTGTGTTGAAATCATCTTAGAGGAAACCCAGTATATGGAACGGTATTGAACAGCTCCCACGGCTGAGGCCCAGGCACAGGGACCCAGAGCCCTTGGTCGTACCTGGTGCACCTGAGAAAACACCAGGGCTCCTTAAAGCACAGTTAGAAAACCAGAGGACTTCCCTGGCGGTCCAGTGGTTAAGACTTCGCCTTCCAATGCAGGGGCCGCGGGTTCGATCCCTAGTCGGGAAGCAAGATCCCACATGCCTTGTGCCCAAAAAACCAAAACGTAAAACAGAAACAATATTGTAAAAAATTCAATAAAGATTTTTAAAATGGTCCACATCAAAAACAGCAACAACTTTAAAAAAGAAAACCAAGGGAGACCCCCCAACCCCCATTTTCGAGGTGTGGAAATTGAGGTCCAGAAAGGAGGGGGTGACTTTCCCAAGGTCACACAACCAGGGATAGACCCAGAACTGGATCTTAGACGTTTGACATCAATTCTGCTGCACCGAGATTTTCCTCCACACCATCCTGACCACCCCCATCCCCCCTCAGTGTGGGGTCTTGAGGTGGGGAAGGGGCACGGGGCTGTGACCTTGTCAAGTGTCCGGCGTCTCCCCCCCGGCACACATACTGAGTCGGGGCGCAGAGCATGAGAGACGAAAACCCAGAGGGCAGGCATGGGTGGGCTGCTCAGGGTCACGGCCTGGTCATGCCGTACCTTTTTTTCCCTCTCTCTCTTAATTGAGTTTGAGGTGGTGGTTTTTCGTTTCCTTAAGGAATGGGAAAAGAATGAAGCTGTGTAAACACCACGATGTTAACTCCCTGAAAAACCTCCTGCCATTTTAACTCTGTTACTGGAGAAATCAAAGAGAAATAATTTGTCCACCCACACTTAGCTCTTTCTGACGAAGGTAGGTGAGTATTGCTTTGCTAATCGAGGGTGACTGCTGGAAGCGGAGCCAGGCTGACTGATCCCGGATTGAGAGGAAGCCACGGCAGCCCCAGAAGGAGCGGTCCGCCGGGGTCGGCAGGGCCCGGATCACCGGCCGCGTGTCCGCCTTCCGCAGGTGTCCCCCAGCCGGTAGGGATGCAGGCGCTGGACCAGGCCGAGGGGCCCACGGCCTTGCAGAGAGAGGTGCCACTGCCCCCGTCTCCTTCACCGCCTTCAGAGACAGCTCAGAAGCCACCACCTCGAGACGCCAGGAGCCCCTCCTTCGCTGTCAGGAGCAGCCTGTGCCTGCTGGCTGCCTCCCAGTTCCTGGTAAGGACATCACAGGCCTTGCGGGGCCTGGAGGGAGGGCGGGTTGAGGGACGGCCTCCACTTCCTCCCCGAGATGGCCGCCTGGGGACACAGAAGGATGAGGGGCCTCCGTGGCGTCCCTCGTGACTCCAGCCCTCGGGCTGGTGTGAGGAGAAGGCTGGAGTTCTGAGCCATAAACCCCTCACACCCTGACCTCAGAAGTAGGAACACAGGCCCACTCCCAACCCCCTGGCCCCGCAGGGGTTCTTCTGAGGACTTCCTGTCTCTGGAGGCATCTCTGGGAGACTCTCCTTGTTATGTGTACCTGGTGGGGTGGCAGGGTCCCCTCTGGGAAGGGCTTTCTCTTGGCTCCCTTGAGTCAGCTCTTCTCTAGGGAGAGGTCCCAGGCCCTTGCCCCAGCTGCGCAGTCTGGGCCTTGGGGGGCCAGGTTGAGGCTGAAGGGGAGCTCTCGAGGGTGGGGAGATGGGGATATATGGGAGCAAGGAGCCCAGGCTCCGGGCTCAGCGTGCTGCCCCCGGCCGCCCCAGCTCGCCTGCGGGATGCTCTGGCTCAGCGGCTACGGCCCCATCTGGTCGCAAAATGCCACAGACCTCATCTCCTCCGTGCTCACGCTCCTGGAGCAGCTGGGACCCTCGGTGAGTACGCTCCAGGGAGCCCCAGGGTAGGAGGGAATGCTCGGGGGCCTCCAGTCCCACCAACCCCTGCCTAGGGCTTCTTTGAGTTCAGGATGTATTTACTGGCCCCTGAAGTGTTTCTCCCTGTCCCCCACCCAGACCGGGTCCAAAGTTTTCAGAGCCTTGATTTTATCCCTGTTGAAACATGAGAACTCTGCCCACCCCCCCATCACCCTGACCTGTTTGTTCTCCAGGCCTGGCTGGCTGTTGGGACCTGGGACGTCCCTAATCTGCTGCTGGTCTCTCTGTCCGTGGTCCTCATCACCACCTTGGTAAGACTCCTCCTGAACCAGCCTCCGTGCTCCTCTTCCGTGACCCTGAGGCCCGATCCCCACCTTCTCCCATTTGACCTACAGACTACACCTTCTGGGTAGGGCTGAGGATGGGGTACCCGTCTCCTTCCACCAATGCGCCCAGCCTGGGGGGAGAGGTGCCGTCTTTCTCAAAATTGGTTTGCAGCGTTCTTGGCTGGGGAAAGGGGCTGAGGCAGGGAGAAGACTGGAGAAGGAACCCTACCCCCACCCCACGAAGAAGGCTTCAATCCACAAGAACCTGAGGGTTGGAGGTGGAGGGGGCTGGGAGGACATGACAGGGGTGGAGCCTCTCATCTAGGTGAGGGGTGGTGCAATGCAGACAGCTCCCAGGAGAGTAGGGCTGCTCCAGACACGTGGAGGAGCAGGGGGCTCAACTCCATGGGCACCCCCTCACCCAGGAGGGCTGCCATGATGCCATATGCCCCGAACTAGGTGTGGCACCTCCTGAGAACTCCCGCAGAGCCACCCAGCCCGCTGCCCCCCGAGGACAGGCGCCAGTCGGTGAGCCGTCAGCCCTCTTTCACCTACTCTGAGTGGATGGAGGAGAAGGTCGAGGATGACTTCCTGGACCTGGACCCTGTCCCTGAGACACCTGTGTTTGACTGCGTGATGGACATCAAGCTTGAGGCCGACCCTGCCTCACTGACTGTCAAGGCCATGGGTCTGCAGGAGAGGTGGGTCCAGTGGAGAGGTGGGCTCTGTGGTCCCTGGAGCTCTCAGCTCCCGATCGGAAGGGCAGATGCCTGACTCTGCCTCCCAGTGCCCAGGGAAGAGCTGAGCTCATAAGCCCACCAGTGGAGACACATCCTCTTCAGGTCTGATTCACATAGATCAGGATGCCCCAAGGTGAATGCTAAGAAATGCTGTTACTACACACAAACACATGGGCATACACAAGTGTACATGCGTGCATGCTCGCACATACACTTGTGGTTTGGATAGGTTTCTTTACTGCAGGACTTGTCAGGACCTTTAACGTGCTTGTAGTCATTGTAGACTGACTAAGGGTAATGTGTGGCATTCCTCAAAACCATCTGACCACAGAACCCTTTTTTTTTTTGGTTTGAACTCAATTTTTTTTTATTTTTTATTGGAGTATAGTTGCTTTACAATGTTGTTAGTTTCTGCTGTACAGTGAAGTGAATCAGCTATATGTATACATCTATCCCCTCCCTCTTGGACCTCCCTCCCACCCCACCCCCATCCCACCCATCTTGGTCCTCACAGAGCACTGAGCTGAGCTCCCTGTGCTCTACAGGTTCCCACTAGCTCTCTTTTATAGTGTCTCATAGTGTTCCACAGAGCACACGTTGGGAGGTGTCAGCACTCTCTTTTGGGGGCCTGGCTGGGTAAGCCAGATCACACCAAGGTTGAGATGCCCACATGATGTCATGGAAAGAGCACTGGATGAGGACTCGGAAAACCTAGCTTTTTGTTTCACCTCTGCCACCCCCTCACTGTGTGCTTGGGCCATTCTCGTCCCCGCTGTAGCACTCAGATCCCCTTTCCGTGTAACGAGGGCTTTCCCGTGCTGTGCCCTGAACACAGTAGGGTTTGTTGCGTCTGCTCATCCTCGCTGCCGCTGTGCTGCCCCTGAGACCCCATCTTTCCCAGGCCTCTCCTGGATTCTGCGTCCTTGCAGACTGCCGGTCCGGGGCTGGTATATAGAAGGTCGAGCCCTGCTTCTCTGCTCCAGGCAGGCGCCCTCTCTGTGAGCTTCCTGGGGCCACAGGGCTGGGAACTACCTCCAGCAGTGGCAGAGGAGAGTGCTCAGGGCCCTTGCATTGAACCTTGGGAACCGGGCTGAGGCCACACTCGGCTACTCCACCACAGGCAGCCTAAGCCTCGGGGCTGAGCCGCACGCTCCCTGTGTCAGGGGAGATGTCACACCCACTCCTGTCTCTGGAGCCCACCTGGTTCCCACCCCCATCTCTCCCTCCCTCATCCTCCTGCTCCAAGGCCCCCAGCTGATGGCCGTCCCTGACCCTGATACTCACCCCTCCTTACCCGGTCCTTCCAGGAGGGGCTCCAACGTCTCCCTGACCCTGGACATGTGCACCCCGGGCTGCAATGAGGAGGGGTTCGGCTATCTCATGTCCCCACGCGAGGAGTCAGCCCGCGAGTACCTGCTCAGCGCCTCCCGTGTCCTCCAGGCCGAAGAGCTTCACGAGAAGGCCCTGGACCCCTTCCTGCTTCAGGCAGAATTCTTTGTGAGTCCCCTTGAGCCGGCTCCCCTGCAGGGGGCAGCCCGTTCTGCACATGTTCATCCCCCCAGCAAGGCTTTGGAGCGGGGTACCCCAAACTCAGCATCTGATAGATGAACATCATTTCATTCTCACCTCTCCTACTGTCTTGTTTTCTCTCTGGGCCTCAGTTTCTCATCTGGAAAATGGGAGTAAAAATAACAGAGGTATTGCAAGGATTCAAGAGATGCAGAACGTGTGCAAAGCGCCCATGGGGTGATTGGTGTTTGTGGCATTCCCAAGTCTTTATCATCCAGGACTGTGCTCTGAAAGCCTGAGAAAGACTTAGAAAGCTTTCTCTTCTTTTTTTCTTCTTTGGCCACGCCGCGAGGCACCAGGTATTGAACCTGGGCCCCAGCAGTGAAAGCACTGACTCCTAACCACTGGACTGCCAGGGAATTCCTGAAAGCCTTCTCTTCTGACTCTCCCGTTTTCCCACCCTCCCCCTGCCCGACATCACCTAACATTGTTCGTCCTCCTTTGAAATCTGTCCAGTTCTGTGATTCAGGCTTAGGGGGGGTCCTGATCGCCTCCCCTCTAGACTTAGGCAGCAGCCTCCAGCTGCCTCCTGTTGGACTTTGAGGGGCCCATAAATGACACCCCTGTTTTACCTGCCTGAGCACTCAACCAGTTAGGAGCCAAGACATGGAAAATCACAAAACCACCTTTATTTTTGCTGATAAAGGCTAGGTTTAGCATGAGGATTAGGTATGTAGCAGTAGGGAACTTCCTAATACCAACCACCAGAGTGAACAAACTTTCCACCCACCCCGGGGCAGTGCTGGTACATCGCCGGCCTCACCTCATAGGGGAGCCCTATAATTCTTTCTTGGCAGGAGGGCCGGGAAAGAAGGAGGAAGGAAGGGGCTGGGGTCCAAAAGCCCGGTTCCTCAATCAAACACACTCATTGGGTAACTCGCCCACCTCTGTGGGTAGGAACGGGCAAGAGGCCATGAGCATTTGGGGAGAGTCCCTCTTGGGAGAAGCCAGAGGGATGGAGAACCCGTGTGCCTCCCTCACAGCTCCCCTCGTCCCAGGCCTCCCTGCTCCCTACCTGGACCCGATGTCTTTCCCCTCTGAGAAGCCCTCCATCACCCTCTGACCCGTTGCTCCAGATTCTCTAGAATGTGGCACAGCCTGCCTTACCTGAGTTCAGCGAGCCCCAGACTCCTTTTCCGGACTTATATCCCCATCCCTGCAGGGACTGTCCACTTCAAATTGGGCCCGCACCACGCCCCCGCCGCGGTGCCTTCCCTGTCATCATCCCCCACCCTGGAGTCCCCTAGGAAGCCTTCCTCGACCACTCAGCCTCAGCTGCCATTCCCACAGCCACACCTCCCCTTGAGGAAAGGACTTGCATCCCCTTGTCATCTCCAGTTCAGTAGATCATTGTCAGTTTTGCTCAGAGAGTAAGAAAGAGGGGGTGCCCACACATCCACTCCATGGGCGCTTCTGCACGTGCTTTTTATTTTGATTCTCACAACCACCCTAGAAGGTAAGTATTATGATCCTCATCGTACAAAGCACATACTTAGTGTGTCCACAAACAGTGAACACTGTAAACCATGTGAAGTCAGGTGCTAAAGCGTGTGGACAGAGGGAAGGGGCGTGAAGAGAAGACAGACACTGAGGAGTCATCCCAGAGAACACAGGTCGGGGGGAAGAGGTGAACCTTAAAGGCTGGGAAGGATTTGGGGTGACGAAGAGGGGTGGGACCGGTGCTCCCCACAAGCTGGGTGCCGTGAGCTCAGACCTGGAGGCTAGCTGGATACTGACAAATTAGCCACAGGAAGAGATGGGCACAACTGGAGGGTGGGTCTCTTCAGAGCAGCTGGTGGTGAAGAAAGGCCAGATCGGAAAAGACCTCACATTCCAGGCAGAGAAGTTCCAACTTGGAACTCTTGACATAGAGAGTGATTGGGAGATGCAAATACAACTCTGGGAGGCCCAGAAGGAGGCTCCTTTCCTGCTGGAGAATCAGGGGAGGCTTCTTGGAGGAGGTGGCTTTATGATGGACAGGAGGACATGAGAAGATGAGGATGGGGTGGATGTTACTACAGAGTCAGCAGCACTATCCAGGGTCCTGAGGTAGAGACACCCAGGGTAGGAACACAGGTCAGTAAAACCACTCAGTGTGGCTGCAGCACAGGGTGCAGAAGAAGGCAGTGATTTGCCAGGTCACTTTTTCTTCTGTTCTTCTTTGAGTGTCTACTATGTGCCAGGCTGGCCCCCAATAAACAATGGTGATAATAACATTTATTATGCACTCAGCGTTTGCCAGGTCTGTTCTAGATACTTTTTATGTGCACTAACTCATTTAATAGTCAGTGTTTGTTGAATGAATGCATGCACTTAAGTCAACCCACCTCTCCTCACACCCCCATGTCCTCCTCCTGCAGGAAATTCCCATGAACTTTGTGGATCCAAAAGAGTATAACATCCCTGGGCTGGTGCGGAAGAACCGGTACAAAACCATCCTTCCCAGTGAGTACTCACTGCCCCAGGGGGTGGGGGAAGGCTCCCCCTCACCTGGGTGCCACTTCACCCTGAGGAAGGCCTTAACCCCAGAGTGGGCCTCCACAGTCACAGGAGCGGGGACGGAGGGTGCAGGTACCCAGTGAAGGGAAACACCCCCTTTAGAGGGTAGAGGGCTCCTTGTTCCTTCACACAGCACTTTCCAGACCCTTGCCCTGTGGAAGCCCAGAGAGAAAGAGGAACAATAACAGCAGCTCCTAGACAGTTCGTGGTGGCTGAAAAGTCTTATCACATCCTTGGTCTCTTCAGAATGGGCAGATTTTAAAGAGAGGACATTAGGCTCAGAGAGGATAAGTGGCTCATCCAGTGTCACACAGCTAAGACATTCAGAACTGAGTTTCAAACTGGGCCTGTGACCCCAGAATTGGGCTCTTTTGTCTACCTTGAGTTCAGTTTGGCCAGACTGTGAGTCCTCTAACAGGCAGAGCCACCCCATAAGGGAATGAGCTGCCTGTCCAGTAGTAAGCTCCCCATCAGTCAGGGTATTCAAGCTAGACTGCATGAGCAGTCCCCTGGAAGGTCTGATAGGGATTTTCCCCCTTTGAAGGCAGTTAGACCAGGCGACCTGATATTCCTCTTTTAGCCCTGGAGTGTCATTTTCAGGTAACTTTCATCAAGCCCCTATCTGCCTGTCACCCCTGCCAAGTTCTGGCCCCAGGCCCCAGGGCTAGCATAGAGGGTGATATATTGAAAGCAAATCCACAAACCTACTCCACTCAGTTTGTGGAGTAACGAGGCTTTAAAAAAGCAGTTTTGCCATTAGCAACTCCAACAACATGTAAGATGTCATGACTTATTTTTAACTTTTAAAATATCGACTTGTGGTTGCTATGGTTACACAGTGTCTAGGTAGTTCCGGTTAAACAAAGCACCATTTAAGGCCAGGATGCAATATTCAGGGCTGCTCACCTCTTCCCTCCTCTTGCCGCCCTCCACCCACCCAGCCCAACCTGGAGGGAGGGGTTCGGGTACGCCACAATCTAGGGCTTTGCTGGCCACTCAGAATAGCCACTGGGGGAATATGGGAGCCGGGCCATCACTCCATTTGGTCCCCACTGGATTCCTGAGAAGACTCCAGCCTCCAGCCAGGCCCTGAGCCTTCAGGTCCCCGAGCCCAACAGAGACCTTCTCTGTGGCCAACAAGAATTGACCCTGTGCCTTCAGAGACCAGGCTAGGGTGTATGGCAAAGCCCCCTCTCAGATCCGGGACAGCCAGAGGTTTGCTTTCTCATTCATTCTACACCATGCCCAGGGCCTGAGAATTCAGACATGAAAGAGACACAGACTCTGTGCACAGGGAGCTCGCAGTCTAGTGAGAGAGAGATCCATGGACAGTTCCAGTACAGAGTGACCCAGCAGGCAGCATTGAGGACAAGATACAGGGGAGCTGCACCTGTATGAATGAATGAATGAATATCCCTCAAATCTAGCTCCCCCTCTCCAACTTCACTGCCAAATTACTTTTATGGGGTGAGGGCTTCCATGTTGCCCAGTGATTCTGGGGGGTCGGACTTGCATGTAGCACAATTCCAGGGGTGCGATTTACATGGACTGCGTTGACATAGTGCCCCCTGGAGTTGTGCAGGGCTAGGGCAGCCCTCTGACCCTGACACTTCCTATGTGGATCATGACAGTAATCTAACTAGTCTGCTGAGTCCCACATTCTCTCCTTCTGTCCATCTTCTACCATTGTCACCAAAATCACGCGAAACAGAAAACTAATCGTGTCATTCTCCTCTTTAAACACTGTCACTGTTACCCTGTAACCCTTGGGTTGAGGTCCAGCCTTATGAGCATGGTTTATTGGACCCTTTGTCAGCTGGTTCCTCTCCAGCCTCATCTCTCCCCAACTCCCACCTGGCCCTGTACACTTGAATTGGACAGAGTGGTGCTCCCTACTCCGCTTTCTACTGGTCCTTCAGACCCAACCCAGGTGCCCCCTCTTCCATCTGAGCCAAGTCAAGTCCCCTCTGTTCCCTCGTCCCCAGTGCTCACAGGCCATACACTGCTCGACTGCCTGCCCAGCAGTAAGGGGACCGGGCCTGGCTGATCTAGGAGCCCCTGTGCTCAGGCACAGTGTCAGGCTCAGAGTCCACGCTCGGTAGGGTCAATAGAACCATCACCATTCTCACGGTGGTTCTTTAATATCAAAGGCCCTGGTGTCTGGCCAGGGGGTCTAGTGCCCACTTCTGAGTCCTAATCTGGGCAGGCACCACCAGGAGAAGGGAGGTGGCCCACACAGTGCTGCCTCTCCTCTCTCCCGCTGGTCACCCCAAGCCTCCTTCCATTTACCCTCACTCTTCCCCATACCTGACGCCCCTCTGCTCCCTCCTCCACAGGAGCTGCCCTGTCCCCACCTCCCCCACCATCACCTGCCCAAACCTCTAGCACTGGGGCCAGGGCATGAAAGGGCCAGAGAGGGGAGGCTTTGTGGGTGTCATGTCCCATTTCATCTACCGGGTTTGGGATCCTTCTTTTTTTTTTTTTTTTTTTTTTTTAACGTCTTTATTGGAGTATAATTGCTTTACAATGGTGTGTTAGTTTCTGCTGTATAACAAAGTGAATCAGCTATACATATACATATGTCCCATATCTCTTCCCTCTTGCATCTCCCTCCCTCCCACCCTCCCTATCCCACCCCTCTAGGTGGTCACAAAGCACCGAGCTGATCTCCCTGTGCTATGCGGCTGCTTCCCACTAGCTAGCTGTTTTACATTTGGTAGTGTATATATGTCCATGCCGCTCTCTCACTTCGTGGGATCCTTCTTTTAACCTGTTAGCTTATAGTGGAACTGGTAATGATGGTAGTAATAACAGCAGACACGTGCCCTATAGTGTTCACCATATGCTGGGCCGAGTTACGGGTCTGAGGACTCACTAACATCTACTCTTGAACGTTTACAAGATGAGTGAGGTTGTGATGGAAGGAATGTCCCTAGTTTACAGAGAAGACACAGGGGGACTAAGTAAATGGCCTACACTGACACTGCCAGGACTTGAACCCAGCCTTACTGGTCAGTGGTGTAGGCTCCTGACCGCTCCTCACACGGCCTTTGAGAGCCCCGTATGGGGCACACTGGCAGGGCCTTTAGTCCAGCCCTCCCTCCACAGAAGAGACCCTGGGGCCCAGAGAAGGGAGAAGACAGTCAATTGGTGACAAAGCCAGACCGGAGCCCCGGGCCCCGGGCCCCAGGCCCCAGCTTCCTGCCCACCCCACAATCCGCCGGCTCAAGCCCAGCTTCTGCAGGCTCACAGAGCAGACTAGTCAATACAGGGAGGCTGTAGCTGGAACAAAACAAACCCAGGAAGAAGGGCAGGACGTTGTGAGAATCTGCTGCTGTGGGATTTGACATGTGAATAGATGGGGGTAGGGGGGAACCCTTGTGCACGTGTGTGCCATCTCATCTCAGACGTGGAAGACTTTACTCCTTTCATGGTAATATTCTCCCTCAGCGTCCTACCCAAATCTTAGCTATAAAGTGCTTTACAGTTTCACATTGCACTTTCCCATCTGTTTTCTTATTTGTCTTCCCAACAGTCCTAGGAAGTAGGCATCTTTGCCCCCATATTACAGATCAGAAAACTGAGGCTTAGAAAGGCCATGTGCTTTACAAGCTTACACGGCACGTTGGGGACAGTGTATACTCGAACTCAGCCCTGCTGGCCAGGATTCATCCTCTAGGGAATTTCTTACAGATTTAGCTGTCTCCTCCCCAGAACATGAGGCACAGTGAGGACAGGGAAGCTTAAGGGACACATGGCAAGGGGCGGCATGGATCCTACAGAGGGAGAGACCTAAGGCCTCTCTCTACTGTCCTCTTCAGCCTGGGCCTCACCTGCCTGAGTGGGCCACAGGGATGGGTCAGTGTTCTGCTTCCGGGCAAGGGAAGAAGGAACTTCAAGTTCCAGAAGAAATATGGGTGCCCTGAAATGGGGCAAAGTGGGCTCTGCACCAGGGGGACTGCATATGTTAAATCCCAGCCTCACCTGTCTCCCTCACCCCAGACCCTCACAGCAGAGTGTGTCTGACCTCACCAGACCCTGACGACCCTCTGAGTTCCTACATCAACGCCAACTACATCCGGGTATGTAGCCCCATCCCGATGGCCTCTCCCTGAAAGGGAGGCCCGAGTCAATGGGATCCATCCTCTAGGCTTGTCCCTAAGCCCATGTGGCTCCTGCCAGCCCCCCGGAAGAGCCTGAGTGTGGGGAGCCAGGAGCACGGCCTCTGACCCTGATGGCCTGGCCTTGGCTGGCTGCAGGGCTACGGTGGGGAAGAGAAGGTGTATATCGCCACTCAGGGACCCATCGTCAGCACAGTTGGCGACTTCTGGCGCATGGTGTGGCAGGAGCACACGCCCATCATTGTCATGATCACCAACATCGAGGAGATGAACGAGGTAGGCACCCCTGTACCTTACCAGGTGTCTGCTGCTTTGTGCCCTGAGCTAAGCGTCTCGTTTCCGTATTAATCCTTACAGCAGTTTTGTGAGGTTGGTATGTTCACCTCACTGCCTGCCAGGGGGAGGAAATGTGAGGCTCAGCGAAGTTAAGTCAGTTGCTCAGAGCCACACAGAGAGTCAGAGGCAGAGCCTGGAGCTGTGGCCTCTCCACCTCCAGGGCTCAGGATCTTAAACACGATGCTCTGCTGCTGCTCAGCCTGCCAGGGCTGATGCTGGCTACTTCTGTACTCATCACGGCCCATTTAATGGAACTCCCATAAAAGTCCTTCAAAATGGGTATTATTTCCATGTTCCAGATGAGGAAACTCAGGCTCAGAAAAGGGAAGTAACTTACAGGTTAGGAAGCTGAGATTTGAACTCTCTAACTGCAAACCTACTGCCCTGTTACCTCTCTTCCCGCTGGCCTGGGAGGGGTATTGGGGAGAGTATGGCTGGGGTGCTGGGGGTATCACAGCCTGATCTGGGCCCCTGCAGAAGTGCACCGAGTATTGGCCGGAGGAGCAGGTGGTGTACGACGGCGTGGAGATCACTGTGCGGAAAGTCATCCACACTGAGGATTACCGGCTCCGACTCATTGCTCTCAGGGTGAGGCCTGGGGTTGGACTGGGCTGGGCAGATGGGGGACTCCACAGCCAACAGGGTCCCAGAGGCCATGATAGCTGAAATTAAGGCGTGTGTCACTCCCAGGATTTACTGATAAGCAGGGACGAGGGAGAGTGTGGTGAATAGACTTGGAGGCCAGAAGAAGGACCAAACCCTCAGTGCATTTCATATCGTTAGGTTCTCTCCATCCACACTGTCATTCATAATGTCTTCCAGCTCTGCTTCAAGTGTACCCAAGGCCAGGACTGTCTGGAAAAGGGGGCTTCAGCAGCTTCCAGCACTGTCCTTATAACTGAGCTTTGAGGTCCTGCCTAGAACATCCCTTTACCTGAGCTTCCAGCCTGTAGTATGACACCGTCCACCAGAGGGCAGGCACTCCTTGCTGCATTTGGGCTGCACAGGGAGGTTGTGGTTGCACAGAAAAAGGAAAAAAAAAAAAAAAAAGAGAAGAAGACATACGAAATACGAGCAATTACAGAACAGCCCAAAAGAGTGGGGGGAGGCATCCTCCCACCCTGAGGTTGAGCCTCTTCCAGGCTCAGCATTAGAGGAGATTGTTCCTTTAGAGTCAGGAGAATCAGTGCGTTCTGTTTTTGAGAAATCATATGACCCATGTTTGGGGAAAGTGGTGCCACTGTAATAACCCAAAGTCTGGAAGATAAGCTTAGATGCCAGTAAGCTGACATCCTATCCAGAAACAGCCTAGGAGGTCCACTGATGCCGGCAGCCACAGGGTCTGGATAGGATGTCAAGGGCCTGAGACTTGTTCCTCTGAGCTGCCCCCTCCCACTGGAAAAGGTGAAAGAGGGGGTGTCAAGGAGAGCTCAGCCCCTGGAGGACTGGTGCCAACTAAGCATCTCCAAGATACAGGCTTGCTTGCGGGCGGAAAGGGCCAGGAGGTAGAGGGCAGAGGCCGTGGTAGCTGCCACAGCCAGGTAACACAGGGGTGCAAGGAACCAGCTTCCTTTTTCCCCCCGAAAGATATGCTGGGGCTATCTCATCTTCTCAGTGCTGCCGGACTGGTTAGGGAAGAATTGGGACAACTTGGGGCTTGGGGGTATTTACTTCTGTCCATAAACCTTTACAAGCACCTGCTCTGAGCCTGGTTCTGGGTTGGGTACTGGGAACACAGAGCTGTCCAAAGCCTGGACTCTCTCCTCAAGGAGCACCTATAAAATGGTAAGTACTGACATAGAAATAGGTAAGAGCACAGAAGAAGGACCCTTTGTCAGCTAGGGTGCTTAGGGAGGGCTTCCTGGAAATGGTGGTGCTGAATGGGGTTCTGAAGGATGAGTAAGAGTTGGCTAGGAAGCAAAGAAGTGGAGAGAGCATTCCAGGCAGAGAGAAAGTAAAAGTAAGGGCGTGGAAGATAGAATAGCTCTATGTGTGTATACGTGGAGGAGGTGGGGGAAGCAGAGGTTTGATCTGCAAACCATTTGGAGTGCAAGAGAATCAAGTGCAAGTTCACAGGAGCAGGAGTTGGGCCTGGAGGGTAGATACTGAACCATGTGTGTCTTATTTGCCTGGCTGAAGACCGGGGACGGTGGGTTTGATTCTAAGAGCAATGACAGCCATCAAAGGGTTCTGAGCAGCAGAGCAGCCTGTGCTGTAGACAGACCGTTTTGACCACTGTGGAGCTGAGGCTGTCAGGGAGGAGATGGGAGGGTCTCACACAGTTGAGAGATGATAAAGACCAAAGTGGAGGCGGTGGTGGTGGAGAGGATAGCACGGAGGGGAGAACACTTGCTGGGGTTGGAGGTGGGCAGGGAAGTATACTGAGGCAAGAGGAAGGGTCCCAGGGCTCTTGGGGGGTGACTGGGCTGTTAAGGGGTGACCAGGAGACAGGAGTGAATTGGAGAAGGGACTTTTCGCCTCTCTTGGATGATCTTGGAGTTGCTGGGGCAGAACCCACGTGAAGACCAGTGCTGACGCTGCTGACCAGCCCCTGCTGCCCACCTGGCTTCGGGTCTCTGTCTGGTGCCACTGGGTGATGTGGTATAGCTGGCAGAGGCCCGAGGCCCCACTCCCTGTGGCCTCCCTCTTGTGTGTTTCCTCCTTCCCTCCATCCATCTCTGGGCTGATCTGTGGGCTCAAAGAGTTCACGTGTATCTGGGGTGGGCCTCTGTGTCCTGGACAGAGTGGCACAGAAGAGCGAGGCCTGAAGCATTACTGGTTCACATCCTGGCCTGACCAGAAGACCCCAGACCGGGCCCCCCCACTCCTGCACCTGGTGCAGGAGGTGGAGGAGGCAGCCCAGCAGGAGGGGCCCCGCTGCGCCCCCATCGTCGTCCACTGCAGGTGGGTCCTCCCAGACACCCACGAGGGCAGGGCAACTTCCCCCAGCCCTAGGCTGCCCTGCCCCTCACCCACCCACGCCCTCGGCCCTCAGTGCAGGGATTGGGAGGACAGGCTGCTTCATCGCCACTAGCATCTGCTGCCAGCAGCTGCGGCACCAGGGCGTGGTGGACATCCTGAAGACCACGTGCCAGCTCCGTCAGGACAGGTCAGCCCATGGGCAGGGTCTGAGCACGTGGGGAGCTAGAGCCCTGGGGGCAGCAGAGAGAGACTGACGTGTGCATAGGGTGAGGGTTAGGGGACACACTCCATGGGGACTGACCAGCAGACAGGAAGTAGGGAGGACAGATGGGTAAAGGAACCGGATCCAGGCAGTTGGTGGCTGGATGAAGAGGGGAGAGAAACAGAGCTGGTGGACAGAGGGGCAGGGGCTGAGTGGGGGGGGACATGTCACCTGTGTCCCTGCTGTCTGTGCCAGAGCTGGGAGGGACAGGAAGGGGCAGGGGGAGTGGCTGGCCAGGGTTGGCTTCTCTAAGCTGCACAGAGTCCCTGATGTGCCTCAGATGACTGGCACTCTGTGGATCTGGGGGCAGGTCCCTCCATGACCCCGTCCCCACTGTGCGTCTGCCGGGCAGGGGCGGCATGATCCAGACGTGTGAGCAGTACCAGTTCGTGCACCACGTCATGAGCCTCTACGAGAAGCAGCTGTCCCGCCAGTCCCCCGAGTGACCACACTCCTCCCCGAGGTCCTCTGGGTACCACCCAGCCTGAGTCTGGGCCCTCATCCCGGCCACACCCAGGGCCCTGCCTCGGGTCCAGCCTGCCCCCTGTCCCTCCCGCTTCCTTCTCCTCAGTCTGCTCCCCAGCCTGGGCCTGGCCCCTGCCTCCCCCCACAACGTAGCTCTTCCTACTGTACATATTGGGGAGTGGGGGAGGGTGGGGGAGGGGTGTGCCAGGCCAGGCCTGGGGCCCCAGGGCCTGACCCACGCTGCGCGACCTGGGGCCTCGGTTTTTAATGATGGTTCCATTGCTACTTGATCCAAAACATTTCCGTGCCGCACTCTACGTGTCCTGCTGCAGCGTGTTCTGTCTGTCCATCCATCTCTGCTGTCTGTACCGGACACTGTGTCTCCTCAGCCCGGGAGAAGGGTAATGAGCTCCAGCCCCCAAGTGGCCCTGGCAGAGGTGCCTGCCCCCAGCCCCCAGCCCCACTTCTCCCAACAGGCAGATTGCACTTTGCCCCTAGTTACTGGGACCAGGATAAGGACGGGGGGCCTGAGGACCTGGAGGTCAGGCACAGGGAGCTCCTGAGGGGGTGGCAGAAAGATCTCAGCTTGGGGAGAGGTCTCTGGGTGGTGGTGGTGGGAGAAGTATCGCAGCCAGGGTGGCCTCTGGGTGTCAGATGCCTGCAGGAGGCAGTGAGCAACCCGCGAGGCATCAGGGAGGAAGGGGACAGATGGGAACAGTGAACCTAGAGGACCTGGGCCACGATGGGAGAGGGGGAGCTCCGAGGGTGGGGTGGGGACTCGGCCCCAGATATGTGTGAAACATTTTTCGGTGTCACTGTGGGAAATCCCTCCCAGAAGTCTCACCACGTGTAGCTCTGCGTGTGTCCCATGTCCATGCGTGTGTTGAGAGCCCGTCAGCAGGGCATGCATGACTCTTTGGCAACATGTGTTATCTTGGAGCCACGTGTTTTTATTGCTGACTTTAAGTACTTATTCCACGGCAGACAGAGACATTTGGTGTCTTTTTATAATTTGCTCATGGTCATTGAATAGAGCAATAAATGGAGCATTTTGAGCAAAACTGGGCCTGTGTGATTGCCTCTCCCCTCCACTCCCTGTATCCCCGTCTTTGTATACACACACGCACACACACACACACACACACACACACACACACACACACACACACACACACACACACACACACACCCACCCCCTGGCCCTCAAGATCCGTGGGACCCCCTTGTGGATGCTGGGAGTGTGGCTTGAATCCAGATTTGAAAAGCCAAAGTCCATCGAGCAGGATCCTCACACACCCCCACCGTCTCACCCAGCCAGGAGCCAGGAGCCATGGGGAGCCACAGGGACAGGTGTTGGAGGTTTCCAGAGAAGGAAAAGTGTCTGGCAGGCCACCAGCTTCGACAGATGGGCCAGAGAGGCCAAGGCTGGAGCAGGGAGACCTTCAGCTCACTGAGGCCCCTCCCTGTTGGCCAGCCCACTTATCCCTTGTTAGCCCTGCAGGTCTCAAGAGCAGCTGCAAGCCAGCAATTTCCCCTGTAAGGCCTGGGCTGAGAGGAAGCCCCACCCAAGGAGCCTGGGGAATCTGCCCCTAGGCAAAGATGCTGTGCCTCCTAGACGTTCCTGCTCTATTCTTATCCCAGCCCCCAGGGATGCAGCAAAAGTAGTTGTCATGCCCTTGATGACAGGTGTGGGTCAACCCAGGGCAGGAGGGAGTCCAGGGCAGGGCTGCTAACCAGCAGGTCCCTACAAGGTAGCCTTGAGTGGGCTGGTCGAGGGTATACTACAGACAATGAGGAAAGAACAGGGAGTGCTTGGGCAGCTGGGACGGAGGGCCCAGAGTAGGGGGGCCTGCTCTCCAGCCACCCTGCAACAAGAGGGTGGGCTCTTCTACCCTTCTGCCCAGAATAGGGGGGTTGGGCGGTAGAAACGGGAGCGGGGAAAAGAGCTAACAATTCCCCCTCTTCTCCTGGGGTGGCCCTGTGAGGCCACTCAGCCTCTGCAGGCACCACGTGTAGAGCACAACACGAACGGTGCCCCCTGGATTTGTGCAAAATGACAGACCTGCCAGACTCTCCCTAACTCACCCCCTCCTGGTCCCTGGAAAACACAGACCTGTCGCTTTGTTCCCCAAGCCCTGTTGGCCACACAAACACACACACACTGCCATTCAGCTCAGAAGGTCCCACCCGGCAGCAGTGAGAACAAAAAGCTCTGCACAAGGGAACAGAAAAGGTACCCCGGGACCACCCCCCTCAGCCACCTGCCTGCCCCATGCCCCACGTTTCCTCCAGCCCTGGCCTCAGTCCCCCCACCCCCCAAAGCAGTGTGCCAGCTCGCTGGGACAGCTGCAGAGCCTGAGTAAGGGATCGCCCCCAGGGGGCCAGATACTTAAGGAACCAGTGACTCCTGGTGGCCCCATTGCTGGGGCAAAGGAAGAAGCAGACTGGTCAGTCTACAGCCCAGGCACCAGGTGCACCTCCAAAGCTGCGGTGGACACAGCATTCGAGGGTTACAAGGGATTGGTGACACGAAGGTAAGGCTTGCATCTTCCCTCAGGAAAGGGGCAGAATCTGCTAACTTCTGAGCCCAGAGGGGGACAGCAGGAGCTGGGACAGGGGAGTGGTCTCAGAACCCGGAGGGAGAAGCAGGCCAGGCAGAGAGATATCATGGGATGAGGGGGTTAACTTTAGCCCCAAACCTTCTAATTTGGAAGAAGGCTTTGGGGTCCCCTGGAAGGACACTGGACTGGGAGTCAAGAGGCCAGGATTCTAGTCCAGGTGACCTTGGACAGGTTATTTCTCTAACATCAGTTTCTCATAAACAAAATAGAGGTTTAAAAACCGCCACTCTGGTTAAATAAAAGATGGTATGTATACCCATTCGTTGGAATACTGTGTAGCTATTAACAAGGATGGGGAAACTTTACAAACTGGGATGGAAAGATCTGAAAGATGAAGAAAGTGAAAAGAGGGCTGAATAGCATGTATAATAGGCTACCTTATGTGTTAGAAAAGAGTAGAGACAAAAACATACTCATATTTGCATGAAGGAGCTCCAGAAGGAGCCCAGAGACCACAAGTGGTTACCTGCTGGGGAGGGCTGGGAGCCGGAGGGGCTTGGGAGCCGGAGGGAGCCTCTTCACATAGATGTTTATATTGTTTTACTTTTTAACTATATGATTGAATTACCAATTCAAAAAAAAAGTATAAGAAATAAAAACTCAATCTCTGTCTTTACCATGTCGCAAACGAAAGCAGAGCTGTAGCAGTGCTTTGTCACCTGTCTTAGCATTCCCCCAATGCCAGGGCTCCCCAGGGCCCAGCAAGAAGATCCGCAGTTTCCTTTCAAGGCCTGCTCCAGTGTGGCTTAGTCAGGAAGTTCCTTCTCAGGTCTGACTTCATCCTCTCCTGATAAAACCTCCAGCAGTGCCCCCCTAGTTCCATGTAGCTATCAGTAGTTATCCTCAACTCCCTCTGGGCCTTACTGGGTATGCTGGGTAAGTCTAAATCCTACCTCCTCTCCCTCCAAGTACTTGGAATAGTTTGGCACTAGTCAGTGGGGGACAGGCCCATTGGTCCTTGTAGCCAACCAGGGAAAGGGAGACACTAAGGGAAGAGAAGAGAGGCCAGAGAGAAGAGGCTTGCTGCCCAACCTCTCCTCACCCTCCCCTGTGCACAGCCATTTCCCTCTGTGTCCACCTGTCCCATCCCTTCCCCCCCACCACACACACACATAAGAACATCTCTGAGTCTCCCTCTTGCTCCCTTCCTTGTCCTTCATGGCCTCATCCTCTCCCTGGTCCTCCCAGGTGAGTGCCCACGCCTGCTGTCACCATGACGACCATTCACCACAAGGAGATGCTTCAGGAGCACGTGTCCATGGAGTTCTCCAGTTCCACCACCGACATGCAGACCTTCTCCCAGACAACCAAGATCGTGGGAGGCAAGTAGAGTGGGATGGCTGGAGGAGGGGGTCAGTAATCAGGTAGGGGCAGCCTTTCTTCCTCCAGTATTTGCGACTGCTGGGCCCCTCGAGAGCCCAAGATACCACCAGCAGCCCTTCCCAACCTGTGTTTCTAATCTGTGCTTTGATAAAGCTTAGCCAGCCAGATGCTCACCCACAGATCCAACCTCCAGAAAAAAAGCTTAGGAAAAATCAGTCACATGGATGTGTGTGAGTGATTGATGAACTCTCAATTGCTTAAGATCAGAGCCATAGGCAAATACCATCTCTGATGGTAGAATTTCAGGCATGGAGGAAGTTAGGGAGGTAGCAACCTTATCTACCTATGAATAATAATGCTGGCCCTGCCTCACTTAAGAAAGAGAAGACCTGGAGCTGCCAGTGGAGAGAAGATGAACACATAAACAACTGACTTGAGCTTCCAGGCACTCAGCCCTTGGGGACCAGACTTGGGGGAGGGCAGATCCAAGGGAAAGCTGAGAAATGGTCTCAGAGCAGAACAGACTGTTTTAGTCATGTCTCTAGAGGAAAGTGATTAAAAGATGGCCAGGGACCAGGATATTGAATTCCTGTCCTCCCAGTCATTGCCCCCTCCTTCAGAGTCCTCTGTGCACAGAGGTGAAGACCAGATAAACACTTTACACCAATTCCTCCTGGCCAGTGAGGCAGAGCTAGTGGAACAGCCGGGACTCAAGACCAGAAGTTGCAAACTCAATTGACTATAGTAGCGATTCTCAGCCCTGACTGCGCATCAGAGTCATCTTAGTGTAGGAGTGGGGGGAGAGGGGAGTGAAAAAAAACAGCGATATGTGAGTCAGAGGGTTAAATCTGGTGGTTTTTTGTTTTTTGTTTTTTTAAGCTCTCCGGGAATTCTGACGTGCAGCCAGCGTTGAAAACCACTGGCCGATAGTGTCCAGGCAGGGAACATAAATGCAGAAAAAAGACTGAGGTGAACTGGACAGGATATAGTCCATCTAAAGGGACAGTCACTCTTCACCTCCCTCCCACTGACTGTTCTGTTACCATATGGGAATGTGAGTCCAGTGCTGAGGATCCAGAAGTCTGCATTTTTATGTGAAATCTCTGTTTTTAGATGTAGGGCTATTTTTTGTTTAAACATTGTAAAGGTCAAATAAAAAAACATGTGTAGACCAGGTGCAGCCTTTAGAACTCTGGTCACTATTTAATGCTACTGGGGGACCAGAACTTCCAGAAGAGAAGCCCAAGACGCCCATAAAATCCCAAAGACAACTTTCCGTCTAAGACAGAAAAAAGTAGAACTCAAGGCTTTGACCCAATAAAGATTGACCAGGGGGTGGATGAGGCGTTGGCTCCCCTAGTGGTTGAAATTTGCCATAACACAATGACCCACCGACTCTTTAAGGACCTTGTTTCTCGGCCAGTGCTGGTCCTGCCCCCCGCTAACCTAAAATGCTCCACCGTCCCCTCAAGAAAATGTCAGCCCTCCAATTCCAGGCTAAGCTCCGCCTGTGGCCCATTCTGACCTCTCGCCCGCCGCCACAGAGGAAATCGTGACGAGGAAGTCCTCCAGCACCACAGAGTTCTTCAGCTTGGTGACCCGGAGTTCCAACATCCCTGCTGGCGAGAGCATCCCGGAGTTCGTGGATAAGCCTCAGCCGGTCATCGCGCCCGAGGGTGCGTCCCTCCCCGCGTCTCCCCAGGACCCTGGGTGCTTCCCTTTCCTCCCCAGTGCCCCAGCCGCCACCACCACCACCATTGTCCTCTCAATACACAATCACTGGCTGGGTCGGGCCGAGGGTCCCTGCCCTGCCCAGGGCTGGGAGCAGGTAGAAGGTGCAGCTTGGAGGCTAAGAGGGAAAAAATAGGTCCTGTGCCCACTGCAGGGGATAAAGCCATGTTCCGAGTCCGGGTGCAGGGGAACCCCAAACCCAACATCTCCTGGAAGAGAGAGAGCGGCACCCCCATCAAGGAGTCCGCCAAGATATTCTACGACAGCGTTAACAAGGAGCACGTGCTGAAGGTGCGAGGTCCAGTTACCCATAAGGTCGGAGGCGGGGACCCCTGGCATGGGCTGCAGGTCCTGTCGCAAACAAGAGATCCACAATGGAGACCCAAGAACTGGGAGATGGGAAAAGGGGCTGTCATTGCCCTAGAGGAGGGGCAGGATAAGAGAAACCATGTCAGGAGCTGGGGGGTTGCCAGAGTGAGCAGGGGACCAAAATTAGGGGCGGGGTAAGGCAGAGCTAGGACAATGCCAGAACAAGGAGGGGGCAAGACCAAATGGAAGAGAAAGAGAGGTTCCAGAAGGTGAGTGAACCCAAAAGGAACGTGAAACCAAAGCTATGGGCGTGGCTAGAAGGGGCTAAGACCACGGTGGGCGGAGCCAGGCTGAGCTGGCGCGGGACCGGCACGGAGGGAGGGGCTGGTCCTAGAGTGTAGGTGAGGGTGAGGGTTCCTGGGCTATTCAGGGGAACCTTCCAGAAGAGCAATGCCAAGGGCCGATCATCCTAGGGTCTAGCTATCTTCTGCATGCAGCCTCTGGCTCCAGACCCTTTGAGGAGAGGGAGGGATGGGTCCCTGGGAGACCTAGACCTATAATTACTCCTGTTCCTCATCCTGCCCGGACTTCCCACTGTGAAAGGCAAAGAGCCTCCCTTCTCCCCACAGACAATGGTTGCTTCCTTCTCCTCCCGAAGGTGCATTCTAGGACCCTTAGCCCCTACAGCACACACAAGCTGCCCCAGAGCGCCCCCCCCTACTGGCCACTCCTTACACAAGGTCATTCATTCGGCAAGCACTTTCCAGGAACCCACTGGTACCTAAGTGCCTTTCTACAGGTGCCAGGGCAGCCTTGTTCACCCCCATTTCCTCAGGGGCTCAGGCCAATACCTGGTACAGAGGAGTAAATCCGTGTTGAATAAAGGCGTACTCAGCCCAGCGTCAGAAACTGCAGATAAAGCTGCAAATCAGAGGAAGTCCCTGTCATCCAGGAGCTCACAGCCAAGGGGGAGAATCCAATGCAGAATCAGGCTCCAAACAGACACACGCACACTGACCACTACCTGGCACCTCCTAATCACAGAGGCTGCTCAATCCTCCACACACACATCCAGCACTCAGCTCCTCCCCCAGCCCAAAAGAAACACCCTCCTTTCCCATCTCACAGACAGTCCCCCTGTGGTTCCCTCCCCGCCTCCCCTGCTAATGGCCTGACTCTGATCCAGCTGGAGCCACTGACCTCGGATGACTCTGACAACTACAAGTGCATTGCAAGCAATGACCATGCAGACGCCATCTACACCGTGTCCTTGCTTGTGACCGAGGGTGAGCCAGCCCCGTTCTCCTGGCCTTTCCTCTTAGGGACCAAACTCCCTCTGTCTGACCCTGTCCCTCTCTCTGTCCTCAGGTGAAGAAAAATTGGATTTCAAAAAGATGTTGAGGAAGAGGTGAGGCTGGGAGGCTCCTCTGCCTAGGGTGTGGTCCCCCCACCCTCCAGGCTAGAGCTTCTGGAAGGCCTTTCAACAGCCCCCTGAGTTAATGGCCCAGCCTCCAAGAATCCATGGAGTAGGGAGGAGCATCTCATGGTTGGGAGAGGCCCCCTCTGTCTTCAGAGAAAGGCACTAAGTCCAAGTTTGGCACCCGCTTCCTTCCAGGGGACCCCCTCCCCCCAAGAAGCAGCAGAAGAAGGTGACGGATGAGAAAGAGATGCTGGAGATTTTGTCCCAGGTGCCCAAGAAGGACTTTGAGAAGACCTGCATGGAGTATGGTTTCACAGACTTCCGGGGACTGCTCAAGAAGCTCAAAGGGATGAAGAAAGTGGAGGTAGAGGTCAGTGCCCATCAGGGAGCAGGGAGCTGCAGGCCAGGGGCTGGGCCTTACCGAAAGTGCTAGTGCCTGTGTGACTCCCAGTGGCAAGGTCTCCCCACCACGCACGTGCGTACTCAAGGGCATTCTCTACTGCAAGGGCAGGCAAGGAACTCAGGTCACCCTCCTTCTACCTCTTTTCTCTTCACTGCTCCCTAATGTATTTGCATGGACTTTGGAGTCAGACAGACCTGGGTTCAAAGTCCAGTTCTACTGCCTTATTAACTGAGTGAACTTGGGGGTCTCTCTGATCCTGCTTCTTCATCTGCAAAATGAAAATTATACTTTCCTTTTTCATTTGTTTTTGTGGTGGTGTTCTCATTTAGTCACTCAACAACTCATAACTGTTAAGCATCTACACTGGAATTAGAAGGCCTATGTAATGGGCCCAGGTACATAGTGACTATTCCGCAAATGGTGGTTCCTTTCTCTTCCCTTATCGTACCCGTTTCCCCCTAAATCTTCAAGTTCGTTGTAGGGGGAGGGGGGTGGCGGGGAGCACAGTTATCTAATCAGCCTAGTCATTTCTCCCCAGACCTTCAGGGGGCTCCTCCAGCACTGGAGACACAGTCTGGGCAGATTCCAGATTCCAGATGCCTCTGACACCTGCCTTTTTGTTACCACAATCTCTCAGACCATCCAGATTCTGAAGCCCCTGGAAGACAGAGAGACCAAGGTGGATACCACGGTGGTCTTTGAGTGCATAATGGAGCTGAAGGACCCCAATGTCAAAATGACATGGACCAAGGTGGGGAGAGCACCTAGGAAGGGCCCACCCTGGAATATCATTTTTCCTCTGCACCCCTTTCCTTCCAAGACCCTCTCATTACCCATAAGCCCTTTCCTCTCCTCCATCCCATCAAAAGGATGCCATCTGGTATGGTTGAAACTGGATGAGAGCTGGGCTTTATTCTTAGATGTTCCACCAGTTTGCTGTTTGATTTGAGACAGTTACTTCCCTTTCTCCATACCTCAGTCTACCCATCTGAAAAGGCTGGATCAGATAGTCCTGCAGGTCACTGAAGATGGACCTCTAAGAGAAAGTATCTAGTGAACTCATGCATATTAAGAGTTCAGGCCTCGGGAGAGGCAGAGACCCTGGATCCCACCGAGCCAGATGATGAGGCTAGAGAGATCTTAGGGGCCTCTGAGTGTGTTTGAGGATCTTAAAGAGGTAGATACGGCACCTTCCAGCTCAGGCTGGCTTTGGGGAATGGAGACCTCTAGAAATCTCCTCCTAAACCCCTTCATCAGCTTTTCTACCTATTCCGTGAGGCAGGATAATGAGCCACTGAGGATCCAGTACTCCCTGGGCAAGTATGACGTGAAGCAGATGGGCACCAAGTACATGCTGGTCATTACCAACGTGAACATGAACGATGCAGGCACCTACAGCCTGTCCGTGGACAACAAGAGGATGAGTGCAAAGCTCACAGTGCTGGGTAAGAGTGTGGGCACCAGGCAGCACAAGGAGGACACAGTCAGGGTCAGGGCAGAGGAATATCCAAGGATGGGGTCCATGGGGACATGGGAGGAAGGACCATGGGGCTGTGCACAGATTGCACGGGAATGGGAGTTAATGGCGGAGAGAGACGTGGGGTATAAGGGAGAGGATTAAGAGATAAAGTGCTGTGGGGCAGTGTAGCATAGTGGTTAAGAGTACAGCTTCTGGAGTTGAACTACTGGAGTTCAAAGCCCAGCTTCTGTCACTTATGAGCTGTGTATTTGGGGCAAGTGATTTAACTTCTCTTTGCCTCAGTTTTCCCATCTGTAAAATGGGAAATAATGGTAGAGTCTACCTGAATGCTTTAATATGTGCAAAATGGCTAGAATAGTGCCTGGTGCATATCTAAAACCACATAGAGAAATATTCTTTCTAAAATTGCTGTTAACATTACTGGGGAGGAGACCATATGAACATTATGGGAGGAGACTCTAGGATTCACAAGCAGAAGGAAAGAAGGATGCTTTCCCCAACTGTGGGCTACAGGACCCAAGTCTTTATGCCCCCCCTTCACCATCCTGCCCCTCAGGAGGGATCAGGGATACAGCCCAATGAATGCCCCTCCTACTCTTTGCTGCAGATGAGCCTCTGAAGTTCTTGGGAGAGATGAAGCCAATGAAGGTGATGGAGCGCCAGACAGCTGTATTTGAGATCCACCTCTCCAAGAAAGTGCCCAACTTTGTGTGGAAGTTCAATGGAAAGGAGCTGAAGAGGGATGAAAAGTATGAAATCACTGTGTCTGAGGATGGTTTGACCCACACGCTTAAGATTAAGGATGCCAGACTCAGTGACAGTGGCGAGTTCTCTGCCGAGGTGGGGGACCTGGTTCAGAAGGCCCAGCTCACTATTGACCGTGAGTGTTTGGGCCAGAGCTTGAGGGGTGGGCTTCATGCCACAGCAACCTCCATGTGAGCATCTATCCATCCATCCATCCATCCATCCATCCATGTATCTGTCCATCTCCTCCTTGCAAGGCCCTTTGATGGCTACTAGAAAGATAGAGAGTTCTCTCTGCTAATTCCTAGTCTAGTGGGAGAAGCAGGTGTGGAAATGGAATTAGAACAGAAGTTCTTAAGCAAGGAGTCAAGACACTCTAGGATCTTACTATCGGCTGGGAGATCACAGGTCAAGAAATTATTAGCCTTTATGGCTCTAATATCATATATTACAGCACATCACTCTTGACTACTTACATTCTTATATTATACCTAGTTTGGAGAGTTGCACATGATGGTGGGTCATACATGTGAACCACTCTTGACACAAGTGACATGGAACAATCATTGCTGTGATTGAGGGAGACATGGAGGCTGTGAGAACCCAAAGAAGAGGTACCACGTGGCAATGTCAAAAAGGATATGATGAGATGACGGCAAAGCTTTACCAAGTAAAACAAAAAGGAATTCAGTTTTCAGGGAAGGGGCAAGAGAAGAGGACATTCTCAGGAGAGGGAATAGCATGTGTAAAGGCCCAGACACCAGAGAGACAATGCAATTATGGCTGGAGCTCCAAGGGGACATTAGAGATACTGCCTGCAGTGCCGTGAGGAGGTGAAAGCTGTTGTCCCATTTTACATGTGAGGAAAGTGAGACTTAGGGAGTGAATGCACTGCATTCAGTCACTGGCAAGCAAGAGGGAGAGCTGGGACCCTCCCTGCCGGGTACTTCTGTGAGTCGGGTACACACTTCATGTCACAAGGCCCTGTGGTTTCTAGGGTCAAGAAGAGGAGCAGGGCAGCATCTAGCTGCAGAGAAGGAGGTTGGGAGCAGGACCAAGTGTTTGTTTGTCTGTCCATAGGCATCCCTATAAAGTTTGTGAGCACCCTCAAGAACGTGCGTGTGAAAGAGAGGAGTTGTGCGTGCCTTGAGTGTGAGCTGACATCCAAGAATGTGACCCTGCGCTGGAAGAAGGACGGACAGCTGCTGGAGCATAGCTCCAAATACAGCATGAACCATGAGGGCAAGCGAGCGGAGCTGGTCATCGAGGATGCACAGCTCAGTGACAGTGGCGAGTACACTGTGGTGGCCATGCAGGATGGGGACCCCATGGAATACTGCAGTACTGCTGTAGTCACTGTGGAAGGTATACGCCCACCCTGTCAGTCCCCACTGACCAAGCCCCCAGCCCTAACAGTTTCCTACTGTGGACACCCATCAGTCCCCTGACTGACTTCAATGCTCCTCCAGACCATGATCTAATTCTACCTCCCCACTCTGACCGCCCCCATCTCCCAAATTCTGACCATCTCTACCTCCTAGACACTGACCATCCCTCATCTTTTGAACGCTATCCCCAGTCCCTTGACTTCATCCATCCTTTACTTCCAGACTCTGACCATCCCCAGCAAACTTGGTCACCCCACACTCCTAGACCCTGACCAGCCCCTACTCACTATCCCTGACCACTCCTCACTGACTCTGACCACCCTCAACTCCCAATAAACGCTGGGCATCCCACAGAACAGCATAACCAGCTAAATATCCCAACTCCATTAACCACCTGCATCCCACCATCTAGTCCCCTTCTTCACCTGAGCATCCTATGTCCCCACTGACCATCCTCCGATGATCAGCCCCCCATTAGCCATCTCCCAGAATTCCCAGTTGCCATTTCCCAATGCCATTGACTTTTCCCCAACCGCCCCCCACCTACCTGCTCTAATGCCCCCACCGACCATCACCCACTTGCCCATTTCCAAACATCTTGCTCATCATAAATGATTTTGATAGATGCCACCAGCCCTTTTTCCGTAAGTCCCTTCCACCCCGATACCCTAACCCAACCCCTGCCCCCTTTCTCTCGAGAGCGGCTGGCCACCGTGAAGAGCGGGATGTCCGACGTGCACGCGGCCACCGGGAGCCTGGCTGAGCTGTGCGTAGTGCTGAACGACGAAAAGGTGGATGGCGTGTGGCTGAAGGATGCCGAGGAGGTCCGAGGCAGGGGCCAGGGAAGGGAATGAAGGATGAAGGGGTCGACCGGGCATACACTCGCAGTCATGACCGCCCCTCGCCCCGCAGATCACGGACTTGACCGGCGCGCAGATCGTGAAGCAGGGTGCGGTACACAAGCTCATCTTCCCCAATATGGGGCCAGAGCATGAGGGCAAGTACACATTCAGGGCCAAGGGTGCAGAGAGCGAAGCCTCGGTATTTATTGCAGGTAAGGTCGCCGCCCACTATGGACAAAGCTAGACCACGCCTGGCCCGCCCACCTACTCCTAGCTCCTCCCCCATCCCCCATGGGCTCCTCCTCCACCCCTCGGCTCCTCCCGCGTCCCTGCTCTTCGAGCCTTCCCTGCCGCCCCTCCCTGCAGATCCTCCAACCATCGACCCATCGGTACTGGAGGCACTGGCCGCGCACCCGGTGACCGTGAAGGTGGGCCACACCGCGAACATCAAAGTGCCCTTCCGGGCAAAGCCGCTGCCCAAAGTGACGTGGTACAAGGACGGCATGGAGGTGACGGAGGAGGAACGCGTGTCGATGGAGCGTGGGGAAGACCAGGCGCTGCTCACCATTTCGAACTGCGCGCGGGAGGACAGTGGCATCATTATGCTCAAGCTCAAGAATGACCATGGCTCCGCCACAGCCACGCTGCACCTCAGCGCGCTGGGTGGGCCAAGACCCTGGCTTGGCTGGGCTGGGGGCGGCACGCAGGCTGAGGAGAGAGCTGGAGTTCGGGTTGAGAATGGGAATGAAGTGCTGGCTTTGCAGCCAGAAGACGCCCATTTCCTAACTTCCTAACTAGGTGGCCTTGGGCAAGTCCATTAACTTTCCTGAGCCTCAGCTTCTCATCTGCGACAGGGTGGTTTTTTTAAAGTGCCTATTTCAAGTGAATTTAAAGACTATAGCAGAGTGCACAGCACGTACTTGACCTTCAGATGTTGCTGAAGTATTGTAACTGACTTGGAGATGAGGATGTGGTTGGAAGTAAGGTGGAAATGAGGTAAAAGAGAGGTGGAATTTAGGATGAAAGTGAGGTTCATTGCGAAGAATATTGGAGTTGGAAGTGAAATGGAGTGAGGGGAGGTGAGATAGGGTTGAGGATAGAATGAAATTGGAGAGAAAGATGGAATGAGGGTGGAAATGGTATTTGGGATGAGTCTGAACATAAAGTTAAGGAAAGACATGAGGAGCTGGCCTTAGTGAACTCATATTCAACATGCAACACACACACACACACACACACACACACACACACACCAGCATCACCTCCTCCACCTGCATCTCCATCAAGCTTTGGGTTTGGATGGATTGGGTTTCAATTCAGTTTGGCAGTATGACTGAGCACCTCCTCTGTGTTCTCAGTACTGAGGACACAGGGATGAGTTATCCCCAGCAGTCCCTCAACCCAAAAGGGATAAAAACCGGCAGACATGTAATTATAAAATAAACTGTAATAAAAGAAAGTACTGGAGTTCTGGAAGCTGAGAGGAGGGGAGACCTTGTCTGGAAGAGGTAAGTGGGAATTAGCTGAGGTGGGGGTCCCTCAGCTCCAGTTCACTCATTCCTAGGCGGACAGGAATCTCGGGGGGCGGGGATCAAGACATTTGGGCAAGTCTTAGGAAAACAGTGACAGAGGGAAGGGCAAGGGATCCGCAAAGCTCAGAATCTAGCTATGTCTCAGTCTGGTGGACCTCCAACCAGTGGGATGAAGCCCTTCTGGCCCTTTGCTCCAAAGACACATTCTGATGCTCTCTTCTGTCCTTAGACCGTCCCAAGCCTCCCCAAGGCCGGGTGGAGTTCCTGGAGCTCTCGGGTAATTGTGTGCACATGAAGTGGAAGGCCCCGAAGGACAACGGCGGGCGGCCTATAACACAGTTCATAGTGGAACGGAAGGCAGTCGGCAAGAAGTCCTGGATTAAGATTGGTGAGGTGGACAGCAAAGTCACCAAATTCTCCACCAACAAGGTGGAAGAGGGGAAGGCCTACCAGTTTCGTATCCTGGCCGTCAATTCGGAAGGAGTGAGCGACCCGCTGGAGACAGAGGAAGTGTTTGCAGGAAATCCTATTGGTCAGTGAGATAGCCCCGTGCTCAATGGGGACCTCAGGGGCCACCGTGGGGACCTTCAGCCGGTGAGGAGTGCTGGTCTGTGGGAGATTCCGCAGGGTCATCTCTAGCTGCCCCACGAGACAGATGGCTTCTAGAGTAAGAGCAGAAGATCGTTTTGGACGGGAATTGTCAACTTTTTCCAGTCAGATCACATGCACAACACACTCCCGTGGGTACCTCCAGAACTGTGCACAGTTCCAGGGAGATAACTCCACTTGTTTCTCCATTCCAGAAATCATCCCATACGCAAGGGAGAGTAATGTTGCTTTAGGGATAGCCTTGAATCCACTCTAATTTTTTTTCCAAAGAAAACCCTTGACAACATTGGCATTTTAATTATGATCACTAGTTAATTACTTGCTACACTCCTCCCAACTGATCTCCATGTTTCTGTGTGTCAAGACAGTACATTAAAAATTGTGCCACTGGGGATGCCACAGGTTGGAAAATTCAAGTTGGCGGCTCTCTATCTTGGCTACACATTAGAATCACTTGAGGTCTCTTAAAAAATGCTGATTCCTGGTCTCCACCCTAGGCCAGCTGAATTAGAATATCAAGACACAGGACCCAGACACTAGTTTTTGGTGGTGTTTTGGGGTTTTTTTTTTTACTTCCCACATGACATTAATGTGCAACCAGAGTTAATCATTGGCTTAAGTTTTTTTAAGGAAGGAACCAGAGCTCAGCATGGGGTGGGCAACTGTCTACATGCTCCCCCACCTAACCTCTGCCCTCTCTCTCTCTCCCACAGAGCCCCCTGGTCTTGCCTCCCAGCCCCAAGTGACTGACGTGACCAAAGAGGCTGTGACCATCACATGGAACGCCCCCACCCAAGATGGGGGAGCCCCAGTGCTCGGCTACATTGTGGAGCGGAGGAAGAAAGGCAGTAACCTGTGGGTGCCAGTCAACAAGGACCCCATCCAGGGTGAGGTCGAGGGACAAAGGCCCAGGAGGGACCAAGGGAGACTTTGTTGGGTGGACCCATGTTCCCGTGCTGCTCTGAACACACTCCCTCCTCCAACTCCTTTGTGGGTTTTCATAGCATCTCATGACCCCCTCTTCCACATCTACTCACTCTATGGTCTCCTACCACGTGGACCACCCCTGGCCTCATTACCCCTCAAATTCCCATTTCAGGCACCAAGTACACTGTGGATGGTCTCCTGGAGGACACAGAATATGAATTCCGAGTTGTAGCTGTGAATAAGGCAGGCCCCGGACAGCCTAGTATGCCATCCAGCTCAGTGGTAGCCAAGGACCCTGTCAGTGAGTATGGTGCTGCCAGGCCCCAACACATAGTGGAATTAGCCATTGGAGGTAGAAAGAGGATTTCTTCCCGGGAAAGTCTAACAGGAGTGGATCACACAGTCTCCACTCTCTGGGAGCTGCCAGCCTGATAGAGGGACAAGATTCACACACAAGAGAAAGCCAGCAAATAAAGATTGAGAGTCAGGGACAGCGAGGAGGTGGGTGGAAAAAAGTTTTTATCAAATGTTGAGTATGTCTGGTTAGGGGAGGTAGTAGAAGCATGTTTGAGGATTGAGCAGGGGTGTTGGGTAAGTGGTTGGGTGGGTGCTGAGCTTAGGTGGTGAGATGGGGAGATCACGCATGAATGGGTGTGGTGCAGAGGGCTGAGCTAAAGGCTAGAGTTTTGAATACAGAGGGGTTGAGTGTATAGTGTATATTGAATTTGGAGGGTTTTGACTTCAAGCGTGAAAGTATTGAGACTGAGAGAATTCAATTTAGAGGTTGTTGAAGGTGAAAGCCTGGGTATTGAGCGTTTTAACTGTGAGTGTTGAAGGTAGAGGTGTTGAAAGTTAAGTTTCAGGGGTATTGAGTGCAGGAATTGGGCATGGCGTTGAGTGGAGAAGAATCTGGGGGCTGACTAGTTGTCTGTGTCACGCAGAACCCCCGGGCCTGGTGCAGGGCCTGCATGTGTCGGATTCCTCCAACTCCAGCATCTCCCTGGCCTGGCTGGAGCCTGCCGAGGGAGACCCACCCTCTGGCTACATCCTTGAGATGCGGGCTGAAGACACCAAGGAGTGGTCCAAGTGCACAAAGATCCCCATCTCGGGCACCTGCTACACAGTAGGAGGCCTCACCGAGAGGCAGAAATACTTCTTCCGAATCCGGGCTGTGAACGAGGCTGGGTGTGGGGAGCCTGTGGAGCTGGACGAGGGGGTCCGTGCCATGCCACCACCAGGTGAGGGATGCAGACAGGGCTGGAGTGTAGGCCCCAACATCCTAGCTCCACACCTTCCTCTCTGGGACCTCATCCCACAGGAGAAAACTGGGCAATGCTGTGATCAACAAAGAGTCGTCCATGCTTGTGCCTGGACAGAGCTAGGGATAACCCCAGGGCCTTCCCTGCCAAAAACAAACAAACAAACAAACAAAACAAAAACCAAAAACCCCACTCATTGTGTGCCGAATAGTATCTACTGTGTGCCAAGGGAGATGTTAGGGATTTAGAAAAAAATAAAACACAGGACCTGCCCTAAAGAGTCTTATATAATAATAGAGGGAGACAGATGAGAAAAAATAAATAAATGCTTCACAGCATCACAGGGTTGCTAGATGTCTGTATGGCCTGTAGTGAGAGCATGAAGGAGAAGAGGTTGGGAAAAGCTTTGGAGGGGAGGCTTAAAGCTAAGTCTTCTGGAAAGAGTGTTCCATGCTCCCATCTCTGTCTCCTCCATCTCAGCTGCTCCCAAGTTTGACCTCAGTGCCCGGCTGAAAAGTCACATGGTGGTTCGCGCTGGGACAGCCCTCTGTATCCACGCCGCCTTCTCTGTGAGTCCTACCCTGGCCCCCAGACGCCCACCACTTAACCAAGTTGGCTGCTACAGCTATCATAGTCTCTGCCTCTGCCCCTCGCCAGACCCCTGGCCTCAGAGCCTGGCAGGAGACTCCTGGACAGTGGGATAGGGCCTGCCCCCAAATACCACCCAGGTGACCCCTGGTGCCATCTCCTGTCACCACCCAGGGCTCACCACCACCCAACGTGATCTGGCTGAAGGATGGCGTGCCCACCAAGGGCAGGGAGGCCATCACCAAGAGCAAAAACCACTCCCAGTTCCTCATCAGCAGCACCAAGCGCTCCGACTCAGGGGTGTACCGCATCTTGCTCCAGAATGAGTTCGGAGAGGCGTACCATGACATCCACGTGCGTGTGGCAGGTATGACAACAGGTAGAGGCCTGGGGAGGCATCGCTGCACACGCTCCCTAGGGCTGCTTGAGTCCCTACCACTGTAAGGTCATGCCTTAAGGTAGTCAAGGCTTCTTGGGCACCACAAAGCAAGACTTTATCAGCCTTTGCCTTAATGCGGAGGGTTGTTTTCACTTTTTCTCAGTGTCTTGAAGCCCCAGAGGCATTGAACTAGGACCCAGCCCTTGTTTCAGTCTCAGTCATATGTGGAGAGCTTCGGGGCATATGCAGAGTAGGGTCTGTGAGCATAGAGAGAGCAGAGAATGGGTAAGAGGCAGGAGGGACAGATGGAGAGGAATCCATTAAAACTTGGGGTGATTTGCCTATATGTTATTGGAAATACTTTTAAAGTTTGTGATGTGGTCACCGAGAAAGCCTTTTGGGGGGAGCTTCACAGTCCCACAGTGTCATTGCCATCCAGCTTCATTAGAATTCTTGAACCACAGCTGAAATGAGCCTTCTGTTATTTTTCAGTCCCCCCAATTTTAATAATTTAGAATTTTAATAATAAAGGTGGTGAGTAAACACTTTGGAAAGAGCCTTTTCATTATCTTAGGTTGCAGGAAACTTTGTAGGTTTTGAGGTTTAACACATTGTGTATTATTAAATTTACGTTAATCACTATGCCAAAGAGTATGTGACACATTCTTCTGCATTGATGCATTTTGTACCCCTCTCCATTAAAATCATAACAGCCCCCCCAAATTGGGTGGCCTCTTAGAGACGGCTGGAAGCTTTATAATAAAGCCCTAAACCCCCAAGAGAAGAATGGGTGAACTTTTATTGAACAGCTCCTACATGCCAGGCACTTTACGCAACATTTCCATGATAGTTATTGTTAGCCTCATTTTGCAAATGAGGAAATGGGTCTCAGAAAAGATAAGTAACTTGCCAAAGTTCACAGGGCTAGTAAATGGCAGAGCTACACTTCATAAATAGTTCTTTCTGACTCCAAGACCCCCAGCTGCCTGAGAGTTAGAAGAAGGTAAGGTGCCCCATCCCATCCTCCTTAGGGCTTGGCAGGTAGCGGGGGTGGGGGCACGATACTTCAGCCCCCCAGGGTGGCTGATGGACCTTCGGACCCTTCCAGATTTTCCGCAGCCACCCACAAACCTGCAGCTGTTCGAGGAGGTCCCCAACACGGTGACTCTGACCTGGAACCACAGCCCCGACGTGCAGGAGGACAGCGAGGCCCACTACGTCATCATGAAGCGGGATGCCAGCACCGCCACCTGGTTCACTGTGGCCGAGCACGTCTTCAGCAACAAGTACACGGTGACCGGGCTGCTCCCCGGCAGGAAGTACTACTTCCGGGTGCTGGCCCGGAACGAAATCGGTGACAGCGACCCGCTGGACTCCAGGGATACCTGGCTCGTCAACAAGGACAAGAGTGAGTCTGGGGACTTGGGGGTTCAGGTAACGTCTGGGATCCCTGATGGCGGGCATGAAATAAGGGTTGCAAGGGGTACCCAAGATTTGAGGTAAAATCTGAGGAGCACTGAGGTGAAAGGGTTAATTAACATCAGGGACCCGGGGGAGAAAAGCAGAGGCCTGGAAGCCTAGGGGAGGAGATTCCTGCGGGGTACACTGAGGGGTGGGATTAACGCGGAGGGGGGGTGGGGAGGTCCCCTTGGGGGCGGGGATGACAGTGGGGTGCCGGAGGGTGAGGAGGGGTTGTGGAGCTGAGAGGCTGGCTGAGGACCTGACTGAGGACTCAGGGCGAGTCCAGGGAGCAGGGATGACATCCAGAAACCCTGGAGGGAGGGCATTAAGGGTAAGGATAGCTGCGGGAATCTTGAAATGAGGGCCTAAATTGGAGAAAGCAGAGACCGTGGAGGCTGCGAGGGCGTTGGGGAAAGCTTGGATGGGGAGTTAAAGGCCAGATAACAGCTCGGGTCCGGAGGCTGGCGGCTGGAAAGAAGTCTAGGACGCCCGGGTCTGGAAAAGCGTAAAACCCCGCGGACCTGGTTTAGGTCTTGGAACCCATGGGGGTGGGGGGGTGGCGGAAGGGAAAGCTTAGGAACCAGTATAAAGTCCGGGCCCCAGAGTTGATAGCGCGTGGGAATCTAACCCAGGTCCTCAGGGTTCCGTGAGCTGGGTCTCCGGGGCGTCTTAGGAGCACTAAGCCGGCGCCCGATGGATGGGGGCCTCGGTGTGCGCTCACCGCCCTTCGTGTCCCATCCGGGCGCAGCCGAGGACCAGAGCGCCAAGCTGAAGCCGTACCAGCAGAAAGACTGGCGCCACGCGCCGCGCTTCCTGACCCCGCTCAAGCCGCACACCGTGCTGCGCGGCCAGGACTGCACCATGACCTGCGCCTTCCTTGGGAACCCACGGCCCACCGTGACCCTCTACAAGGGCGACGTCAACATCACGGCCAACTCCAAGTTCTGGTACAACTCCACCAGTGGCGTGTGCACCATCGTCATCCCCACCTGCACACTCAAGGACAGCGGAGAGTACAGCGTAGTGGTGGAGAACGAGCTGGGCAAGGACCGCAGCAGCTGCACGCTCACCGTCTACGGTGAGGGTGCAGCGCCGGTCGGCCCGGGACGGTGAGGGTGCCTGGCTGTGTCCCGCGTGGGGCGGAGGCGCAAAATGGCGGCCTCCTGAGCCGTTGATCAGCTCTTTTCCTATGGCTGGCGCAGGCTTTTATTTAATCTGACATGGAGTGGTGTAAACATTCTCCAACTGGCCATAGTTCGTACCACTGTCCCATCTTCTCGATGTCATTTGTTATGTGCCTGGCCGCTGCAGACTTGGGAGTTTGCAATCCCTCAGTAGTCTGTAGTTTGCAACCCTTGGTGGGCCTAGACTTGCATTTGAAAAAGACGCCAGTGATCAGGCCTAAACCAGACTTACCAATCACAATCTCCCTGGCAGGGTTCTGGAAGGAATCTTTATGTTTACAAATTTTGCAAGTGGTTCTGATGAGCAACCAAAATTGAAGACTACTGGTCTGAGATAAGGATAGATGGGAGGCACTGAAGGGAACCTAGTGGAGGGAAGCCCTCCCTCTGCACATACGTGTGCTATGTTTCTGCTCATGGGTGCACATATAGGGGAAATATTCTGTTTCTTCCTACACACTCTACTGTCTTCACAGCTAAACAGCCAGTTGCATGAACTGTCTAAATGCAAAGATGACCTGTTTTGCTCCTCTTTGTTTAAACTCCCTCCTAGCTTTCCCATGATCCTTTAGATAAAAATCACAATCAACAAGCACCCCCCCCCACCATCTACCTCTCCAGCCTCATCCTCTGCCACTCTCCGAAGTCTCCACGGCACACTATTGGTGTCCATGGTTTCCATGGTTACAGATGCTTTTTTTTCATCCTGTTATAGATGCCTTTCTCTGGGGAAAGGACCTGGTCCTGTTGCTCTGTCTCTCAAGTACTCAGCTAAGTGTCTGGCATTGAGGTGACGCCTCCACAGTGGCTGCTGAACTGTGTAACAGAACTAGGCCAGGGAAGGCCCTGTGGGAGTCATCCAGCTCTCATTCCACAGCTAGAGAGATCCCTGACAACTTAATTCTGGTTGTAAGCACATGGGCACAGGGCCCTGGCTCCAACACTCACCAGCCATGTGACCTTGGCAAGCCACTCTGAGCTTGTTTCCCCATGTACTGCTTAGGGCTGTCATGAGGATTAAATGAGATAGTGCACAGAAGTTCCTGGCACAATGCGTGGCAAATACGAAATGCCGAATAACTGGCAGCTCTTGGCCCCACACACCCAGCTGACCTTGGGAGACTGGGGCTGGCAAGGACTGAGGATTCCGGGCAGGGTCCAGCCCCTGGTTCCTGCATAGCGACTGCAAGTCCGGCAATTTGGAGTTTCCCTTACCCCAGCATCATTCACACTAACAAATACTTGCTTTGCTCTTTCAGACAAAGATGACAAGGCAATTCTAGCCTCCGTCACTGAGAGTCTGCAGAAGAAATCAAAGTACCTTATGTGAGCTCCAGCCCAGACCAGGCATCAGGAGGATGCTGTGATGTGCGTGGGGCTTCTTGGCCCATCCTCTGTGTGGTCCCAGCGAGAGAGACCTGGTTCCCTCTGTGGCGCTTGTCAATGTAAACATTCAGTGAAGGCATGGGACAATAAACTGAGTGAGTGCGCCTGTGCCTGTTCCTAACCATGGTGTGCAGCAGGGACCAAGGAGATAGACGTGGGCGTAGGATGGGGATACACAGAACCACGACCCCTGCTCGGTCCAAACCCACCCACATGGGGAACGACCAGCCCCCTTCTGACTGGGCCTCGCCTTGCCTTCCCCTCCTCCACAGCCACACTGCACCCTGCCCTCCCTCCGGGCATAGAGGGCAAAGTCTGCATCTTTCTCCCCATCCTGCCCTTCCCATTTCTTCACTCCAGGTAGGTGTGTCTCCAGAGTTCAGGGGTTGGAAGGGATCAGGACCTTGCCTCTTCAGTGTCTGGGGTTCCCACTATTTGAGAATTAGAGCATCTGAAAGCTAGAACGGATTGGTCATCCTGCTTGCCGGCTTTCAAACTTATGTTTTGCAGCAGAAAACCCTTCCTTGGAAAAAAAAAATTCTTAAGAACCTACTGGACTTGAAACAAGGATGGGGGTCTTTGAGCCTCCCTCCTCTACTTTATTCTTTTGCTAGCTCCCACTAGCAGGGATCTCTGTAAAAACCCCAGTTTGAAAATCACTGATTCATTCAACACCCATATGGGGCTTGAGTGTCTTTATCACATCCCCACAACTGTACAACCCCTCTACTGATGGCGTATTCACCACCACCCAAGGCTTCCCTTTTTACTTCTGGGTCAGGGCACTGCCCATTAAGATGCAAATGCCCCTGGAGTGGGGTGACACATTATTCTGCCAGGGCTTCAAATGTAAAGTATGAACCAGACAATCTAATCTCATTCCTCCCAGCTGTTCAACTGAGCCCAGAGTCCAGGAAGAAAGGAGATGCTTGAAGGGAATCTTGGAGCAGCTGGCAGGTCTGGGGTGGGGAGGGGAGGAGTTAGGTAGCAGTAGAGGACACTGGGTAACTAGGAGTCACCAAAGGTGCTGGGCACCTGTGCACAGGGGAGTGCATCAAGGTCAAGTTTGGACGGTGGCAAATACTACCCAACCCCCATCCTCTTGATCTACATCCTCACCCACACACGTGACCAGCAAGTGAGACAAGCTCCAACCAGCAGTGTCAACAGAGCCAGGGAGCCAGCCTGGCGCCAAGATGCACCGGCCAGGACTGTGACCCAGGCTGTGAGGACATCCAGGGCCCCTGGTGCCATGCCCCACACCCCCACCTCTGCAAGACAGGCACGTGCCACACAGGCAGACAAGCAGAGCAGCCAATGGCCCTTGGGTATTTTTTATTTTTTTTCACACAAGCAATAGGATGGAGTTGTCCCATCCTTGCTCCCCTTGCATTGAATGTGCCTCGGGTCTTATGACCCTAGAGTGTCACTGGAGCCCCCTCCTCTCACTCCCAGTGCAGAAGGGGCAAGGAGGAAAGACCTGAGAGTGGGTGTGTATGTGGGGGGCATCCCAGCTCTCTGAGCCAGGCTCAGCAACCCCTCAGCAGCTCCCTGAGGCCCTCTCCCTAAAAGACTTTGACACACAGCAGGTCAGAGACAGCTGGCAGAGTAAGATATAGATAGGCTGGGAGACAGACTACACACAAAACACTCACATACAGATGCACACACAGGCTGGCCCCTTCCTTTGGCGTGGTTCACCCTAGCCCTGGGGATAGGGTCTGAGGGTGGTGGTGTGGGGCCTGAGTTCTGGGACGGCCTTTGAGAGATGGGACCAACTTGAACCCTTGGTACCCCAAACTCCCAGGCCAAAGTAGTCCCCAGTCTTGCCTACCTGGATAGACACCCCTTCACCTTCCCACCCAACACTTAGAGATTAAGATTGTTCAAGTAACAAGGATAGATGTGGGAAAGGGAGACTCCACCCCATCCAATCTTCCCAACTAGCGGCCTGTGAAAGGGGCTTCAAGCCCTGGACGTGGGTCATCTCAGCACAGACTCCTCCCCTCCTCCCTCAACTCTGTGCAAATCAGAAAGACTGGAAGTGGGCGAGTTAGACTCTTCCACCTAGTAGAAGTAGGGGAGGTTGAGAGGATGAGCACCATGGCCCTCCAGAGGGGCTCTGACAGTCTGGATGGGGTGGTACAGGTGGGGAGATATCTTCTTCTGGCTCCAGCAAGGAGCATCAAGCTGGCTCTTTTTAGTTCTCAGCATTGTCCTGGACCACTAGCTTTGCTAGAAAGATCCTTTTTGCTGCTTATCCCCTCAAACTTGTGCATTTCACAGGTGGTACCTGCTGCCCCAGGCTGGTACTTCAGCCATCCTGATCCAGCTCTTGCAGGTTCCCAGGTTCTGGACCCCAGCGCCAGGAGCAGAGAGGGGTGACGAGCACCTGGCCCCTCATTTGGCCTTGCTCAGTCTGTAGTCTTCCACTGGCTCCCGGCTCTCGACAGCTGACAGGGCGATGAGCATCTGGGCGGCGTAGTAGGTGGACATGATGAGGGCCCGCGAGTAGGGCACAGGAAAGCAGAACTTGTTGAGGGCGATGGTCAGGTCTGAGACAATAAAGAGCAGTGCACCGCTGCCCGCCGCCAGCTCAGTCCAGCGCCAGGCAGTCCCAACCAGCTGTAGCCCTGCCACAGCCCGCCAGCCCATGAAGCTGATAAGGGCCATATAGACCCCCACCAGGTAGGTGAAGGCACCCGTGAGGCATGGGTAGAGGAGGGCATAGCACAGGCCCGACAGTACTGCCATCACCAGACCTGTCCGAAGAGCCAGTGGCCGCATGCCAAAGGCCGAGGCATAGAACATGTGGGTCACAGCAAACATCAGCAGACCTAAAAGTGAGAGGGGATGATGGGATGTTGAAGGCAAGCTCAGGCGAATAACCAGTGACGGGAGGCGGGGGTAGGAGTAGAGTGCTTGGGATAACCCAGGAGCTTTCTTCTGAGAGTAACAGGGGTGGGAAGAAATCCATGAAGGCAAAGATACCCTCCCCGACTCTCCTGTGGCACTCCAGAACTGATCACCATATCACCGGCAGGGTCATCCTCCGACAGGGGCCCCAACAGTCTTTGGCCACAGAACCCCTCAAATTCCCCATATTCTTGTTTTTTAAAAAAACCTCCCTTTCCCAAATCCTTGGCCCCCCAGGGTCCTCTAGCCCCCAACCCCAGGATTCCTCCCAGGTAGCTACTGTGATGACTGACCGTGCACAAAGTAGCCCTGGTCCTGCCAGATGAGGAAGGCATCACCTAGAGCAGAGAAGATGAGCCCCACAAAGATGCGGGTGGCACTGGGGTGGGCCAGCAGGAATCCCAGGCCGTGGGCCAGAAGGAAGAGCCAGAGGCAGAAGATGGGCAGGCACTTGACGAGGGCGCTGACCCACGACGGGCTGGACGAGGGCAGCCAGAGCACAAAATACACACAAGTGGCTTTGAAGAAGGGCACTAGCTTGGGTCCCTCACTCTTCACCTGGAGGACATAGGACAAGGGCAGCACTCAGAGCGTGGGAGCTCAGAAGCCCAAAGCGGGGCTCAGAGCCAGCACCCTCAGCCCAGGCATCCACCCCAAAGACAGGCCCACCGCCCAAGCAGAGAGGATTGACACACAGAAACCCAGTTTGGCCTGCCCCAAGCAGCCAGCAGAGTGTGAACAAGCCCATCATTACCCTGAGGCTTAATTGATTAGGAAGAGAAAGGGCTCCCCTGTCCCTGCTAGTTGCATCCATTCTTGGCCCCGGGGCAGGACCAGAATAGTCACTCACTGCACAGAAAACAGACTTTGCAATAGTGTCCCATCCTGCAGCCCAATGCTTCTCCCTTCCTGCCCCCTCCCTCTCCTTCCCCAAAGCCCCTTTGGCCTCTCTCTGCCAGCATCAGCCCCCAGCTGTCTGGAATAGAGTGGAGACAGCAGGAAATCACAGAGACGCCACAACTGGCCAACTCGTGATCCTCAGCAGTAGGGCCAGGACACAGGCCCAGCGACACCAGGTGAGCGCCAGGAATGTGTGGGCACCGTCAACCATCTCAGCCCCCACAGGCTCTCTCCCTGGCCAGTCTGCAAACTCAGCCTCCACTCCAGCTGCCCCAGCCTCAAGGTACCATCAAGGGCAAGGAGAGGAGACAGGGATGCTGCCTAGATATATGGACCCATGAGTTAGGAGCAAGAAAACTGTCCCTGAAATACCAGCAATCTCAGGAATTGGGGGGTTGGAGAGGGTGTCAGTCAGCCTCATTTCCCAGAGAATAACAGCAACTCGAGGCCCATCAGAAAGAGAGGCAGGAAGGGGAGGGAGAGGTTCTCTTCCCAGCTTTTGATCAGAAGCCAGCAGTCAGGCTGGGAGGAGATGAGGAACTGAGAGGGGGAAGTTAGAGCAGCTGACTTGGTCTCAGCCGGATTAGGGGGGAGGGCAGCTAAAGAAAGGTTGTGTCCAAGGCCATGCAGGCACCAGGGGGCTGCTGCAGATATTCTGAATCTGTGATCCCCTGAAGCTCCTTTTCTTGGGCCTCTGGTACTGGGGCTCTGAGAGTGATTCAGAGCAGCTGAGGTTTCCGGTATACTCATGCTCTGCCCCAAGTGACAGGCCTCTGGCTGGGTGAACCGCCTAGCCCAGGGCTCTGGGTACACACTCAGACTCTCAGACCTTCAGTCCCTGGTTACCTGGGACTGAACAGGCTGTAATGAAGGAGGCTGGGAAGAGACAGATGGTGGGTCCAGGGTCTAAGCCTGCCCTGGCTCTGCCAGGGGTGAGAACAGTGAGAAGAGATGACTAAGTTCCTTCCTATGGAGATTCCCCCATGCAGGCTGGTCAGGGCAGGGACACGGGCAGAGGAGGGGACGGCTTATCCTCACAGTCCCCAGATCTCCCCAGCCTCCACCTGCCAGCCCTTGGAAGCATCTACTCCACACCCCTCCCCCAGCCCCATGTTTCCTAGAAGGAGAAACAGCAGTAGCAGCTGGGGAGGTGTTGATAGTCACAGAGAACCCAGCACTAGAAGGAGGAGGGGGGGGGGGGAGAGACAAAGGTTCAGGTGAGAAAGTCTGAACAAGGGGTGTCAATAGAGAACGACCTCTTCTCCTCCAGCGCGTTATCAAGGCTGTTTAGACTCACAGGCGTGCCCTGCACCGCCCCAGACTTCTCTATAAGATGAGGAAAGGGAGGAAACAAATTTGGAACAGGATTCCCAGGAGGTCCCAGTCACCCTCCTGCTCTCCCCCGCCCTCTCCCACGCCTCGCTCTGGTCTGCCCACGCAGAAGCCTGCGGTCCGCTACCGTCCCCTTCCTCTCCCAGGCAGCGATCCAGCCGACCCGCGCCAGACACACAGCGATCAACAAAGTCACGCTTCCGAGTCACGTGCCCACTGTTTTCCTCCCTCCCTCCGACCGGCTGGGGGCGCGCGGAGGAAGGGTGCAGAGGTTTGGGATGCGGCGGACCGTGACAGCGCCGACTCCCGCCTGGGGACGCGGGCCGCCGCGGGATCCCTGCCCTTCCTCAGCCCCCGGCTGCTTGGCCTCCCGCAGCCCAGTCCCCAGGCCGGTGGGCTGTGGCCGCGCCGGACACTGGCTCGCTCGTTCACACACTCACCACAGTGACCGGGGACACCATGGCGGAGGCGGCGGCCGCAGCAGCTGGCACCCGGCTCCAGGCTGCAGCTGCCAGGACGCGCCCGCAGCCAGGTGAGGAGGCGACGACGTAACAAAGCCCCAGTGATGGACAACACCTCCCGCGCGCCGGGCGCTGAGGGTTCTTGTCTGCGATCCCCACGACGTCACTGCAGACACGGCCAATGAGCAGGCTGGAGTCGGCTGCGGGGGTGGGGGGCGGGAGGAGTGAGGGTGGCTGGGGCTGCGGGCTAGACCCCGCCCGCCACCCACCCACACTCCCACACCCTCACACCCACACACCCGGCCGCTACTGCCAAGGCTAGAGAGGCTTGCCTATCCCTGGTGGCTGGAGGCGGGGCCCTGCAGGTCCCGCCCGTCTGGGAATCAGTGCCAAGGCATCCTGGAAAGTAACCGTGACCGCAGGCCCTGGGTGAGGATGGAGATTGGCCGAGAGACAAACACATTCTTGCTCTGGTCACACGGCTGCACACATTTTTCTAATAACCCGGGGATAAAAGGCAAAGGCAGATTCCCTTCAGCCTTTAAACATGCAGTCCGCACAGACAGTTACAATTAGACCCACAGCCTTCACTGTGTACAAACCCACATCCAAATGGACCCACGATGGTCAGCAGACGTACAACTTTCACTATGAAAAGAGACATGTAGCAGCCCATAGACCCATACATATGCACAAACACACACAGGATCACAATTACTCTTAGGCATCAAACAAGTACATGGACACAAAACGAACAACCACAGATGGACACACATCCTTCAAGGTAAAAAGAGACACATATGTAGGCATGCAGCATCCTATAGACCCATGATAAACCCAGTTACTCAATTGCCCTTAGGCACACACTTCTCACAACTCAGAGACAGCTGTAACACACACAAGAACACACCAGGAATGATAGGCAGGCAGACCTGAGCGTACTTAAGGACCCAAAGGAGTGTGAACTAACTCCACCAAAAATGCAACTTAAGCAGATTAATGTTGATGTCACACAGACTAAAAGTACACAGGCACATTTGGAACCAAGCATGTTCAGAATCATGGGAATTACATGAGAGAAATGGTAGGCAGTCAAATAGACTGGGACTTTGTCCCAGGTTTGCCACTTCCATGCTTCCCCTCTCTGGCCTTGATTTCTTCATATATAAGATGAGTGGATGTTCTCCAAGGTTTCTCCCAAGCCCAACATGTGTATGATTGGGAAGGGCAAGGGCTGCTGCTTTCAGGAAATTTAAGTCTAGAGGGCTCTTCCTGGAGATGGAGATTTCAGATACATCTTAAAGGATGGCCCGGTGATCTTTGATCTGCCATAGGAGGGAAGTAGCTGTGTGTCAGGCTTTGGGAATTGGGGTGGAGTAACCAGCCCTACTTAGTTCTAATTAGCAGCCATAAAGGAATTTTAGCATCATGATGACACTGAGACCCTAGTGCTGGACCCCTCCTTGTGCTGGCTGGGGAGAAGCCCACAGACTGAGATCCCCTGTGAGCCCCTCCCACAATGGGCCTCTTCTTTTTTCTTTTGGACTCTTCCTACTTTCCCTAAAGCCTGTGTTGTCCACCTGACACCCTCTCAGAGGAGGGAGCAGCCCTCTTCTAGTGACAGAATTGAAAAACAGAGATTCAGAGCCAGGAGCAATAAGGGTGAGAGCCAAGGCTTGGGACTGAGGCTCACCCCCAGCCTTCCCTCATCCCCTCCAGGCTCTTCCTACACAGAGTCCCAGTGGCCAAGGTTGAACTATGCGTGTTCTACTGTGGGGAGATTCACCTTACCAGAATGGGAGACTAGAATTGCTGCCCCAAGTGCTTTGTCTCACACACACACACACACACACATACACTCCTACAAAGTGTGCTGCCTGGAAAGAACACTGGATTAAAAGTTAAAATACTGTACTTAGTACTAGTCCTTCCTCCTCTGTGACTTACTAGCTATATATAACTGCACACATCACTCCATTTTCGGAGCCTCAGTTTTTTCATCAGTAAAATGGAGGAATTGGGCAAGAAGATATGTGCAAATGTGTCAGTTTTCTAGCCAAACCCTTTAATGTCACCTAAGAGATACTTCTCAGACAGTGGCCAAGTTCAGGCTTAGTTCAGGGAACTAAGATCCCACAGGCCGCGTGGTGCAGCCAAAAGAAAAAAATATACGTAGGTTCTGTCCTCACAGGGTTCAGTTCAGGCAGGCAAGTAAACAGTAATTATGGAGTGTGGCAACTGAAATAATTGAGGCATGAAGATATGTCTCCTGTGACATCAAAAAGATGTCAGAATCATTCAGCATGCCTGGAGGAGCTGAGAAAGCTGGGGCTAAATCTACAAAGATGAGTTCGTCTTCACTGAGTAGACACTAATGAAAATGATGTTCTAGGTGCCAACTAAAAATTGTCACTTGCCTTCTGCCTCTACAAAGTCACTAGCCACTGCAGTCACTGACCTTCCACACACCGTGAAAGGAGTTCAGGGTGGAGATCAGGAATGAGGTCCTCTGTGCTCTGGGAAAAACTGGCAGAACAGGGCTTCAGATAGTTAGATATTTTCAGAAGATTTTATGAGCCCAATTTCTTGCATCCCTCATATCTAGAAAAGCACTAAAATCATTAACAGAGACATCTGCTCCTTGTGACTAGCAACAACTTTCTCGTGACTCGCAGAAACCCTCTGCCCAAATGTGTGCTTGATTACACGTATGTCCCTTCACTAAAATCATATATAATACTGACCCCCCCCAATATCTTCAGAGCAGTTCCTCAGAGCTATCTGAGACGCTGTCTCCCAGGCTATATTCCTCATTTTCCCCACATATAACTCAACTCACAACTCTCACGTTGTGCATTTTTTTTCAGTCAGCATAGGACGGAGGGAATTGCGTACGTACATAGAAGCACAAGAGACACACTGAATACAGGGAAATGCCTGTAGTACTGGAGTGAGCTGGGGGGTGAAAAAGGTGAACCTGGAGACATAAGAATGTGCCAGGTCAGAAAGGATCTGAATGTTCTGCTAGGGAGTTTGGACTTAACATAGTAGATGACTGGAAGCCAGCTGCCTTCTGTTCCTTAAAAAAAAAAAAAAGAAATCAGTTTCTCTGATTGTTTTCAGTTCTTACACACCAGACACATGGAGGATACACAGAAATGGTGACCAACCATCATTCTGGGTTTGCCTTGCTTCCTCTTGTGGGGCTTTTTCTCACCAGTAGCCTGCTCCCTCTGACCGCTGTGATTTTGCCCTGGGATATATTCTGCTCACTTGGTTTGCCCCACTTGGCATCCTAATCCGTTGTTTACCTGATTCCTGACCTGCTGCTGAATCTCAGCTAATTTCTACATGTCTGTTCCAGATCCCCAGAACACTTCTAACCAGCCCTCAGGGCCACCCCACCCCATCCCACCCCTGCCCCACTTGGAGATCTGGGGAGGAAAATCAGACAATGGTGAATAAATACTAAGGAGGGTGTGACAAGTTTAGATGTTCTGATAGCAATGCAGGGGGAGTGAGTTGGTGAGTTGTTAGAAGTGAGCTGAATGTGTGTGCCAAGTGGAGGCGTTTGGGAGGAGCTGGATACACATCTGGAGCTCAGGACCAAGGTGAAGAGAGGGTATAGATTTGGAAGCCATAGCCATTCTGAAGGCTATATGGATGCAGTTAACCAGGGAGGTCTTGAGGGAGTAGAGAAGAGGGACCAGACCAAGCCCTGGGGGTCATGACATTTAAGGGTAAAGAAGGAGAACTGGGAAACAGGTAAACAGGTAAACAGATATGTCAAGGATATTTCTGACACCTCCAGTCCACTCACAGGGGAGGCGACAGACACACCCAGAGAAGCATATGTTTACACAAATGATCTATGGTATTTGTGATTTGGCTCCCTCCTTCCAGAACAGGTGACAGATGGTGGTTCTGCTTCCTTATTGCAGTAGGTCAGAAGCTTTGAGGGCACAGGACAATGACACACCTTCACTCCTGACTGTGTGCTCCAACAGTTTATGGTCTGCTTTGAGGGTCCATTCTCCCAACCCCAGCCCAGGGCATTCCTGCAGGTCTCTCCTGCTCTCTCTGCTTACAGGAGTCCACTTAGGGGTACCAAATCCCAGTGTAATCCATCTTCTGAAGACATTGGTTCCAGAATGCCTCTGTCCTGCTGGACCCCTCCTGGGCCAGGCAGGTGAGCCCTAGAGTAGCTGATGTAGCCTGGGATGCAGGGTCTGCTCCTGGAGCCTTTAGGAAAAGGACAAAGATTTTAACAAAACTCTCCAGACCCTCCATTCGGGCTAATTTTTTTAAATTAATTAATTTATTTTTGGCTGTGTTGGGTCTTCGTTTCTGTGCGAGGGCTTTCTCTAGTTGCGGCGAGCGGGGGCCACTCTTCATCGCGGTGCGCGGGCCTCTCACTGTCGCGGCCTCTGTTGTTGCGGAGCACAGGCTCCAGACGCGCAGGCTCAGTAGTTGTGGCGCACAGGCCTAGTTGCTCCGTGGCATGTGGGATCTTCCCAGACCAGGGCTCGAACCCGTGTCCCCTGCATTGGCAGGCAGATTCTCAACCACTGCGCCACCAGGGAAGCCCCAAGGGCTAAATTTTAAGGCTGTCTTGAGATAATTTGTGGGTCAGTGTCCCTAAGGACATTCTGGGCTCTTTGTTTGGCTTCTGGGCTTGGGGCCGACACACATGGGTTCTTACTCCTCTTTCCTTTCCTTTGTTTCCTTTGTTTACTGACAGGGGCATCATTAGACCTTAGACACGAGTGGATTTCTCTAACTGTAATACTGCCAAATCAAGGGTCTCCTAATGGAGTTCAATAACAGGGATGCCTCAGGAGGGATTCATAATTTTGGTGGGGTGTATGGGATTAGATGACCTCCAACACCCAAGATTCTAGACTTCCAAACTCTGTGAAGTCCAAGTGTTTTAGTTAGTCCTTGTATTGGGGTCATCCAAGTTCAGCTGTCTCAGCAACAACCTCAGTCTCCCCCCTCCCCACCTCCACCCAGACCCTGAGCTCTCTGTGTTGTGCATTTGGGTGGTTCCTTCCTCAGCGTTGGGAAGTTAGTATGAGGAAGTAGAAACAATAAAAGAGAAGAGTCTGGGGGTTGAGCAGGAGGATGGTTTTTGAGAAACAAACAAATATAAAAACACCTAGAAGATCCCACTCATCAAGCCCCAGGACCCTGAATGAGTAATTCTCTCCTCAATATCAGCTCCTTAAGGACCAGTCTTAGGATAACAGGCCAGACCAGATCCTCCTATTTCTTCCTCTCAAAGACCCCATCTTGACAGATGAACTCCCCTGACCAGACTCTTCCTCTAGTTACCTCACTCAGATATAAGCATTCATTCATGTAACTGGTATTTATTAACCACTTACAGTAGGCCAGGCTGGATCTGGACCACAGACATGAACAAAACAGACCTTCCCTGTCCTTGTGGAGCTCATGGTCCAGCAGGAGAGGCTGATACAATGACCACAGCCTCAGCTTCCCACCTCCACCCCACCCCTCTGTCCTCAGATCTCCAAGACCAGAAAATTAGGCAGGGACATCGAGGGCTGGCTGGGCCTGCCCGGTCCTGGCTGGACCTTCCAAAAGCTTCCTCCTAACTGCAAGGGAAGTGGAGCAAAGCCAGTGAGGCTGCAGCACCCTGTGCAGGGGGCGGGAGAGTTATTTGTGTTACCTCAGCCCTCTCCAAACGCTTTCCTATTCCAGCTCCGCTTCCTGGCTCCCATCCAGAGAAAAGTGGGCTTTGGGAATGCGTTATATGCATGTATTACAATAGGATTTTTAAAAAAATTTTTATTGGAGTATAGTTGCTTTACAATGTTGTGTTAGTTCCTACTGTACAGCAAGGTGAATCAGCTATATGTATACATATATCTCCTCTCTTTTGTATTTCCTTCCCGTTTAGGTCACCACAAAGCATTGAGTAGGGTTCTCTGTGCTATACAGTAGATTCTCATTAGTTATCTATTTTATACATAATATCAGTTGTGTATATATGTCAATCCCAATCTCCCAATTCATCCCACCCCCGCTTCCCCCTTGGTATCCATGTCTGTGTCTCTATTTCTGCTTTGTATTACAATGAGATTTAAGCTGCAAATTAAAACAGTTGGAATTGTGACCATACTCCTCTCCCGGCTCCTGCCCTGGCCAGGCTCAGAGGTGGGGGTCAGAGGAGGGGAAGGCAGCAGTCAAGTGGTGATGCTGAGCAGTTCCCCCATTCCTACACACACACACACACACACACTGCTCTGCAACAAGTGTCCTAAATCACTGTGGTACAGGGAAGTGTTACAAGCCATCTCCACTTGCTGCAGTGAGAGCCAAGGAAACAGGCTCAGGAGATAGAAGGGGGATTGCATTTAAATCAGCAGTAACCACATTTGTGGATTTCCAGAACTAGTCTACTTAAAAAAAAAAAATATATATATATATATATATTAGACATCAAGCTAGAGTTGCCTATTTTTTTTAACATCTTCACTGGAGTATAATTGCTTTACAATGGTGTGTTAGTTTCTGCTTTATAACAAAGTGAATCAGTTATACATATACATATGTCCCCATATCTCTTCCCTCTTGCGTCTTCCTCCCTCCCGAGTTGCCTATTTTTTATTGTGTGAAGTAAATGTTATTGAATATAAGTTTGTGTGCCTGACACACAGTGAGGCCAAGCAAACCAAAACATCAGAGTTTGGAGCAGAGAAATGTTTATTGCAGGACCAAGCAAGGAGAACGGGTGACTTGTGTTCAAAAACCCTGAACTTCCCAGTGGTTTTCAGGCAGAAGCTTTTTGTTTGTTTTTTGTTTTTGTCTGTGCCACGTGGCATGTGGGATCTTAGTTCCCCAACCAGGGATCGTACCAGCGCCTGCTGCATTGGAAGCGTGGAGTCCCAACCACTGGGCCACCAGGGAAGTCCCTCAGGGAGAAGTTTTTATAGGCAAAATTTAGAGTGAGGGCTGTAGGGTGTGTGACTTTCTTCTGATTGGTTGTTGGTGGAGTAACAGGGTGATGCTCCAGGAATCTTGTGCTCAGCCTGAAGTTGCCATCCTCCACCTGGGTGGGGGCCTCAGCTCCCGGAAAAGATATTGTTATGTACATCCCTTGAGGAGGAACCAGGATCCTGTGCTATAGTTTCTTGATTGTTCCTCCTTTGTTCCTGCATTCCCTGTTTCCCTGATTAGTAGCTGTTTGAATCTGCACTTTGGAACCCAGGGAAGGTCTAGGAGGTGGACCCGGAAAGGCTTTTGTGCCCAGGAGGACCTCATGTGGTCCGGCCTGGTTTCAGAAACAGCTTTGGAAGCCAGCAGTTCCTGGTTAGAGTCCCAGAACCACCAACTTCTCTTGGACAAGTGATTGTGAAACTGCACACCTCATATGGGACTTGAACCCACAATCTCTGGCTTAGGAGGGGACTCAAACCCACAATCTCCCAGCTAAAACCGCACACCTGGTCTCAGGACTTAATGAAGCTCAGGTTCTTCATGTCTCGGTGCAGAAGGAATTCAGCGAGAAGCAAAGTGAAAGGTAAGAAGTAGATTTATTAATATCCTTTGTAAAGAGGCTGCAGGAAAATGGGGCATGAGAGGATGGTCATGTGCCAGGTCTCGGGCGAGTTCCTGGGACAGACCACCAAGTAAGGGTGTTCCCGGTGAATCTGAGGTTCTTGATGTCTCGGCACAGAAAGAATTCAGTGAGAGACAAAGTGATAGGTAAGAAGTGGATTTATTTAGAGAGGAACACACTCCACAGACAGAGTGTGGGCCATCTCAGAAGGCAAGAGAGCCATAAAATATGGTGTGGTTAGTTTTTATGGGCTGGGTAATTTCAAAGGCTAATGAGTGGGAAGATTATTCCAATTATTTCCGGGAAGGGGTGGGGATTTCCTGGAATTGGGCCACTGCCCACTTTCTGGCCTTTTGTGGTTAGCCTCAGAACTGTCATGGTCTATGGCTGTGTCATTTAGCATGCTGATGTATCACAGGGAGTGTATAATGAGGCTCAAGGTCTACTGGAAGTCTAATCTTCTGCCATCTTGGACCCAGTTGGTTCTAACCAGTTTTTGTCATGTCCCATGGCTATGTCATTCTTTTTTTTTTTAAGATTTATTATTTATTTATTTAATTTATTTTTGGCTGCGTCGGGTCTTAGCTGTGGCACACGGGATCTTCGTTGAGGCATGTGGGATTTTTCATTGCGGCATGCGGGCTCTTTGTTGTGGCGCGCAGGCTTCTCTCTAGTTGTGGTGTGTGGGTTTTCTCTTCTCTAGCTGTGGCGCTCAGGCTCCAGGGCACGTGGGCTCTGTAGTGTGTGGCACGCAGGCTCCCTAATTGAGGCGTGCAAGCTCAGTACTTGTGGCGCTCGGGCTTAGTTGCCCTGCGGCCTGTGGGATCTTATTTCCCTGACCAGGGATCGAACCCGCGTCCCCTGAATTGTAAGGTGGATTCTTTACCACTGGACCACCAGGGAAGTCCCGCTGTGTCATTCTTTCAAAAGTTGTACACTGTCCCCTTCCCTCCTGTTTCAAGGGTACTTGGCTTTGCATAGGAAAGAATTAAGCCATAGTAAAATGAAAGCATAGATACACATTCCATAGGCAGAACGTGGTCCATCTCAGAAGGTGAGAGCCGCCCCGTAACATGGGGTGGTAAGTTTTTATGGGCTGGATAATGTCATAGGCTAACAAGTGGGAGGATTATTCCAGCTATTTGGGGGAAGGGGCAGGGATTTCCAGGAACTGGGCCACTGCCCACTTTTTGGCCTTTTATGGTCAGTCTCGGAACTCTCACGGGCACCTGTGGGTGAGTTATTTAGCATGCTAATGCATTACAATGAGCTTATAATGAGGTTCAAGGTCTACTGGAAGTCAAATCTTCTGCCATCTTGGGCCTACTTGGTTCTATCCAGTTTATGTTGTATCCTCAATGGCTGTGTCACTCTTTTAATGGTTGTGCCCTGCCTGCTTCCCTCCTGAATCAATTGGATCTTTCTGAACTTCAATTTCCTTTGAAGGGAGGAAACCAGTAGTCTTCGTAGAGAGTTTTTGTGGGGATTCAACATATAAGGCAGCTGATACTTATAAAGTACTCAGTAAATAGTGCTTTCCTTTGAGGAAACTTAAATTCAGAGTGAGCATTTATCTGCCTGGTATGACTTAGGCAGAGTCTTTTCTGAAGATAAGTGGGATTTTGGAGCGCATCGAAATCATTTGGGAAGCTTGCTAAGCATACAGGTGTTAGCCCAGGTCATCCTGTCTCAGTAGCTTTAGAGTGTGGCCCTGGCATTTATTTTAACAAGCTCACCAAGTGATTCATATGCACATTGAAGTTTGAGAACTTCTGTACTAGATAACCCTTCATTCAATAAGTATGAGCTAGATGCCAGGCAGAAACGAAGAAGAAAACAATGTATTTTTTGAAAGGCTAGTGCCTAGCACAGACCTGGCACTGATGAGCACTTATTAAATAGTTATCAAATGAAAGTCTTCAAGGAGGTGCATCCTATTGGGGATATGAGCAAATAAATCAGTCAGTAGCCACAAGAACTTGTAAGGAAAGCGGGCACCAAAGAAAGGGTAGCCAAAGAGTAACTAATGCTGTCTGCAGAGGGAGGTGTCTGAAAAGGCTTCCTAGGGGAAGGGCATCTGACAGCTTGAAGAATAATCTGGTTTACCAGCCAGATTAGTGGCTGTGTGCAAAGAGCATGACTAGGTATGTCTGGAGCATAAGTACCAGGGGGAGTGCTGGGAAATGAAGCAGGAAGAGATGTGTATTTGGAGACTAGACTGTGATGGATCTGCCCTACTAGGGAGTTTCAGCTTTAGGATGCTGGGGAGTCATGCAGGTGATGGGGGTGAACAAACAGGTTTTCACTGTAGGAAGCTCATATTAGCAGTCATCAGTATGGAGTACAGGATGGCACAGTCAATACTGGAGGCAAGGAGAGTGGTTAGGAAGCTGTTGCAGTAGTCCGTGAGAAATCCGGAAAAGATCCAAACTGTAGAGGTGACATTAGAGTGTAGACAGAGGCTTTTTATGTAGTCCTTTCCCATACTGGAATTCTGTCATCCCAGTGTGGTCTTTTACAAAGGTTAGGGAGAAAATCTGTCTATGAGGCTATTAAAAAGAACCTTCTTTGATTGTGAGAGTAACACATATTCATTACAAAAAATTTGGAAAATATAGAAGAGCATAAATAATAGGAATCACCTATAATGCCACAGTCCAGAGATAATCACAGCTGAGTGTTTTGGTATATTTCCTTCCAATTGTTTTACATGCATATTTCAAGTTTTAAAATATAAATTCACCATAATTTAATTTTCCCGTATTGTTGAATATGTACATTTTTTCCCTACTATAAATAATGCTATAATGAACATGCTCCACATAAATCTTTGCCCACATCTTTGATTATTTTCTTAGGAAAGAATTTTAGAAGTAGGATGATTAAACCAAAGGAAATTATTATATTTATGATTCACAAACATCATTCCAGATTAATTGCCAAATTACTCTCCAAAACAGCTTTTGCTTTTGTGATAGCTATGAACCACATTAGTTCATCTGGGAAATAAACTTGTAAATTCTTTACTTAAGCATGATATAAAGATCTGTTTCTATTAACTTCCTAGAAGCTCTACTTCCTGTATTAATAATAACAACTGTTTTCTTGTGTTTGCTATATACCAGACGCTGTACTGGGTGCTGTGTGTATATATAAATATATATATATATTTTTTTTAAATAATTCAGATTATTTATTTATTTGTTGTTGGGTTTTTTTTTCGGCTGCCCCGCATGGCTTGTGGGGTCTTAGTTCCCCAACGAGAGATGGAACCCATGCCCGTTGCAGTGGAAGCATGGAGTCCTAACCACTGGACCGCCAGGGAATTTCCTCCCTATATATTTTTTAATTCTTACAATATCTTTATGATGCAGGCACTATTATTGTCTCCATGAGGAACTTGAGGCTCAGAGAGGCTAAGGGACTTGACCTAGGTCACATATGAGGAAACAGAAATGATAAACCCCCCAAAATTCTTTAATCGGCATTAGCCAGGAATTATATCTGAAGCCAGAAGCCACAAGCCTTAGTTCCCCATTTAATGAGGAATCTTGAAAAGCATAAGTTGACTGTTGACACAGGTGCTTGGAGACAAAGTTTTTAGCTGGCCTTACATCTTGGATAGATAATAAAAAGAATACAGAATATTTACATATCAGTTATAAAATTTACGTTAAATCTATATTTACTTATAGCCTGTCATTATAAAGTTGAGCTTCTAAGTTTGTTTACTAAGAGGCAAAGAACTTCCTTGTGATATGACACATTGGTTTTCACGGTTTCCAGGGATTGCTGGCTAACAACCTTGAGACCATAAATATTTTTTATAGGAAATTACTTCTGTTTAAATGGTTTTTGTATGAAATTGGATTGTTTACTCAAGATTGTATACCGGGCTTATCATAAGACACTGTCCTCGTTTGTCAACTTGTGATAATTAACTCCCTATGACTTCCTTGACTTAAGTAAATTTACTAGCAAAGGTGACTGAACTTTGTTGGACAACACCGTGACCACCGCCTTTGATATTTGTTCTTTTAGAGATGTCACCTCGATTTACAATTATGAGCACAATTAATGAGACTGTTTGATTTTTTTTTCCCCTACCAGATTAGAAGTTCCATAAGAGATGAGACCATGCCTGTTTCTGGCCATTATTGTATCACCAGTGTTTAACACAGAGCCTGACACATAGTAGATGCTCAATACATATTTGGCAAATGAATGAATGTCTGATTAAACATGCCATATAGCCTGTAGGGAGGAGAGCTAGAAATGATGAAGAGGGAGAACAAGAAGGACCGGATATTGTGGCCACAGGAAAAAAAAGTCCACTGGTAATGAGGCAGTTAAAGGGCTAACAAGAATGGAGATGATTATACAGTAAAGCAATGGCTCTCAAACCGTATTCCTGCAGAACTTCAGTGGTTCCTTAATGTTCTGGGAGCTGGCCTGAACATGGCTTTGTACCACTTAAAAAAAATAATCCTAGGCTTGTTCTCAATTTTAATTTTCTCAACCTTCAGTTTTAATTTCATGTATTTTTCTTAATTTTTTGATACCTGCTGTCCCTTATCTATATGAAGACCTAGTGTATTGTGGCATGTTATATAACATATAGTCAGCAAAAATTTAATATAAAATGTTTCATAAAGTCCACAAATAAGATGACAGCCTATTTGAAAATACCTGGGGAAAAGGGTTGCAGATGGCAGGATTTGTTTTGAGGTAGCAGGGTCTGGGAGACCCCACACTAAAGCTTCAAGGCACCTTAGAACTGTGTTGGGGAGGTTGCCCAGATATAATGTTGTCCCGGTAATGTCTGCACCTGACCAGAGGAGAAAAGCCAGCTCTTTTGGTGACCATCTTGTCCCACCAGCCTGGGCTAAGCTTCTAGTTAATTAAACCCAAAATATTTTCTTCCATCCTTTGACTTTGTAATTTTTTGCATCTAAGTTTAGGACTTGGTATTTTTCCTATTATGTTTTATCTCTGTTGATTCTTGTCCGTGGCAGCTTTGTGGATCCAGATTCTGGCAGTAAGCTCCATAGGTCCTGTCCATCCTCTCTGCTGTGGACTGAATTGTGCCCCTTCTCAAATATAAAAGCCCTAACCCCCAACATGATGGTATTTGGAGATAGGGCTTTGGGGAGGTAATTAGGGTTAGAGGAGGTCACTGTGGGTGAGGCTCTCTTGATGGGATTAGTGCCCCCATAAGAAGAGACACCAGAGAGTGTGCCTTCGGCCTCGCCTTCTCCCTGTCTCTCTCTTTCTCCCCACCATTGATATCACAGCTAGAAAACAGCAGTCTGCAATCCAGGAAGAGACTTCTCACCAGAACCTGACCATGCTGGCACCCTGATCTCAGACTTTTAGCCTCTAGAGCTATGAGAAAATAAGTGTCTACTGTTTAAGCCCCACAGTCTATGGCATTTTGTTACAGTAGCCTAAGCTGATTAAGACACCCTGTTTACCGCATTATCTCATGACTCCATTATCCTCAACTCTCTCCTTCTTTGCCATCTAGTTGTATCACCAAGTTACATGATTACTCACCTTCCAGATGCCCTTGCATTTGCTCCACAAGCTACCCTAGGTCCCACCTGGCCTCTGTCCCTGCCAACTCCAACAAAATTGAATATGCCCTCTTCTGGGTTCTCCCTCCTCTATTAATCAAAATATGGAAGGCAGAGAGAGCCACTAACATTTAGCAAATCAATTAAAAACATAGGCTCTGAGGCCAGAATGTTAGGGTTCAAGTCCAAATTCTGCCATGTTAACTTCCTGACCTTAGGCAGGTAATCCAACCTACCTGTGCCTCAGTTAGCTCATCTATAAAACGAGGTGATTACATGAGTTAATAAATCTTTAGTACTTGGAATGTTATCTAGCACATAAGAAAGACTCAGTAATTGTTACCATTATTACTACTCTGTCCCAGGCACAGTGCTAAGTGCTTCACATGTTGTATCTTACGTAATCTTTATATCAATCCTGTGAAGTAGGGATTACCATCTCCTTCTTCATGTAAGCAGCACCCCTGCCCACTCTATCCCTCTACCCTATTTCATTGTTTTTATAGCACCTACTACCATTCCCACACGACATTATCTATTAGTTTTCTTGCCTGTTGTCTGTCTCCCCAGCACCCCTTCACACCTGCTAAAATGAAAGCTCTTGGAGATAAGGGACTTTATCTTGTTCACCATGAAATTCTAGTACCTAGTAAGTTCTCAATAAATATTTTTGAATAAATGTATGATTGAGTGAATGAATGAATGAAAGTAAGGAGCTCAGGCACAGAGAGGCAAAGTTGCTAGGCCACGGTCACATAGCAAGTAAGTGGCAGAGCCAGGATTTGACATCAGGTCTAGATGGTTCTAAAAATCCACACTGTCTCTGTTGCTCCCCAGAGCAGCAGAGATGAGCGCAGCTGGAGGAAGAAGTCAGGGGGAGAGAGATAACATTCAGCTCCCTAAGTCAGAGCTTCCCCTGTCTCCTCCCACTGGTCAAGTCACACTTCACAGCTGGTAAAGTCCATGTTGACATCCAGGGTGCCTTCAGGACTTATGACCCAGCTCCACCTTGCATCTATGAGAGGAATGTCTGGGATTTCACAGAGAGAAAGCCTCAAGTATAGGAATGGCCCCAGTTCAGGAGTCCAGAGGCCAAGGCTACAATCCCAGTTTAGCAAGTCAACTACCCATTGAAGTAACATGCCAGTTTTTTTTTGGCCTGCGCCGTGAGGCTTGCGGAATCTTTAAAAGCTACACATGCCTCTCTCGGCTAAGATGAGTGACTGTTACTTGTCTTGTTTATCAATGACAGATTTATTATCCCTGTAGTCAGCTATCCCTGAAAATGAGATTTATTGAGATATTCTACCATAGAATTTCTATCACTTTCTCTTTTTATTTAATTAATTAATAATTATTATTATAAATTTTTTGGCCATACCATGCAGCTTGAGGGGTCTTAGTTCCCCAACCAGGAATCAAACCCAAGCCCTCTGCAGTGAAAGCGCAGAGCCCTAACCACTGGACCACCAGGGAATTCCTGAGAACACTCCGCTTAAACTCTCTTAACCTTTCCTCTTCCTTTTTTTCATTTGTGCTGATGACATGATTTTATTGACACAAATTAATAAACAAATTCGCCAGAAAGGGAACGTACTTTAGTACCAATTAATTGTCAGAAAGGCTGCCTTAGCATTAATTATGCCTAAATTTTAAAATGCTGTATTTGGCAGGAATTCTCCAAAATTTAAGTCAAAAATATATGCTGAATGGCCAACTAATTTGCTACTCTGGGTACCTTTGAGAGTACATTTTTGGGAAGAGATATAAAATGATTTTTTCTGATAATTACACCAAGGCTCAGTTTTAGTAAAAATTTTTATTCTTTGTTAAAGTAACTGGCTTTGTAATATTTTCACTTAACATTTTAGATCTTCTCTTATAACCTTTATATGCAAAATGGTGGTATTTCAGCACTTTCCTTGAATTTTAGTCTCTTCCCTTGTAAAAAGGGGACAATAATCCCTACCTCACAAATATGTTAAGAAATTCACATGGAATAATGTGTGTTGAACACTTGGAAGAGAGTGTGATACATAGTAAGCTTTCAACAAATGGTCCTTCTGTTAGTTTTCTTTTTCAACACATTAACCCTAAACTTCACACAACAGGCATTTCTTATCTCATGGTTTCCAACGGCCAGGAATGCAGAAGTAGCTTAGCAGAGATGGTCTGACTCAGCCTCTCAAGAGGTTGCATTCAAGTTGTCAGCTGCTGGCCTAGGGCTGCAATTATCTCGGGGCTCAAATGGGGCTGAAGAATCCTCTTCCAACCTCACTCACAAGGTTGTTGACAAGCTTCAGTTCTCAGCTGCACAGAGGCTTCTATTCCTTGCCTCACAGGTCTCTCCAAAGAGCTGTTCACAACGTAGAAGCTTGCTTCTCCAGGGTGACAGATTGAAGAAAGACAGGGAAAGCGGGCCCCCAAGGTGGATGCCGAAAACATTTGTAACCTAATCTCGGAAGTGAAATCGCTTCACTTCTGCCAGATGCTAACCCAAGTACCATGTGGGAAGAAACTACCACGGGTGTGACTATCACAAGGCGGGAAGCAATGGGGCCATCTTGGAGGCTGGCTACTATAGTATTTATTATTATTCATCTGGTTAAAATTCAATTTCCTGACCCCACCTCTAGAGCTTCCCATGTAGTAGCACTGAAGTAGCCATCAAAAAGCCAGGCCAGTGGGGGCTTCCCTGGTGGCGCAGTGGTTGAGAGTCCGCCTGCCGATGCAGGGGACAGGGCTTCCCGGTCCGCGAAGATCCCACATGCCGCGGAGCGGTTAGGCCCGTGAGCCATGGCCGCTGAGCCTGCGCGTCCGGAGCCTGTGCTCCGCAACGGGAAAGGCCACAGCAGTGAGGGGCCCGCGTACCACAAAAAAAAACCCAAAAAACAAAAAACTCCAGCTATCTAAATCACAAGTTCCATGTATTAGCAAATAAGGGAAGCAGAAAGATGAGGAAAGGATTTTATGTTTGGTATTTAAAAGATCAAAACAGTCACAGTGGGAAAATTCAGAGCTTAGAGACATCCATACATTTTTTACTTTTTAATTACATATGTGTTAGGAGGTGGAGTCAGTGTTTTTCAATGTTTAGGGCCTTGTCTGGAGTACACACTTTGAGAGCCACTGTTCTCATTCTAAATTCTCTCTCCTGGACTAAACTTCTTTTTTTTCCCGTTTAGCATCTGCCCCTACTTTTGGCCTCTTTGCCTTTCTCTTCTTGCTACTGTTAATATTCTAGGCCTCTCCTATCAGTAGCATCAAAAACCGCAATGACTAACATGACCACAGGCTCTTTCAAACCAAAAAAGTGATGTCTCAGACTGTCTTACTTGAAGTAAAGTACCCAGGTGAGGAGAGGCTTCAGGCCCTGCCCTGTGCTGGTCTTTCTCATCCACAGTTTGTATGAATGTCATCTTATGCTCCGGCTGCCTGAGAAGCGGCCAGTGGTCAGGGTCCCTCCACAGCAGCTCCTTGAGTACAGAGGTTGTGGGCACTTTTCTAGCTCACACCAAGGGAGGCCAGGCATTCTAGGAACCATAGGTTTTTCCATGTGTTCTGGACAGAACTGCCCAGCTTGCTGCTGCCTCATGACACTCTCAGTTGCCCAGGGACTGGACCCATTTCCCTTTTCCCATCTCATTTTTGGACACATTACCTTCTACCTCTTAGTCTGACTTCGACATTCTTTGTTTCTTCTAACTTCTACTTTATTTTAAATTGGTAAAGGTAATATCGACACATGGTTTAAAAAAATTAACAGGTGGGCTTCCCTGGTGGCGCAGTGGTTAAGAATCCGCCTGCCAATGCAGGGGACACGGGTTCGAGCCCTGGTCCGGGAAGATCCCACATGCCGCGGAGCAACTAAGCCCATACACCACAGCTACTGAACCTGTGCTCTAGAGCCCGCGAGCCACAACTACTGAGCCCGTGTGCCACAACTACTGAAGCCCGCATGCCTAGAGCCCATGCTCTGCAACAAGAGAAGCCACTGCAATGAGAAGCCCACGCACCACAACAAAGAGTGGCCTCTGCTCGACGCAACTAGAGAAAGCCCAGGCGCAGCAACGAAGACCCAACGCAGCCAAAAATAAATAATAAATAAATAAATTTATTTAAAAAAAAATTAACAGGTAGAACCCATGCAATGGGTAGTAAACTTCCTTCCCATCCCGGACCCCTGCCTCCCTCCATCATGGAACTAGTGTGGACGGTTTCTTGGGTACCCCTTAGAACTGGTTTATGAATTCATAAATACATCTCATTCCCTCTCTGTTACACACAAATTAACAAATTCGTGTGTAACAGAGAGGGAAGGTCTGCACATTGCGAGACTTGTCTGCACATTGATTTGTTCACTTGGCAAAATACCCTGGAATTTTTTACTGATCAACATATAGATCTACAGCATTCTTTAAATGGCTGCATAGTATTCCATTATCTGGATATGTTACCATTTATTAATTACGTCCCTTTGCGTGGACGTTTAGGCTGTTTGTTTTATTTTTATTTTTTTTAACATCTTTATTGGAGTATAATTGCTTTACAATGGTGTGTTAGTTTCTGCTTTATAACAAAGTGAATCAATTATACATATACATATGTTCCCATATCTCTTCCCTCTTGCATCTCCCTCCCTCCCACCCTCCCTATCCCACCCCTCCAGGCGGTCACATAGCACCGAGCCGATATCCCTGTGCCATGCAGCTGCTTCCCACTAGCTATCTATCTACCTTACGTTTGTTAGTGTGTATATGGCTAGTACAACAATGAACATCTTCATGTTTCCACATATATGTGAAAGCAAATTTGTTTGATAGATCCCTAAAAGTTAAATCACTGGTTAAAGGCTACATGCAATTTAAATTTTTATATTAATCCAAAGGTGATCTGCTAGTCTCCACCCACACAGTATTTCCTCACACTTTCAGAACATTGAGTATTATTAATCCTTTTGATATTTTTATTTTTGCCAATTTGAGAGTTGGAAAATATCTCATTTTAATTCAGGTTTATTCATTTAATTATGAATGGAGCTGAGCTTCTTTTCATGTTTATTAGTCATGAATAAGCTGTTCTTTTTCTGTGAGCTGCCTGTTCCTTCCTTTGTGATTTGATTTGAAATTCTAGCCATGATGGACAGCAGTCCCAAAGCCCATTCCTCGGCCTGCTCTGCAGCCACCATCAGCCCCTCCCCCTGTCCTGCTCAGTCCTCTACTGCCGCCTAGTGGCAGGGGTTGGATTTATCACTGGCCCTCACGGACGCTCTAAGTGCGGGCTCCTGGCTGGGGCTAACTCCCTGCGCTGAAATGATGCCCTTGCTTCCTAGGTACCTCTTTAAGCAAATTAAAATGCAAGGCCTCCAGTTAATATGAATATCAGATAAACAACAAATAACTTTTTAGCTGGTACATACTTGTACTAAAAAATTACTCATGGTTTATCTGAAATCCAAATTTAGGTGTTGTGTAATTTATCTGGCAACCCTATTCCAGGGCTTCACTAAATCCAGGTCCGCAGCCCCACCATGCCTTACCCTCTTTATTCTCAGCAAGTTCTGTTGTATCACGTTCCACCCCAGCGGTTTTCAAGATGGTGGTTTCAGGTGATATGTGAATTACTGTGGCTCTGGATTTAGAATCCTAGTTCCAGCCCCTTACAAGGTGTGAAAGCTCATGAGAGTAACATCCTCTCTGGCGCCTCTGTTTCTTCATCAGAAGGGTAAAAATAATATTTTCCTCATTGCGTTACTTTGATGATTTATAACATTAAAGCTACCATTTGTTGAGCACTAAACACTTTACATGTGTCCATTCCTGTTATCATTATTAGAGTAAAAAAGAAATTATAAAGATATTGTTTACGGGACTTCCCTGGTGGTCCAGCGGTTAAGACTTTGCACTCCCAATGCAGGGGGCCCAGATTCGATCCCTGGTCAGGGGACTAGGTCCCACATGCCACAACTAAGAGCCCCCATGCTGCAACTAAAAAGATCCCATGTGCCGCAACTAAGACCCGGTGCAGCCAAATACATAAAAAATAAAATAAAAAGAAACTTTTTAGACATACAAAAGTTAAATACTAGGGAGGCATCCAGAAGAATTGAGGGTGGTGGCCATTGTGGGGGGGCATCCTGGGGAGTATGGAGAGGAGTGGTATAAAATACTATTCTTATTAAAAATAATTTTACTGGGACTTCCCTGGTGGCACAGTGGTTAAGAATCCACCTGCCAATGCAGAGGACATGGGTTTGAGCCCTGGTATGGGAAGATCCCACATGCCGCAGAGCAACTAAGCCCATGCACCACAACTACTGAGCCCACGTGCCACAACGACTGAACCCTGCGCACCTAGAGCCCATGCTCCACAACAAGAGAAGCCATTGCAATGAGAAGCCCACGCACCACGATGAAGAGCAGCCCCCACTCACCACAATTAGAGAAAGCCCGTGCAAAGCAACAAAGACCCAATGCAGCCAAAATTAATTAATTAATTTTTTAAAAATAATAATTTTACTATTTAACTTTTAAAACCAAATGCATGGGGCTTCCCTGGTGGCACAGTGGTTAGAAATCTGCCTGCCAATGCAGGGGGCACAGGTTCGAGCCCTGGTCTGGGAAGATCCCACATGCTGTGGAGCAACTAAGCCTGTGTGCCACAACTACTGAGCCTGCGCACCTAGAGCCTGTGTTCTGCAACAAGAGAAGCCACCACAATGAGAAGACCATGCAAGGCAACGAAGAGTGGCCTCCAGCTCGCCACAACTAGAGAAAGCCCACCCCACGTGCAACAACGAAGACCCAACGCAGCCAAAAATAAATGAATAAATTCATTAAAAAAAAAAAAGGAAGAAAACCCAGGGCTTCCCTGGTGGTGCAGTGGTTGAGAGTCCGCCTGCCGATGCAGGGGACATGGGTTCACGCCCCGGTCCAGAAAGATCCCACATGCCGTGGAGCGGCTAGGCCTGTGAGCCATGGCCACTGGGCCTGCGTGTCTGGAGCCTGTGCTCCGCAACGGGAGAGGCCACAACAGTGAGAGGCCTGCATACCGCAAAAAAAACAAAACAAAACAAAACAAATGCATGCATGCATTACTTGGTTAAAAAAAATTATTTTTGTTGTTTTTTTAAGCAGAGAGGCATAAGGGCTCAGAGCTCTGATTGCATATTTCTCTAATTTTTTAGTCTGTTTTTCTCTGTTTTCTCTAGGGTATTAGCTTCCCTTGTAATAGCAAAGTAGCTGCAGCCGTTCCAGGCCTCATATCAGCACACCTAACCATCCAAAGCAGTCGTCTTTCCTTACCATTATTCTAAAGGCTTGCACCAAGAGAATGTTAGGGCCTGATTGCAGGGCCACATTATGGCTTTTATGGGCCTCAGACACTTTTGCCTTCATGGTTCCCTTCCCCCATTAAAACAGGTTTTTTTTTATTACATTTTATGACTGCACTGATAGTAAAGATGGATACACAAATATTACGTATTGTATTCTTCTGTTCAGGGGCCATGACAAAATACATGGCCTTTCTTCTATGTAGACATGGAGCGAGAGAACTCTTTGGTGTCTCAACCTCTCCTTATAAGGGCACCAGTCCTATGGGATTAGGGCCCCACTCTTACAACTTCACTTAACCTTAATTACAATTACCTCCTTAAAGGCTCTATCACCAAATACAATCACATTAGAGATTGGGGATGAATTTTGGGGGGACACCATTCAGTCCATAACATTTATAAAGTCATCTTCTTTAACCTAAAAGTTCATTTCTTTTCTTTTGATTTTAGAAGAAATTAAGATGTTTTCATGTGCTCATGAAAAGACTGTGGGCCCTAGGCACTGTACCTACTACTATACCTGAGGAATATACATTCCTGCCTGATTGATTTAGGCCTTTTAATTTAATCACTTGGAAAACAAGAGTGAGATTATGCTGATTGTGGCACTCAGTAGAGCTGAGAGTAGGGTCACACCCAGATGGAATTTCTCTTATACTCTGGGAGAGAGAGTGGACTGGATGCCAGCAAAATAATCAAAATATCCACTGCAAATGTGAACAATTTACAGAAGAAGAAAAACAAATGATCAATTAGCATATGAAAGATGCCGGCTAGTAATTGAGCATAGGAAAAATAAGACAACAATGAAATATTTTTAAACCACTAAATTGGCAAAAATTTAGGTTTGACAATATCCAGAGCTGATGTATAGAGAAAAGTGTGCTTCAGTATATTATTGATGGGAATCTAAATTGGTACGTACAATTAAATAGTAGGGAAAACAATTAAATAGTAGCTATCAAAATTTTAATTGTGCATACACTTCACCCCAGCAATCCAGTTTCTAGGTACCTAAATATCTACCACAGGGGGCTTCCCTGGTGGCGCAGTGGTTAAGGATCCACCTCCCAATGCAGAGGACATGGGTTCGAGCCGTGGTCCAGGAAGATCCCACATGCTGAGGAGCAACTAAGCCCGGGAGCCACAACTACTGAGCCCGCGTGCCGCGACTACCAAAGCCCACGCACCTAGAGCCCGTGCTCCGCAACAAAAGAAGCCACTGCATCGAGAAGCCCACGCACTGCAACTAGAGAAAGCCTGTGGGTAGCAACGAAGACCCAATGCAGCCAAAAATAAATAAATAAAATTTAACAACAACAAAAAATCGAACACCGGAAAACATGAGGAATATTTGCACATTAAAATATGTACAAGGAGGAAATTCCCTGGCAGTCCAGGGGTTAGGACTCCGAATTTCCACTGCAGGGGACACAGGTTCGATCCCTGGTCGGGGAACTATGATCCTGCAAGCCGTGCGGCAGGGCCAAAAAAAAAAGTAAAGCACGTAAAAGGATATTCATTGCAGCATTGTTTGTGATAGTAAAAATTTATAAAAAGTCTTACAGTTCATCAATAGTAGTGTGGTTAAATAAACTCTGCTAAATACATACTATGGAATATGATGTAGCATCCATAAAAAATAAAGTAGATCAATATGTCCTGTTAAGGAGAAAAACCCAAAATGGCGCCATTCGTTCCCGTGATACTAAATCTAGATTTAATACCTAACCTAATTGTAGTTTCAACCTTCACCAGAAATGAAATCTTAACCGTCTCTGGAATTTTCTGGTCAGCACACAGAGGTGATCTGTCATCTGTGCCCTCTTCCTTCCCATCCTCCTCCCCGAAGTAGAGATAGTTTGCATGATAAAGACCTTGCCCGTTTCCCACCCCAAAAGAAGACATCCTGGCCTTAAAAAACCTTTTATTTTCATTTGCTAATAGCTCCCTTGCCCCACATTTCTTCCTATAAAAATCTTCCAGTTTATACAACGCCCCCTTAGAGCTCCCGTCTATTTACAAGATGGGTTGCTGCCTGATGCGTGAATCATTGATTAAAGCTAATTAGATCTTCAAACTTATTCGGATGAATATTGGTTTTTAACAGTACTGACATGAAAAGAGCTCCACAATGTATTTTAAACTGAAAAAAAATTTTACATATACATATATTCACACATAGAATGATCTCATTTCTGTAAACAAACCAAATTATGTTTCCAAATATACCTATTCTCTATTTGTATTAATATAAAATATTATATATTCTATGTATCAATAGAAATCTATATTGTATCCTATATATGTATATAACCTATATATTGTACCTTACGCATAATGGTGCATATCAAAACACCTCAGAAAAACCCCAGTAGCATGATATGGTACTTTCCTCTGGTAAGGGGGGTGAAATTAAGTGGGGCAGATGGGGGCTTTTATGTTATTTATAGGGTTCGAAATGTTTTTACATCAAGCACTGTGTTCAAATACTGTGCAACACATATATACAATGGAATATTACTCAGCCATAAAAAGGAATGCAATTGAGTTATTTGTAATGAGGTGGATGGACCTAGAGTCTGTCATACAGAGTGAAGTAAGTCAGAAAGGGAAAAACAAATACCCTGTGCTAACGCATATATATGGAATCTAAAAAAAACGGTACTGATGAACCTAGTGGCAGGACAGGAATAAAGATGAAGACGTAGAGAATGGACTTGAGGACACGGAGAGGGGGAAGGGTAAGCTGGGACGAAGTGAGAGAGTGGCATGGACATATATACACTACCAAATGTAAAACAGATAGCTAGTGGGAAGCAGCCGCATAGCACAGGGAGATCAGCTGGGTGCTTTGTGACCACCTAGAGGAGTGGGATAGGGAGGGTGGGAGGGAGACGCAAGAGGGAGGAGATATGGGGATATGTGTATATGTATAGCTGATTCACTTTGTTGTACAGCAGAAACTAACACAACATTGTAAAGCAATTATACTCCAATAAAGATGTTAAAAAAATACTGTGCAATACACACATTTAAAAAATACAAAAAATAACTGTTCTAAGGACACGTAGCCCTTCCAAGGCAGAGCTAAGATGACAGCCTAGACCTGCGATTGGCAAAGACAGCTCGTTCCATTATTCCCTGCTCACACAACCTTTCTGAGTTTCTTTCTCCCAGTAGCCCCCACCCTCCCCACCTCATTCCTGCATGTATCTCACCTTTTCTTCATCACCAAATGTCTTCACCTCCCAACGTCACCCATTCTTCCTCCCACTCATTAAGCCCTGGTCACTCTGTTCCCCTCAGGTCACATGGATGAAACTGCTTATTAAAGCCCTGCTGTCAGGTTGGATTTGTATAATTACTCGAGGAACTCTGTGTGCTGAGACAGCTGAACACACAGGCCTGCACTGCTCAGGCCTCTGCCTCTCACGTATGACAATAAAAGCACCACTGCTGTAGCTCAGCACTCTAGAGAATCCATTCCAAATGGCGGTCTCTGATAGAGTATCTCATGTCTATAACATGACTCTCCAGAAAGGGGTCAATAAGGCTTTCCTCTAAGATCACTTGAGCATCAAAGAAACTCATGCGCATAAGTGCACATTATAAAATGGAGAGCGCTACAAAACCATTGGCTATTATAATCTCTTTTTTAAAGCCTGAAAAAAAATGGTGTATTTTGAAAAAGCAGTACACGCACAAGGAGAAACATTCAAACAGCACCAAAGAGAATGAGAGGGAGAGTAAATCTTCCTCCCTCCCACCTGTGACTGAGTTCTCTCCTCCACAGAAGCAATCATTTTCTAGCTCATTTTCTTGGCAACCAACCCTTCAGAGATAATCTTTGTATATACAAGTGTATGTGTGTATCACATCTATATTCGCTTTTTTTTTTTTTTACCCCAGTAGGGGCACACTTCTATGTCTTGCTCTTTTCACCCAACACTATGGCTCAGAGATCATTCCATATGCATACTTATAGACCTGCCTCATTCTTTCTAAGGGCTGCATAGTTTTCCACTCTAAGCCTGTACCAAAATGTGTTTAATTAGTCTCCTGCTAATGGACATTGAGATTGTTTTTCAAACCATGCTGCAATAAATAATGTTGTTCAATTGTCTTTGCACACATGTGTAAATATTCTGGTAGACCATTTTCCTAGAAGGGATATTTCTGTGTCAGAGTAGTTGCCTTTTAGATTTTTGACTGATAGGGCCAGGATATTGTAGTAGAGCACAGACTGGAGCCACGTGCTGTCTCATCCTCTTACCAGTTGGATGAACTTGGACAAGTCCCTTAACCTCCTCATCTCTAATGCCACAGTTTCCCCATCTCTAATAGGACCTCCCCCACAGGGTTGCTGTGAAAATTCAATGAGTTAATATACAAAGGAAACTGCTTAGAAGAGCACCTGGTATGCAATAAACACATAGCATTAGCCTTTATTATATGATATTATTTTCTTACTTTGTCACATTGCCTTCAAGAGGTTAAAGTAACATATTCCCACCATAGTGTCTTATTTCCCTGACCCTCATCAACATTGCTCATTTTCAAACTTTTGAACTTGGTCAATCTGATGGGTGAAAAGCATATCTCATTATTATTTTAATTTCCTTTTTTTTTTTTGCCGTACGCGGGCCTCTCACTGTTGTGGCCTCTCCCGTTGCGGAGCACAGGCTCAGGACGCACAGGCTCAGCGGCCATGGCTCACAGGCCCAGCCACTCCGCGGCATGTGGGATCTTCCCGGACTGGGGCACGAACCTGTGTCCCCTGCATTGGCAGGCGGACTCTCAACCACTGTGCCACCAGGGAAGCCCCTCCTTTTCTATTTTTAAATTTATTTTTTGGGTATTTAAAAAAATTGAAGTATAGTTAATTTACAATGTTGTGTTAGTTTCAATTGTACAGCAAAATAATTCACATATATATATTTCAGATTTTTTTCCATTATAATTATTACAAGACATTGAATATACTTCCTTGTGCTATACAGTAGGTCCTTGATGTTTATCTATTTTATACGTAGTAGTGTGTATATGTTAATCCCAAACTCTTAATTTATCTCCCCCACCCCTGCTGGCCCCTTTGTTTTCTATATCTGTGAGTCTATTTCTGTTTTGTAAATAAGTTCATTAACATCTTTTTTTAGATTCCCCATATAACTGATACCATATGATTTTAATTTTCATATAAAAACTCAATTGCTAAATTCAGTGACCTTCTGAGTCTTATTCCTACTGAACCTCTTGGTAGCATATGACATTTGAAGCCTAGACCTATTAGATTGTCCTCTCCTGAACAAGTCTTCTCCAGGGCCTGCTGGAACACTGCACTCTACTCCTGGGATTCTTCTCCTGCCTCTCTGACTGGTCTTATTTATTTATTTATATAAATTTATTTATTTATTTTTGGCTGCATTGTGTCTTCGTTGCTGCGTGTGGGCTTTCTCTAGTTGCGGTGAGTGGGGGCTACTCTTCGTTGCGGTGTGAGGGTTTCTTATTGCGGTGGCTTCTCTTGTTGCGGAGCATGGGCTTTAGGCATGCGGGCTTCAGTAGTTGTGGCGCACGGGCTTCGTTGCTCCGCGGCATGTGGGATCTTCCCAGACCAGGGCTCAAACCCGTGTCCCCTGCATAGGCAGGCGGATTCTTAACCACTGCGCCATCAGGGAAGCCCCTGACTATTCTTTGTTACTTCTTCCTCTTCCTCCTTTTCTCCTGCCGTGGCTCTCAAGACCTTCTCAACGTGGGTTCACCTACTTCTCTGACCTTATTTTCTTCTAAACACATCTATTTGTTCTCTGAACACATATATGCTTTCGTGCTTCTCTGTCTTTGCTCATGTTCTAAGTGGAACTCCATCACTGTTAGGGTTGCCAGATAAAATACAGGACACTCAGTTAAATTTGAATTTCAGATAAACAACAAATTGTTTTTAGTGTTTATCTGAAATTCAGATAAATATCTTATTTGCTAAATCTGGCCACCCAACCCCCAGTACTTTGTACCCTTAATGCAGTTAACACTTTGTCTGACATCATTGTTACTAGTGTTCATACAAGAACTAAAGCCCTGGCCAGGCAAGAGCTGGGTCTTTGTATTGTACATAGCGCTGGGCACACAGCAGTTTCTCAGGAAATATTTGCTGAATTCAGTGATACAAATTTTCTTTGGGTGCAGGAAAATTGCTCCTTTCCTCTTATTCCTTATCTCACTCCCACATTCAGCAATTGTTCTTGGTGATTTTGAGTAACCATATATTAGTTATGTAATCCAAGCTCTCTTAGATTATCTATAATTTCACGTGTATATGTTTATACCTGTTCATGGATTAATTGAAATATAAAGAGGCAGTCTAGCATGGTGGCCAGTCTCTCCCAGATTTAAGTCTTGGTTCTCTTATTAACCTGTTGTACAATATTAGCCCAGTTATTTCATCTCTTCAAACCTCAGTTTTTCCATCTATAAAATAGGAACAAGTGCCTTACTACAGGCACTTATGATTAAATCAGCTATTATGATATTGAATATTGAGGGCTTTCTTTTGGCCAAATATGTGGGGTTTTTTTGGCCATGCCATGCAGCTTGCGGAATCTTAGTTCCCCAACCAGGGATTGAACCCAGGGCCCAGCTCCTAACCACTGGACCGCCAGGGAATTCCCCAAAAAATGCTTTCTTGTTTTTTTTAAATGGTAGACCTTTTCCTTTTTCAAATTGAGGTAAATTGACATAAAATATTATATAAGTTTCAGGTGTACAACATAATGATTCAATATTTGTATGTATTGTGAAGTGATCACTACTGTAAGTCTAATTGACATCCATCACCATACTTAGTTACAAAAATTTTTTTCTTGTGGTGAGGACTTTTAAAATCTACTCTTTTAGCAACTTTCAACTATGTATCCCAAAGTGTTTATTGCAGCTTTTATGTGCATGAGCTGGGAACTGAGCTGGTGACAGGAATAGTAATGGATAAAATAGGTTTGGTCCCTGTTCTCAGGGACCTTACAATCTAACACTAGAGAGAGCCAGTAATTAGAAAGAAAAAAGCACAAATACATAATTACAAATTGTGATAGGTTCTATGAAGCAGAATGCTGGGGGCTGTAAGAATTTATGAAACGGGTCCTGAGCTAGTTCAGAGAGACCTTCCTTGAGAAATAATACCTGACATTTATTGAATAGTCACCATATGCCAGTGTATTAGCTTGCTAGGGCTGCCATAACAAAGTACCACAACTAGGTGGCATGAACAACAGAAATTTATTTTCTCACAATTTTTTTTTCTTTTTCTTTCTTTTTCTTTTTTTTTTTTTTTTTTTGCGGTATGCGGGCCTCTCACTGTTGTGGCCTCTCCGGTTGCGGAGCACAGGCTCCAGACGCGCAGGCTCAGCGGCCATGGCTCACGGACCCAGCCACTCCGCGGCATGTGGGATCTTCCCGGTCCGGGGCACGAACCCGTGTCCCCTGCATCTGCAGGCGGACTCTTAACCACTGCGCCACCAGGGAAGACCCCAATTTTCTCACAATTTTTGAAGCTAGAAGTCTGAGATCATGGTGTCAGCAGGGCTGATTTGTTCTGAGACCTTCCTCCTTGGCTTATAGATGGCCATCTTCTCCCTGTGTATTCTCTCTGTACCTCTGTCCATATTTACTCTTCTTATAAAGACAACCATCATATTGGACTAGGGCCCACTCTAATAACCTCATTTTAACTTAGTTATCTCTTTAAAGACCCTATCTACAGGGAATTCCCTGGTGGTCCAGTGGTTAGGACTCTCGCTTCCATTGCAGGGGTCACAGGTTCCATCCCTGGTTATGGAACTAAGATCCCGCAAGCCGTGTGGTGCGGCTAAAGAAAAAAAGATTAAAAAAAAAAAAGACCCTATCTACAAATATGGTCATACTCTGGGATCCTGGGTGTTTGGATGGAAGAAATTTTCTCATTTTGAGGTGTGGGGAAGTCATCCTGGCTTATACATGATTTAACTTTAAACTTTATGCTAACTAGAATAGCCTGTTTTGTGGCGTATTAAGCATACACTGTACATCTGCTCTAACCATTAAAGAAAAGGGTGCATTGTCCAGAAGTAAAGAATGTCTCTTTTGAAGATAGAGATAAATACCTCCCTTCCTGGAACATCAACGCTACACTCCTTTGATGATAAGACTCTCTTTGCAGGCGCCAAGACCAGGCTGATTTGCTGTGTACGTGCTCATCTATCTTCTTTGAAATTTTGAAGGAATGTACCCTGTAATGTTTGATGTTCTTTGCTCTGACAAGATACAAAGCTGTGCTAAAAACCATGCTTCTTTGGAACAGTGCCTCAGAGCTATCTGAGAGACTGTCTCCTTGGCTATAGTCCTCAGTTTGGCTCAAATAAAACTCTTTTCTAGTCCCATTACAGATTTTTTATTGCTTATTTCTGTCAACAATATGAATTTGAGGGCACAACTCATCCCATAACAGCCAGATATTAATCTATAGCACTTACATGCATTATTTTACAGCAATCCTATCATTGCTACTTTACTATTACAGATTAAACTGAGGTGCAGAGAGAGGTTACGCACTTGCCTAAGGTCATACAATACCTAGGAGTCATGAAACCTGGGGCTTGAACCCGGATAACAATCACCACAAGCTTATGGAGTGCTGAACGAGTTGGAGCTGGTCCTGCAAAGGCTAGAGGGCACATACCAGACAGACGGGATTATATGTAAAGGGCCTGGAGTAGAAGAGAGCTTGGCAATTCTGACAGAATGAAAGGGTCAAGTTGATGACGTTAAAGAAGAGGGCCAGAACCTAGGGGCAGGACGGCAATAAAGATGCAGACCTACTAGAGAATGGACTTGAGGACACGGGGAGGGGGAAGGGTAAGCTGGGACGAAGTGAGAGAGTGGCATGGACATATATACACTACCAAAAGTAAAATAGATAGCTAGTGGGAAGCAGCCACATAGCACAGGGAGATCAGCTCGGTGCTTTGTGACCACCTAGAGGGGTGGGATAGGGAGGGCGGGAGGGAGACGCAAGAGGGAGGGGATATGGGAACATATGTATAACTGATTCACTTTGTTATAAAGCAGAAACTAACACACCATTGTAAAGCAATTATACTCCAATAAAGATGTTAAAAAAAAAAAGAAGCCAGGGTAACTCATAGCAGTCCTTTCAGGCCACACGATAGGACTAAGATTTTGGTCTTCATCCTAGGAACAATGGGAAACCATTGACTCTACCCGCTGAATAGAGAGAGAACCACTTGAAGGAACTTTTAAAATCTTAGTTTTAATTTTTAATAGATGAGGAACCTGACATCTGTTAGTTTTTTCAATATATTACACCCAAGATTCCATATAACTTACAATCCTGTGAGGGGGAAATATTTGTAGAGTTGGCCTCCGGCAAGTGTGAACTACTTAAAATAGATGGGTATGTATTCGAAAGGAACTATGGCATAAGTTACAGTATGCTATGCTGGGCTCCACAGAGGGCGTAAAATCATTGAGAACTACAGTTCTGCCATTGGACAAAGGCTTAATTTTGGTCTGTTGTTTGGGCAGCCTTAAATGGAGAAAGGTAGTTAGGGCCACACCTCAGCGTTAAACTTCGGTTGAAAAAGGAAGACAGAGAGGCTTTGCCTAATATTTTTAAACAGCTTTATTGAGATAAGTTACATACTGCAAAATTCACCTGTTTTAAGCGCACGATGATGTGCCATCAGCACACCCAGTTTTGGAGCATTAAAATCACACCAGAAAGATCCCTACTGTTTGTAGTCGACCGGGGCCTATTCTTACCCACAGCCCCAGGCCTGCCTAATTAGTGTATTTTACTGAGTAAAAACTACCCCAGATAACCTTAAGAGGAAATCTCGACTGGACTCCCAACGAATATGAATATGTACGTATAAATATATGTACGTTTTGATCAGTGGGCCTAGTATATCCAGGCCGGGGGTGTATGTGAGAAATTCCTCCATTTACCCACTGAGCAAAATACACAGTTCGCTGCCCTACATGGGGCTTATTATCTGAATGAGGCACAAGCTGTAAGCGGGCGCCTCTATACACGGCACGCGTGCATGTGTGTAGGAGGTGAGCACACACGCCCTGTGCCAAGACGCTTTGAGTAATGTGTACCCAAGACAGACGACCAGTCGGGGCGGTTTGCGCCTGCGCAGCTTGGCGAGTGCCTACAAACGGGTAACTGAAACCCCCTGCTCGAGACCTGTCGGTTCTGCTGTTGGGACGCCGCCGTCTCAAACCTGAGCGTCCACCTGTGACACCCAGCGAACCCAGGCCTGGTAGGTAACCCCTCACCTCGCCCACCCTACCGAGGGCTCACAATGAGCATCATAATTGTCACGCCTCAAGCCAAGGCCCTCAGGGTAGCGATTCTCCCTTGGCCACACCCCACAGTTTACTAGGCCGAGTCTCATTGGTCGGTGAAGGGCTTAGTCCCGCCCCTTCGAGCCGACGCCAACAGCCACGTACTACGTTTCTACGTGTCTCGAGCCTGAAAGCGGAAGTTACGCCAAAGAATCGCGAGGGAAGCGGCGGACCTGGAAGGGTACTGGCCGCTGGAGGAAAGGGGGTGGGCAGACAGCTTTGGAAGGCTCCGGAAGTGGTTGTGCAGAGGAGGGGTGGGAGAGGGGCTGGTCAGGCAGTTCATTCGGATGTTGCTGGTCGCCTCGCTAAGGCGCAGATTCACTCTTCTCCGAGAGGCTGGCCCAGCCCTCCGCCTCGGCCAGAATGGACTTCAGGGAAGTTCTCCTGATAGCTTCCAAAGCACAAGGTGTCAACAACGTGCCGGTAAGTACCAGCCGGGGCGCGACTGTAGGAGATCCTGGACTTTCAGTTCCGAATGTGTGGCCCATGGAACTTCCAGGAATCCGTCTGTCCGCTCCGGGAAAGGAAAGACCTGGACGCCGTTTTTGTTTGTTGGTTGGTTGGTGGTTTTGTTTTTTTCTCTTGGACATGTACTTCTGAGTACTGGGGGTGAAGACGGGCTTGAGATGCGAGGCGGGAGCCTTCTGACGAGCGGCTTGTTTAGGCTGTTAACACCCTGCAACTTTGCGCTGGTGAGTAGAGCCATGCCTGGCACATAGTGGAATCTAGCGCTAGTAGTTTCTAGCTTCGGCGTAAACTTCAACCCAGAGGTTGGGGAGTTCAGGAATTTTAGGGACTTGGCCTGATAGCTTTTGAGGCGATTTCCCGCTGATCTTTGGGTCAAACGTTTTGTGATTTCCCAAAAAAGTTCTTTGACTTGTGGTCCCACCCACTCCCAACCAACCAGGTGATTGAATTATCACCTCCCAAGGCGGGAGTTGAGTGGATTCCACGAAATCCTTGGCCAACAGAATGAGTGAAATAGTTTCAGCTTCCATTTATTTGTGGTCTTCCAGATTTGTCTTTGTTTCAAATCTAGGTCCCATTTACTCACTAAGGTTTGCTAATTCGCTAATATTCGCAGAGCGGTGTAAGACTTTAAATGAGGTAGTGAGTGAGAGTGCCTGCTTTGCGGGGGTGTAGCTGTTTTGCATAAACTAATCATTTCTCTATCATCAGAGGGTACCACAGCCCAGCTGTAAACCGATAGATTGCATTGTGTTACCTGCAGTTTGAGCGATGAGGTGTAGAGCTCAAATGGCTCTCTTTTAAAGTCAATTCAACTGGACCTTATTGAGCTCTCACTATTCATTTCTTAGATTTTTGTATATTTGCAATATTTTTTTCCCTCCCCTGTGCTTTTCTTGTCTTTTGAGGCTGGCTCATTCTTTTTACTCTTTTGAAGATATTGATCTAAAAATAGTAAAATAACTGGTAAATAAAACTGATATTCATCAGCTTATTATATATATTCACATCCCATCCCAAATACTCCGAATGATCTTGAAGTTATGAAATCTTGAATGACAGAATTACTTTCTGCATCTGTAAATGTCCTAGACAAGTCGATATTGGATCTAGTAACATTAATATTTGCATAAATTAGGTCCATATCTCATTCTACATCTTACTCAATTTCAGTGGAGTTCAGAGATAGATAATACTAGCCCTGATGCCGAAGACTATTCTGTGGAAGAATCAGAACCAAGTTACTCGTTTCTTATTCTAAAAACCAATGGTTGCTGAGAGAAAAGTACATATTTCTAGAGCAGAAGTTTTCAAACTATGTCTGTATTTCAGAATATATATATTATCGATTTATCTATGATTGGAATAACAAAGATTGAAAGCAAAAAGGGAAATGGGTAAATTGGCGGTCATTTAAAATTTAATAGATGAACATAGGCATGTACTTCATGAAAGCATGCTTTTCCCTCCCACCCACCCCAAAAGCTAGTAAGCCTGGAAGTTTGATTTAGTTATCAGCATTATAACTCTTATCTTTTTACTTCAGATGAAAGTAAGTCACAGAAGAAACTATTGAGGAATAGAGCAAGATTGTATTTAATTTAATCCATTATCTTGTTTTTACTCGATTCATCTAATTATTTTAAGTTATTGAATATTTGCTTTATCAGCTCAAAGTAAAGCCTTTTAGAGCACACTATCACTTGTGAAATCTAACACGTATTGTACAGTGTAAGACTGTTACAAAGCAAGTATCCTTATAAGCCACCATCCAAGTCAAGAAAAACATTTCTGCACGGACACACACACACACACACACACACACCCTGCTTGACAAAAACTTTATTGATTGAATTATGGTCTGAGCACCACAGAGGCTTTGCAGTAATTGCAGATAACTCCATCCCTCTCTAGTGCTTGGTTCATGTTTCTCTTTTAGCCATCTCTTCCCCCACCTTCCATTTGGATCCTATCGGAGCTGACTTTTGATTTCAGTCATCAAGTTCCTGTGTCACACCTTTGCTACAGAAAAGAAGTACACTAGCATTGATTGGACTAAAATCCAAGGGAGGCTAAAAGCTGAAACACCTGTACAGCCATTTGGAACTGTTTGCAGGGCTTTTATTTTTAAGATGTGTCTACTGTATCTGACTTGAAAAGCAATGAACAGTTCCCATTGAGACAGCTTTCTTTTACATTGTTTCTTTTTAAGAGAAATAGTTACCTTTATAATGTTTTAGTTAAAATAAAAGAAGGATTGCATCATGCCTAGAAATATTAGGCATGCTATCATTTCTCAGTGGAAAACTGAATACAAAAAAACAGCTGATCAAGGTGATGTAACCAGTCACTGTTATTAGCTCTGTTTATTTTAAAGGAGGAAAGATATTTTTGGTAACCTTGCCCTTAATATTTTTCTCCCTGGGTTGCTCTAACAAAAACAAAGTGGTTGTCTTGTTTAGTATAATAGAAGAGCTTAGAATCTGGATTCTTACAGGTTACAAGTAACTATAATTGATGGCTTGTAGTGCATGAGGCAAGTTAAATGGTCTTTCTCACGATCAGTCTGAAAATCATCCCAGACAAGATACTGTAGCTCTGGTGTGACCCTCAGATCAAAAAGTAAGGGGAAGCCTTCATATAAGGATATAAGGATTTGGGGAGCTATAGACCCTTGAGGGTAAGAATATAGGTACTTTATAGTAGTAACATTTCCTTTTTTTTAAATTGAAGTATAGTTGACTTACAATATTGCATTAGTTTCAGGTGACAATATAGTCATTTGATATTTTTATAGATTATACTCCATATAAAATTATTATAAAATACAAGCTATATTCCTTGTGCTGGTTATATTTCCTTTTTTATTTTTAAAAAGCTTAAAATTTTTTTAAAATTATTATTGGAGTATAGTTGATTTACAATGTTGTGTTAGTTTCTGGTGAACAGTAAAGTGAAGCAGTTATACATATACATATATCCACTCTTTTTTAGATTCTTTTCCCATATAGGCCATTACAGAGTATTGAACAGTTCCCTGTGCTATACACAGTCGTTATTATCTATTTTATTAGATAATAAAAGGTCCTTATTATCTGTTTTATATATAGTAGTGTGTATATGTCAACCCCAATCTTCTGATTTATCCCTCCCCGCCCTTTCCTCTGGTAACCATAAGTTTGTTTTCTACATCTGTGACTCTATTTCTGTTTTGTAAATAAGTTCATTTGTACCATTTTTTTTTAGAGTCCACGTATAAGCGATATCATATGATATTTGTCTTTCTCTGTCTGACTTCACTCAGTATGACAATCTCTAGGTCCATCCATGTCACTGCAAATAGCATTATTTTGTTCTTTTTTATGGCTGAGTAATATGCCACTGTATATATGTATCACATTTTTATCCACTCCTATGTCAGTGGACATTTAGGTTGCTTCCATGTCTTGGCTATTGTAAATAGTGCTGCAGTGAACATAGGTGTGCATGTGTCTTTTCGAATTATGGTTTTCTCCAGATATATGCCCAGGAGTGGGATTACTGGATCATATGGTCATTCTATATTTAGTTTTTTAAGGAACCTTCATGCTGTCCTCCATAATGGTTGTACCAATTTACATTGCCATCAACAGTGAAGGAGGGTTCCGTTTTCTCCACACCCTCTCTAGCATTTATTGTTTGTAGATTTTTTGATGATGACCATTCTGTAGTTTTGATTTGCATTTCTCTAATAATTAGTGATGTTGAGCCTCTTTTCGTGTGCTTTTTGTCCATCTGTACTTCCTTTTAAAGAATAGTACAGGCCAACAAAAAAGTTTCTGCAGGCAGTCACCTTGTAGCCCTTGACGATAGTTGATTATAACTGGATTATTTCCCACTCTTAGATCTGAAGATGACTTTTGTAGTGCCTGGGGCAGCTTTAGATTTCTAGCCTGGAGCAGTACTTCTGAACTGGTGTTTTAGGGAAGGGGTCTTTTAGAAACTACTGCCCCACAGAGATTCTTTCTCTTCCCCATCACTACCTAGACAATCTCTTTATGAATAATAAGGATAAGAGTAACAACAATTAACATTTATAGTGCTTCCTTTGTGCCAGGCACTGTTCTAGGCACTTTTTGTATATTAATTAATTTAATCATCATAATAACTATATATGGAAGCTTGTTTTACAGATCAGGAAACTGAAGTCCAGGGAGATGAAGAAACGTTCCCAGAGTCACACAGCTAATAAGTGACAGGGTTAGTCATGGCAGAGCAGAGAATGTAGTCCAGGCAAACTGGCTTCAGAGATCTTGCTCTTAATCACCACCCTGTGTTGAATGAGGAGAGTCTTTTGGAAATGGAGTGGTGAGGAAGGTTGTCTTCTATAAAGCCTGAATCCATCTAGCTCCCTACCCCCAACTCCAGCCTAATATAGCCTTGGGCAGTAACCCTATTGTTTTTTTGATGACACTTCTCAGTGTACAGTAAAGTCTGATGGGAGAGAAATTTAAAGACCAAACTAACAGCATATGGAAACTGGAGGACAGAAATATACAGCCTGTTTGGGAGAGTGCCAGCATAGTTAACAGAAATAGAGTCTGAGGTTGAGGGAAAGTTCAGTGGTGGACCTGTTTGGGGTAATGGCACGATCTAAGAGGCAGGTAGAAATTAGGGAATGGCATTTAAGAATGAGGTTCGAGCTAGAGATGAAAATGTTGGGGTTAGGTTAGAAGTGAAGCATGTTGTAGTGGGAACACTTTTGCCCCTGAGTCAGGAGACCTAGATTCTAATTCAGACACTGCTACAAATTGTGTGAGTGATAGACAGTAAATACACAGTTGTCTTTTGGGGGCCATTTCTAACATGAGGTTGGACCAGAGGCTCTGAGGTATCTATTTGATACTATTAATACATCTTATATAATCTGGTATATTTTTTAAACACAATAATAGTAAAATTTACATTTGACCCCATAGCAGTCTCGAATAGCATGCTTTTTGGTGGTTTTATTTTCACCCTCTTAGCTACCCAGCTAAGCAAGCCTAATGCAAATCAGTGGTTTTCCAGGCCTGCATTCATTCCCTGAGTATGATGTTTTGAGAGGATTGTAGAAGTTGTGCAGTCATTATTAAAGTTAAGGATAAATTCTTTTTTTTTTTTGGCTGCGTTGGGTCTTCGTTGCTGCGCGCAGGCTTTCTCTAGTTGCAGCGGGTGGGGGCTACTCTTCATTGCGGTGCGCGGGGCTTCTCATTGCGGTGGCTTCTCTTGTTGTGAAGCACAGGCTGTAGACGTAGACGCACGGGCTTCATTAGTTGTGGCTCGCGGGCTCAGTAGTTGTGACTCGTGGGCTCTAGGGCGCAGGCTCAGTAGTTGTCACGCATGGACTTAGTTGCTCCATGGCATGTGGGATGTTCCTGGACCAGGGCTTGAACCCATGTCCCCTGCATTGGCAGGCGGATTCTTTTCTTTTTTTTGCGGTACGCAGGCCTCTCACTGCTGTGGCCTCTCCCGTTGTGGAGCACAGGCTCCGGACGCGCAGGCTCAGCGGCCATGGCTCACAGGCCTAGCCACTCCAGGGCATGTGGGATCTTCCCGGACCGGGGCACAGACCCGCGTCCCCTGCATCGGCAGGCGGACTCTCAACCACTGCGCCAACAGGGAAGTCCTGGATATATTCTTTGAATATTTCTAACTCCTATTTGTAACCAATGATAAACCTCTAATTTATATAAAACCATCAGGAAATTTATATTTTCTACAATTACAACAATATATTATCTCCTGAGTAAAGAACAGCTTTCAAGAAGGAATTGACTATTGATTCTAATATAACATATTTGGTGAACATATATTTCCAGACTGAAAGCTCCTTATTTTCTTAATCTGACCATGACAGTATAGTTTCAATGCAAGGAACACATGTGTTTAAAAGTGACTTAATATTTTCTAGGTCACTTGGCTTCAGAATTACAAATATTGGCAAAATCTCTGATACTGTATTTCGATGGCATGAGCTTTCACTGTTGTGGATCGTTCACTGGGGCCCAGCAGAATGACTGAGTTGGCTTGCAGTATAATAAAATGGATACACTTAGGATAAAAGAAACTCTTGTCCAGCTGCTTTTCATGAAGCTCAAACAATGAAGCAGCCTGGTGCCTTGAGTCAGATACAGAATTGGTGGATGCATCTTGATGTGTTGCTGCTAGAGCTAAATGTGACCATCTGATGTGGGAGAAAGTGCAGACAGTTCTCCTGCCTTATTAAATGGAATATAATGTAATCCCAGCCTGAAGCTTTCTTTTCAACACATGGTTCTCTGCTGGGCACCTCTGTGGGGGAAGGAGACTGTCTAATAAAATATTCTGTTACAGCAAATCTTCTAATACCAGGGTCTGACTGTAACCCCTTTTTCAAAAGTCTAGCCAGCTCAATGTTAGGAACGTCTATAGTGATAGACCCAAGAGAAAGGAAAATACACGTTCACAGAAAAACTTGTACACAGATGTTCACAGCAGCATTATTCATAATAGCCAAAAAGTGGAAACAATCTAAATATCCATTAACTGATGATTAGATAAATGTGGTATATCCATACAATGAAAAATTATTCATCCATAAAAGCAATGAAGTACTGACTATGTTACAACATGAACCTTGAAAACATTATGCTAAGTGAAAGTAGTAAGATAGGAAAGACCACTGTAGCAGTCAGGCTTCTCCAGAAAAACAGAACCAGTAGGATATGTCTTAGGGAATTGGCTCATGTGGTTGTGGGGGCTGGCAAGTCTGGAATGTGTTGGGCAGGCTGGCGCTCAGGCTGGAGCTACTGCTGTCGGAAGTGGCGTGGTGAGGAAGGTTGCCATCTGTAAAGCTCGAATCCATCTAGCTCCCTACTCCGGCTCTCCAACTCCAGCCTAATAAAGCCTTGGGTAGTAACCCTGTTGGTGTTTTGATGACACTTGTAAGTGTTCAGTAAAATCTGATGAGAGAGAGTTTCACGTAGAAATTCTGGAGCAGATGAAGAAAAAAAAGTTTTTTTAATTGAAAAATCTTACCTACTTTGTATAATCAATTATCTACATAATCATTTACCTACGGCTTCTAAATTTTACCTTATTTTATGATGCATCTCAGTCACTATGTAGTGGTACACTAGGTGCATGATTTCATTTATATGAAATGTCCAGAACTGGCAAATCATAGAAACAGAAAGTAGATTAGTGGCTGCCAGGGGCATAGGTGAAGGGGGAATGGGGAATGATTGCTGAAGGGTAAGGGATTTCTTTTTCGGAAGGTGAAAATGTTCTGGAATCAGATAGTGGTGATGGTTGTACAACTCTATGAATATAGTCATACATATTAAATGGGTGGATTTTATCGTATGTGAATTAAATCTCATTAAAAATGTTAAAAAAGAAGATCATTATTATCTCTGGAGACCCAACCCTTTTTTTTTCTCCCCAGATTTCTAGGTTTTGATCTCAACTTTGCCTAAGAGAATATTTTAATACTCTCCTGGTATCTGCTTTTGAGTGCATCAAGCTACAGAGGATGTAAGAAACTATTAATTATGACTCAGCTCGTGTCAGTAAATAAGATTAAGCCTCATCAAGTAGGACCTTGTCCTACTTAAATTGTTTCCCAGCAGGCTCGCAAAGTAAGACGTCGTATAGATTTATTGAATTCCTTCTCCATCATACGGACAGGACAAGGACAGCAAAATTGTTGGGTTAAATGTGAGGCCAGCTTAATAAGTATCCTTAAGGGATACTTAGCAGTGTTTAAAAACAAAAGCGGAATTTGAAATTGGCATGTGAATTGATGAAAATAGGTGTATACTGTGAAAAAAGCTCAAAGTAGTCTTTGGGATTCTTTCCTGAGTGAATCCGAGTTCCTGAACCCCCTCCCTTGTTTCTTTATTGTGTTCTGCCTTTCTTGTGCTTATGTTTCCCAGTCGGTGTTTCCCAAAGTGCAGTACACGTAGCTTTGGCTGTACCATGATTTTAGGTGATACATAAATACGTTTTATTCTCATAGTTGCATTTTTTTAAGTTATATATTTTGATAGGATTTGGAAAAATATAACTAAAATTCAAGCCTGTCATTTTATGGGTATTATTGCGTGAGGTAAAGCTGTAGTAATAAGTCATGGTGTTTGATCTACATGTTTTCTTAAAATTAGTAAATAATAATACAAGTGGTATACTATAAAAGGGCAAAAATCATGAAGGTGATATGCGAATGATTGAAGCTTAGTAAACAAGGCATTAAACTGCCCCATTGACACTGTGGTTTTCTCGTTCAGTGCTTGTATTCAGTCAAGAGTAGCTTTTCTGCTAGTCATATCCCATTACCTACCTCTTTAAGTCCCAGGATAGGAAGAAAGATGTCTACCCTGAAATCAAATTAGGAAGTGCTCACTTGCTGCTGTCATACCTAGGTAACAAACCAATCCTATTTTAAATAATTAACACTAATGTGTATATTGGCATTTTGGGGTAGGGGGAGCCCTGTGTAAGCTCTGATTTGGCAGGTGAATCTCTGGGCTATGTAGTTGGCAGGGACAGAAAAATCTTGAGCCTTGGCAACACAAATCCACCCTTCCTCTTCTCACATATCTACTTGATGGGATGGGGTAGAGTGAGTGTGTGCCTCTGCTTATGAGTCTGTGTGTCTTATGCAACTTGAATCATCTTCATGGTAGCACTTCTGTTAAGAAAACGTGAGTTTCCTGTGGATAAGGCCTATGTTTGAGGTTCTTGTAAACCATGATAAATTTTATATATCTAGTTAGGTAAGCAATATTCTTTTTCTCCTGTCTTCCTTTCCCTTTCCTTTCTCCTTTACATATTGGGTCGCAATCCACTATGGAAAGGATTGCAACTAAATTTGCAAAGATATGGACTTCTTAAAGGATTTTATTATGACAGCCAAGGGGACTGGGAAAGGAATCTGGATGTTCTCTTTTGGAATTTCTCTCTATGTGGGATGTGTCAGGTCTCAAGCATTGCTATCACGTAGGATTTTCAGGTTGGATTAGGGCCTGCTTCCTTGGCCAGCTGCTTTGTTGGTAGACTAACTTAGCTGGAACTTCCAGCCTGTTTCAGGATGCCTTCTATTTGGCAGCTGTGTAGTAAGCATGAGTCCTTTGGCTTTCCTCCAGGAATTTCATACACATTTTGGGAGTCACTTTTTTGGTTCCTAAGTAGCTCAATTTGTTCTCATAGGTTAGTGTTTCTTAACTAGCACAGCAACAGGTTGAGTGGATAAGAATGTCATCTGCCTAAGATGAAAGGAGGGCATTAAAAAATTCTTATTTCCTAGCCCATAAATTTAATTTGGAATGGTCCTAGAGATTAATCATCTTGGTCTGAGTTATTAGCTCTGTTTATCATACTTCTCTAACGATAAAATAAAAGGAAATATTTTTCCTTTTATAGTTTAAATGAACATTATTCTAGTTTTAGTCATTTCCCAATGCAGTTAGATAAAAATCAAAGCCCTGAGAAATACCATCTGTTCCAGGATAATGTTAGTACTTTTTGGGTGACATGGAAACCTGTCTAAAAGGGTTTGTGTGGCAAATTAATATTTTTTAACGAACATAGAGCTGCACTTAAAGGTTACGGAGACTTGGGCCCTTCTTGCTGCTTAAATTTCTTTGAAATGCTTTTTGGCTATGGCTGGCCACCAGCTTTGCCCATGGTCAAAGTAGAATCTCATTATTTCATGTTGAAAGCAAAGTAACCTATGAAGCAGCTATGAAAATCATCTGGAGTAGGGTACTCAGGAGGAAAACAGTTGTGATAGTAGTTTTCTCTGTTTGGAAAGTTCTGAAGAAGGCTAAGCTTTTAAATCAGAATTCTAAAGCACTCAATCTGTTTTAGTGGTGATTTTTTTCAGTTCCCCCAGGCCAGGTATCTTTTTGGGAAAATAGCCTGAAAATAGTGTTTCTCTCAATTGTTCATTTATGTATTATTGAGGATGTTGAAAGAAACTCTGCACCTAAAAATAGTCATGTATAATCATATTTAGCCTGAAATTTTATAGCTAAGTTTTCATGTGGGTTATGTGATCTCTTAATTATTCAGAATAGATTTTTCAGTCAACATTTAAACCTCTCTATTGCTTCAAAGTTAATTGTGTATAACTTTTCCTCTGTTTTTATTTTTAGAAAAGATACAGTTTGGCAGTGGGGCCTCCCAAAAAAGACCCGAAAGTTAAGGGTGTCCAGTCGGCAGCTGTCCAGGCTTTTCTCAGAAGAAAAGAAGAAGAGCTCAGGAAAAAAGGTATGAATCTATAGCCTTATTCTCAATTTTAAAGTCTTCTGTCTTCACAACTAGCTTGTACCTAACCAGTGGATGTTTGTAATATCATAACAGGCTGATGGATTTGTTGTGTGTGTCTGAGTCAGCTGTATTTATAGCATTACGTATATTCTAATGTTGATCATCTGTATGGATGTTATCTTTTATTTCCTCTTAAATTAAAAGCTTTTTGGGTATAGTGACCATATCTTCTAATTGGCCATATTGGCTCTCCAGTAAGAACTCCATTCTTTGACCTTGGTTCTTTTCCTGTTTGTTTGTTTGTTTGATTTTTGGCTGTACCATATGACTTGCGGGATCTTAGCTTCCTGACCAGGGATTGAACCCGGGACCACGGCAGTGAAAGCACTGAGTCCTAACCATTGGACAACCAGGGAACTCCCCCTTGACCTTGGTTCTGAATCTGCTTCTACCTACTTTGTATTTTAATTTTTAAAAATATGTTATTAAGAGTGCTATCTAGCGACTTCCCTGGTGGCGCGGTGGTTGGGAGTCCGCCTGCCAATGCAGGGGACACGGGTTCCAGCCCTGCTCCAGGAGGGTCCCACATGTCATGGAGTGGCTAAGCCCGTGTGCCACAAGTGCTGAGGCCCGCACACCTGGAGCCCGTGCTCTGCAACAAGAGAAGCCACCGCAATGAGAAGCCTGTGCACAGCAGTGAAGAATGGCCACCACTCGCCACAACTGGAGAGGGCCCGCGCACAGCAACGAAGACCCAACGCAGCCGAAAAGATTAAAAAAATAAATAAGAGTGCTACCTAAAAGGTTAAAATAGGGACACTTTTGTAAAACGAGTAAACTCAAGCAGTAGGTTTACTTTATGCAAATGACAAGGAAACTAATTCAATAAGTTTAAGTATCCACTGATTCATAATTAATAACAACTGTTAAGTGGGTACGAATATTCTCTTAACTTGGTATATTTATTTGGTATGAACTATTTTCTATATTTAAAGCTAAAAGCCAAGACTCTCCCTTGCTTAGTCATATAGAAAAACCCATATGTGACCCACTCATTATGTAAAGATGACTCAAATTGATACTTGTTTAATGACTTCCTCATTTGATTCTTAGATGTCTTCAAACTTCTTCAAACTGTAACTTGAATGTTGCTTGGTTTTGGCCACCTACTGATTTCAGATAAACATACTGTTATCGAGACCCTGAAATAATATGTTGTTTTGCCTCTTTTAGCTTTGGAAGAGAAAAGGAGAAAAGAAGAACTAGTGAAAAAGCGAATTGAGCTAAAACATGACAAGAAAGCAAGAGCTATGGCCAAGAGGACAAAGGATAATTTCCATGGTTACAATGGGATTCCTGTTGAGGAGAAGTCAAAGAAGAGGCAGGCAATGCAAACCCACACTAGCCAGGGAACAGACCAAGAGTTTGAGATGGAGGAAGAGGATGAATTCTTAGAATACAATCAAGCAGAGTCAGAGCAAGAGTATGAGGAAGAGCAAGAACCTCCCAAAGTTGAGAGCAAGCCAAAGGTCCCCCTTAAAAGTGCCCCACCACTCATGAACTTCAATGATCTACTCAGGCTGGCCGAGAAAAAGCAGTACGAACCGGTGGAGATAAAGGTAGTGAAGAAGACAGAAGAGCGGCCTATGACTGCAGAAGAACTTAGGGAGCGAGAATTCCTTGAACAAAAGCGGAGGAAAAGGAAAGCTGAGATAGATGCAGGATTACCACCAACCAGAAAAGTACCCTCTCAGAAAGAAAGTGTGGGCACAAAACTTAGCAAAGGTTCCGGAGACACGCATCCTTCTTCCAAGGGTACTCCCCTTCCTTATGCTGAGAAGAAATCCAGACCCAGCACATCTAATGAGAAACACTTGCGTTTATCTTCATCCAAATCCATGCCAGGAGAAAGGACCAAAGTAGTATCTGGCAATTGCGCCCAACCCTTGCCTTGTGAGGGCCGTGACAGACCTGTTTTCAATGGGGCTGGAAAGCCCCACTCCAGCACCTGTTCACCAAGTATCCCAAAGACTTCTGCTAAAGGGACTCCAAAATCTGCTACTGAGCACAAAGCCAAAAAATCTCCTCATCCTAGCCGTTCCAGGCCTGGACCCATGGTCACCCCACACAATAAGGCCAAGAGTCCAGGTGTCAGGCAGCCAGGCAGCAGCTCCAGCTCGGCCCCTGGGAGGCCTAGCACAGGAACTGCTCAGCCCACAGTTAGTTCTGGCCCCGTGCCCAGGCGCCAGAATGGCAGCTCCAACTCAGGACCCGAGCGATCAGTCAGTGGGACCAGGAAGCCAACCAGTGACTTAAATCCCCCAGGACGGACAGTCAGTGGTACAAGTGGCCTTGGTCGACCTGCAGGCAGTTCAGGTTGCCCTGGGCGACCTACCAGTGGCTCCGGTGGTTCTGGGCGGCCTGTGGGCAGCTCTGGTGGCCTTGGGCGGCCTATGGGCAGCTCTGGTGGCCCTGGACGGCCTGTGGGCAGCTCTGGTGGCCCTGGGCGGCCTGTGGGCAGCTCTGGTGGCCCTGGGCGGCCTGTGGGCAGCTCTGGTGGCCCTGGGCGGCCTGTGGGCAGCTCTGGTGGCCCTGGGCGGCCTGTGGGCAGCTCTGGTGGCCCTGGGCGGCCTGTGAGCGGTCCACATGACATTCGACGACCAGTGAGTGGCTCAGGGGCCCCTAGGCGGTCAGTCAATGGCCCTGGCCAATCAGTAGTTCCAGCTGGACGAATTGTCAGCAGTTCAGGCCCTGGTAGACCAGTGAGCAGCTTTGGACCTGGGCGAACAGTTAGTACCTCAGGTCCCTCTCTGAAGCCCAAATGCACTGTTGTCTCAGAAACGATTTCTTCCAAGAATATAATCAGCCGATCCAGCAATGGACAGATGAATGGAATGAAGCCTGCCTTATCTGGCTACAGATCTGCCCAAGGTAAAATTTCCCGTCCCCCTAAAAGTATTTATTTGTCACTAGGAAATTGGAAAGAATATTTTGTTTTATATAACCAAAGACCCTCTGAACTCTTCTATGTGCTTTCAAATGTATTCTTGTGTTGATAGAATCCTGATGTTTTGTCTGTCCTATGCCAGAGAGTTCCTTTAGTAACCATGGCTTGGAAAAGTCTCTAGAAAGAGACTTATCTAGGGCCTTCTGTGTTTACTCCTGTAATGTCTCCAAGTGCAGTAAACTTAGCTATGGGGTTTGTAAGACAGGGTGAGTGTATATGCCTTTTGTGGTTCAATGAATGAGTTCATCTTTACCTCTTCATGAAGACTATGGACACCTGTCTTCAAGGACTGGCGTGTATTTGTAAGCTTGAAGCCTTTTGTTGCATTATTTGTCCATTAAATATTTGTTAAGCACCCACTATGTGCCAGGAACTATTTTAGGTGGCCTTGTGTTTCTGGTCCTTACAGTGGCCCTAGCTACCAGTCCTGTAGGATTCTGCCGTCCCAAGGTATGGGATCATTGGTGGTACCTAATAACTGCTAGGTCAGAGTTTCTACACAGTATTAAGGATTTGTTGAAGCACTTGTTAGGCACCATGGAGAATATAAAAAGAAACAAAAGATGAGATTCCATAGTTTAAACTACCTAATTCAGTCAAAACATTGGTTCTTAACCAAAGACAACTTTGGTCCCCAGTGAACATTTGGCAATGTCTGGAGACATTTTTGATTGATACAACTGGGGATGGGATGCTACTGGCATCTACTAGATGGAGGCCAGGCTGATATCCTACACTGCACAGGACAGCTTCCTGACAACCAAGAAATATCTGGCCCAAAATGTCAGAGTGCTAAAGTTAAAGAAACTCCGAGCTAAGGAGACAAGCCACGCATATTAAAAACAACTGTAGAACAACAAAGGGAGTGTCTGTAATCAAGGACTAGAAAGCAGTTTTTCCCAGATACTGGTCTATTGATCAGTGCCTGTCTTTTGCAGAATTTTTAATCAGTCTTTTGACAAAATGACAGAAATTAGGATGATGCAGTGAGTTTTTCCTTAAAGTCAGACTTGCTCAGTTTGAACAATTATCCATATCTGAGAATCTGTCATACTTCATTGGACTTTTTAAAACTTTAATGGAATTATGGTGATAATAGATGGTAGATTGTTACCTTTGGCATCTTTTCTTGGCATGAGTAAAATTAGTGATCCTTTAGTGATTTGTAATTTTTTTTAAAGAAATTGTACTAGTCTTTTAAATCCAAAAGAGTAGGAACTACTAAGCTAGAAAATTTAACAGTTCTAATAAGCCCTGGGATAGACAGGAATTCTATTACTTGTGGGTACCATGAAGCAACAGGGATGATGTAGTAATGAGTTCATGCTGGGGGCCAGTTGGTGGCTCTGGTTGGTTGGTTGGTTTATGGCTGCGTTGGGTCTTCGTTGCTGTGCGCGGGCTTTCTCTAGTTGTGCTGAGCAGGGACTACTCTTAGTTGCAGCGTGCGGGCTTCTCATTGTGGTGGCTTCTCTTGTTGCTGAGCACAGGCTCTAGGTGCGCGGGCTTCAGTAGTTGTGGCTTGCAGGCTCTAGAGTACAGGTTCAGCAGTTGTGGCGCACTGCTTAGTTGCTCCGTGGCATGTGGGATCTTCCCAGACCAGGGCTTGAACCCGTGTCTCCTGCATTGGCAGGCGGATTCTTAACCACTGTGCCACCAGGGATGACCCTGGCTCTGGTTTTCGAGGCTACCATCTTAATGAGTTCTTAAAATCTCAGCTTACATAGGACTTTGTTGGGACTACTAAGTTTTAATGATCTTATAAATAATGGCTTTTCTATTCTTAGGTCCTCAAAGGCTTCCCTTCCCTGGTAGTTACAAAAGGCAGCGAGAATATGAAGAGGAGGAAGATGATGATGAATATGACTCTGAAATGGAAGATTTTATTGAAGATGAAGGAGAACCTCAGGAAGAAATATCCAAGCACATTCGAGAAATCTTTGGCTATGACCGAAAAAAGTAAGGCTAAAGAAGATTTAGATATATATACTTTTTATTTTGAATAATCCCATGCTATGGGGAAAAAAAATAAACATTAATAGTAGAGGCATTGAATACAATTCTTAATTAGGAATCCTTGCATGATTGTTTAGATTTACTTTTTTGGCACTTAATATTTAAGAATTAATGCAGAATTATTTGTGTAGTTACTTGTATGAGGGCCAAAAAATATCCCTTTTTAACTGTTCTCCTTATAAGATATATATTTAATGAGAGTGAAGCAGCATGGTGTAGTAGAAATGGATTGGCTTTGAAATCAGAAAGCCATCCACAGAGCTATGTTGAAAGCCAGTTTGATCTGACACCTGCTTTTCTTTGATGTAAAAAACTTTGCTACTCAAAAGTGTGGTCCCTGAACAGCAAGCAGTGTGGGACCAACAACATTGACGTCACCCGGGAACTTGTTAGAAATGCAGGCTTTCAGGCCCCACCTTAGATCTGAATCCAGATCAGCTTTATAAGGTTCCCAAGTGATTCACATGCACATTAAAGTTAGAGAAGCACTGATATAGAGCAAAGCTCGGGGTTTGAATGGAAGTTCCACAGCTTACTAGCTGGGTAAACTTGAGTAAGTTATTTTTTAAATGACATTTGGGAGGATTAAATGAGGTAGTATACAATTGACCTGTGAACAATATAGGGGTTAGGTAAAATCCATAAGTAACTTATAGTCAGCCCTCCGTATATATGGTTCCTCTGTGTACCAGTTCCTCCCTATCTGTGGTACCACATGTGTAGATTCAACCAGTCATGGATTGTGTAGCACTGTAGTATGAAAAAAAATTCTCACGTAAGAGGACCCATGCAGTTCAAACCCATGTTGTTCAAGGGCCAACTGTATAAGTAAATCTGTCAGCACTTGCCCTCTCCTTTGAAGTCATGGATATTAGAAATTAGAAGGCAATAGTAAGAAAAGGTCTTTAAAAAAAATTTAGCGGAAGAAAGAACTGGATTAAAAATCAGATCTAAAAACCTAATCTTAGTAGTGTCATAAGTTAGCTATATGCTTTTGGTCAAGCTGTTATCTGCCTCAATCTCTGTTCTGAATCCATGAAACTCAAAGAGATTAATATATATATAATAATTTTCATATATATTGTGCTTTCATGATTTTAATATAAACTGTCATGTAAATAGAGGTGAGTGAGTTGAGCAAACGTTGTTGGATTGGTACTTTGATCAAAATTAGATTCAGGAAGTTACCTTCTGGAAATATTAAGGGGTCATTTAATTTGTCTTTACTTTAGAATCTCCCCTTTACCCAACCTCTGCCCACCTCACTGTCTGCCAAACAAGGAGGAATAATCCTAAATGTATGTTTGATTTAGTTATAACGATGTTGATTTTAAAAACAGGAGGATGTAGTTCCTTTAGAAAATTGGGTTTTTCTTTTTTTTAACAACTTTGATTTTCTCTTATCAGATACAAAGATGAAAGCGATTATGCCTTACGTTACATGGAGAGTAGTTGGAAAGAGCAGCAGAAGGAAGAAGCAAAGAGGTAAGCACAGATGTAACACGTTTGTGCAGAAATGTCCTAAAAATTCCTTTCTGTTCCCTCCTTCAGTTGCATCATTGGGAGCAGGGGCTTTGGGCCATGCTGTTTGAATTCCAATCCTACTTGCTGTGGGGCTTTAGACAAATTCCTTAGCCTTTTAAATCTGTTTTCCCATTTGTAAACTGAGAATATACTGTTTTCATTCATTGAGGTTTTGTGAGGATTAAGATAATGTGTACAAGTTGCCCAGTGCAGTGACTCACCCATGTAGGCACACAATAAATGCTAGAGGCCTCCCCTGATCCCATTGTAGCATGTTATTTTTCTTTCCCCATCCTTAATTCCCTTTCCACATCAGATACATCTCAGTCTTGCTAACCTGTACCACCGCTGGCCTCAAGGACCTGTTGAGGAATATGAAATTCCCTATGTCTGATTCCTGTTTGGCCACCTGATATCAAATAAATGATCATTTCTTGCGTAGGGGTAACAAATGATTACTTTGTGTATAATGTTAACTTGGTGAAATAATTCACCTCATTCTCAGCTCAGAATATTAAACCTCTTTCTCCCTCTTGCCGTCCCTCCTCTAACTAGATAAAATATCAAACTAAAGTGTTGGGAAGGGAAAAGAAAAGAATGTTATTTATTGAATAAATGTTTCTTGTTCTTTATTTTTTAAAGCTGATGAGATGGTTTATATTTATTACTGTAATGGGAATATTAAGGTGTTGAGGTTACATGTAAGGTCTTTTTTCCACTATAACTTGAGGCAGTGGCAGTGGCTCCTGGTAAAAATATTCCTGCTTAGTCTGTTTTCAGTGGTAAAGGCTTGAGGCATTTTGAGTGCATCAGCACATTCCATGTAAGCTCCCAGTTGAAATTTCATTTTTGCTTTTTTAAAGAGAGTGGTAATTTCATGTATATTGATAAATACCCCCTTTTTTTCCCTGACAGTTTAAGACTAGGTATGCAAGAAGATTTAGACGAAATGAGACGTGAAGAAGAAGAAATGAGACGTCGAAAGGCCAAGAAGCTGAAGAAGCATTAGCTGCTGCTTTTATTTATTTTTGTGAAATTCTGAAAACAGTCTGCTGCAAGGAAGTCCTGCCTTCAGACTGAAGAAGCCCCTTATTTTAGAATTCTACTTGGGTACTCAAGGAGAAGGAATGCATACTGTCATCTATCTGCAGGCTGTCGTTAGAGCATAAAGTATTTTCAGATACTTTCCAGTGTGAAATCTGTAATGCAGATGACATAACACCCAGTGAGTGCTCTTACGAAGCTAACTGTTCACAGGTGCCACCCTTGATCCTGATGAGCTATGCACTCTCATGTGGGGCCGCTCACAAGTCAGCCAATCTTACGTTATTCCTTTGCTACTCTAAAAGGAAAAAACAAAAGGATTGCTCCTTTACTTCCGTAATTCTGCTGATGTGTGAGTACGGCACTGCCTGGCTGCCAATCAAATCTATTTTGTCTTGATGAGGAAACTGGCCCTTGCATTAATGCTGCCAGCAATAAAGTGACCTGTCCTAACCTATATGTTTGGATTGAGAACTTGAAAATGTAGAGTAGCTGTTATATGGATGTCATTTCTGTGACTTTGAAGTAAAAAGTAGAATAAATTGTATTCTGCATTATTCATGGATTGGATGCTGAGCATTCTTATTCACTAATTTAGGTGATCAGGCAATTAACAAAAATTTTTCCAAGTTAAAATACAAGTTATGCCATTTTATATAAGAATATTCTTTTCCAGGGTTTACTTTCAGATTTATTGTTACGTTGGCTTTAGTGTAAAATAGACAAGGTCACTGTGCTGTTTGATTTTTATCTAAAAATTTCATTTTTATATTGAAGAAAAAATACTTATTTTATTCAAACATTAGATTTGGAAGAGTAATAATAGTTTAAAAAATAAGGAAGTGACATGTGAGGCTCCCCTCCTCCCCGTTCCGCTCCCCCATTATAGAGATATTTTGGAATCCAAGGTGCCCTGGACCTTTGCATGTTAATGACTTTGTATTTTTATCTTAAATTCTTTAGTGATTAACGGTAAAAAACCAAAAACTAAATTCATGTGTATCAAGACCACCACCTTCTCTCTTTGCCCATATTGCACTTTTATTTCAAACTATGCACTGTGAAGAGATTTTTTTCCCATGTGGAAAGGATGTTCCCTGTTACTGGTATTTACTAGGCTGTGGAACTTCTTCATTCTCACCTTTCTTCAAGTCATATCTATAGACTTGTTATATCTCTTAAGCCTCAAGTCCAAGCACTTCCAATCGGGCTGACCTAGGTTCTGGCTGGAGAGAAGCCAAGTCTCAAGTAAAGTCAGCAACAGAAAATGAGGTATGATGATGCCAGAGAGCATTTGTCCTTGACTCTGAGGGTTAGGGACAGTGGGACATAAGCTTGTAGAACAATTCTGTAATAAACATTGTGGCTATCTTAAGCCATTGACTGGTGGGGATTAGGAAGTAGGTGAGGTTATCCTACAAGAATCCTTACTCTTCAACAGGTCTAAAAGTTGTTTTTGTATATTCTTTTTTATCCGTAAAGCTTTCTTTATTCTCAACTTTGGGTGTTATAGATTATCACTATTAGCCTTCCTTAATGGGATGACCCATCCTTAATGGGAATACCAGTCCTTTTAAGACTTTTGACTCATCTTGAATTGAGTTTCAAACTTTAAAAATGCAAGAACTTAATTTTGAGGTTGAATCCTATGAAAGGTGTCTTCATCACTAGGAATAACACCCTTCTAATGATCACATAGAACCGTTAAACACTGGTGGCAGAAAAGCCTATTGACTACCAATCTCAAATACCTTCAGTGAAACTGATTCAAGGGTAGTGTGATATTCCATGTAATAAAACAGGTTTGGAACATTATTTCTTTTGCTGTCACTTATGTGATTTTTTTTTTCCCCTTCAAAAGTTTGCTTGAATATATTTTTTTCACTATTCAGACTCGTTGAAATCTGTAGTTGCGATCAAGTGCTTGTCACAGCTGAAAGATTTCTGGTGGCTTAAAGCTTACTAGCACTTTACTCAATGATATTGTGCAGTTATTTGTACAGAAAGGCACCATTGTGCTAGCTAAAAGTTCCAGAACTTGGTAGAAAAAGTCAGGTTGTGTCCTTATGTGTCATCACCTCTGGTTGCATTTCTCCTTCTATAATACAGCTGTTGATTTCAGTTTTCTTCAGCATCAGCATTATAAAAGGGCACTCCTGTAGCTCATTAGGAAAAAAAAGGTTCTGAATCTTTTAATCTTAGCCTTGTTTCCAAATCCTGTCTTCCATTTTGTTCTGCATCTCCTGACCACTCTTACAAAAAGCTCACAAACCTTTGAAGAAACTGGAATAGGCTGTTATTTTATCAAGTTTACAAATTAAGTGCTTGATTTTTAATGTGTCCTCTACTGTTTTGATTTTCAGATTTTATTAATATTTGAAGATGTGCCTTTTATTGGATAATGTTAAGTCACGAATGTAGTAATGTTATTTCAGTATTGTAATAATGTTACATGATCATGGATGCGGCATCCTCAAATACGATGTGAAGGGAAAGTAGTTTTCATAAAACTCATATAGCTCTGATTGCACAGTCCCACTTGCTTTAGGTATTGCTATGTCAAAGCAGGGGGGACTTTCTTTAAAGGCTACTTTCAGAACTTGTCTTTGTATTTTCTCTAAACTGTAAATGCAATTATGTCCATTTGGAGGCCAGGGTTACCACATGTCACAGGCAGCCTTACATGTGTGCCGTGAGAAGGTTCAAAGACTGTTAACAAGAAAGTCTATGGGAACTCGAAATTTCATTTTTTAATGTAATCCCCAAGATCTTTTCCAAGAAATACTGTTTTGTATTTTATAACTTAAAAGCAGCTGTTAGTACATTTCTGAGATATAGCAGGAGACCAAAACATGTTTGGAAAGAGAATAAATATATGAAGAGAGACTGGTTGTATTATTTTCAATGTGCTGAATATATTAGACTACTATTTATTTTGTGAATGGATGTGATGAAATAAATATTCAGGTGTTTAGTGTATGATTAAGAGTGGAATATAGATGTCTTTGGAGTTATTAAATCCATGTCTTTTACATAATGGACAAATCAAGTTTAAAGAAACATTTACATAGCATAGCTTGTTTTCTGGTGCTGTTGACCTGCAAGAGAATCTACTTTTGCATATACAGATAAAAGTTTTGCAATTTATGTATAAAAGATATTGTAGGCATTAAAAATATTTTATTGATATTTTCACTGGCTTGCATTTATTTACTAAAACTCATATTCCTTATTTCATCACCCTGAACATTATTCCAGCTAGAAACCCCAGTAGACTCATCAGACTTCAGAGATGGGGTTTACCTCCTTACACACACCTCTGTTCCTTCTCCCTTACACATTCCCGTCTGCTCAGCCCCTGCCACTGACACCTCTCCCCTCTTGCACCACCAGCTTAGAGAACTATTCTGGTATCAGACACCCAAGTTAGGAGAACTGTTTGGAGGTATAGTCGGGGAACAAGGGAAGAAGAAGAACTGGGTATATAGTTCCTCTTTTCAAGAAATTGAGTGGTTCTAATCCCCTATAATACAAAGAGCCTGAGATAGCTGGGAAGATGAGTCCTTAGGAATATATGAGGCAAGTGGGCACAGCCATGCAGCCAGAGAATGTAGGCACTTAACTCAATGGAATGTGTTGAGTCTAGGTCATACAAGTATCATAAAAGATGCTAGTATCCTAGATTTATAAATTATAAATTTTTGCTTACGAATTTTGAATTCACTTTTTCTATTAAAAAAAGTAATCCATACAGTGCATAGAGGCACTTAAAAATACTTTAGCAAACAAATGCCAAATAGTCATCAACAATATGCTGTCTGTGTAACCAAAGATCTACTTTGTTGGTAAGTGTATACTTTTGAACAATGAAACCATTGGTCATCCCAAAGCAACCACAGAATGGGAGCAGTTCCATATAATTTATTTTAAAAGTATTTGCTCCTGTTAGGGTTTCTTTCTTTCTTTTAGGGTCAGAAAGCTCAAACCACTTTTAGAGGGCTCATTAGGAATATCCTAGGGCTCAGACACCCACATTAATTGCATGTGTCTTATACTTAGGTTCTCATTCTTGGTCTCATGAACTCAAACTGCATCATACTGAGGACTGGGCGGTTAGCTTTTGTTTCTACACATGCTGCCTAGATCAGCAGCAGTCACTGCTAAAAGAAAAGGCAACTTCTTGTTTATTCAGGTGAGGAAGACTTTTGAACCAAGAGGTAGTCAAGATCTTGGATAACCCAGCCTCTCTTGTGTGGCTCCTTTCCTTGGCATGTAAAAGCATACCAAAGAGAAGACCTGGACCTTAATTTTGACTCTGCTACCGAGAACTGTGTGGGTTGGTAAGGTACTTAAGCCTCTCAACTTCATTTCTGCCATTTTGTAAAATGAAGCTGAGGTTACTATAAGGATTAAAATACTGTATAGTTTAGTATCTAGCACCCAATATGAAAATGCCCTTTCCCCACGTGGTGTAAGCTTTGGGCTTAATGATAGCTGTGAAAAGGCCACAGAGAAATACCCCCAGAGAATAGGCTTAAAGTTGCTGCAATCTCTAACCCTTTCTGTAACATTTACATTTTTCACCCCTGCCTGGACCCTGGACCTTGGACCCAGGAGAAAGGTATTATGTGGGAAATAGGTCTAAAGAGCTCTAGAGGATTTCTATGTTCAAGGGTACAGAATAGGGGACAAATTGAAGTAGGTATCTTAGTCTTAATGCCACTCTTACAGACTATGAAGCAGAGGGGACCCAATCACTCCCATCCACCCAACTACCTCCCGACCCTCCATCTCCCTGTTTTGAGCTAACAGAATACCAAGTCTTCATCTTTAAAAGTGTGGTAACTTGAAAAAAAAAAAAAAAAGTATGGTAACTTGTTACATAAAATGTGACAAAATGGTATGCAATTACTTTATGTGAAACCAACAGGAACAGTACAGCTTGTCAGGAAAGCTTCAGAGCTGCATTACTTCACCAGGATCATCTTTGCTTATTTCCACCGGAATCTGGGAAGAAAAAAGTATGTCAGGTGGGTCTTGTCTAGTGCTTGCTAGGGTGTGGGGCTGAGATAGCTGCCCTCAAGGGCAGGCAGGGGTAGCTGTGTCCAATTCTGTCTCACCTAATGCCTCCAATCCCAGTTGCCACAGGGGCTTAGCAGTGTGGGAGCTGACAAGAGGCAAAGAAAAGATGAACATCCAAGGTCTTAACAGGAGGAGAGAGAAAAGAGACATCTGCCACCAGAACCGTTTTACAGACCAGTGTTTACCTGATGAGGGACAGTTAAGCGTGGGTTGCTGGTGTGGGCTAAGTGGTATAGAAGGCTGAACATATAAAGTGTCCCATGAGCATGAGACTAGGTCAGCACTGTCAGACAGCTTTGAGTCTGGGCCTGAAATATCTTTATACCTCCAGTTTTTTTGAAAGACACTGAAGAACTTAAAAAAAGTAAAGACTCTTAGGAAAAGATGTATAAAAGATCACATGAAAGAGGGAACTCTCTCAACTCTAAGTAGATAGTGAATAAGAATAGAAGTAGGTATGCTACAATAACTTAATAAAGAAGAGAGTATTTGTTTCTAAAGTTGGATTTTGATGCTTAGTTCATTTATCTCGGGGAATACATTTCAAAGTGGGAAGAGAGAACACAGTTGAAGGCACATTTACCCCTCCTGGGGGATACTTATATCCCTTCCACATCGTTCCTGCAATGAGAAGCATCCAGAAGACAACGATCATTGTGGGGCTTCTTGCTTAGCTGGTGGTGTGTGCAGGGGGAAACAGGCGGTTCTGAAAGGTGTGGTGTTCTATTTCCTGAGTCCTGGAAACTGGGCTGTCTTCATTCAAGACCAGATGGTGGATGGTCCAGCATGATAGCTCCTGGCTGAGAAGCTTCGTGGTCTAGTCTGACCTGAAGTGGCTCGCCATGGCTATTTGGTGGTCAGAGCTCAGACACCAATTGTGACATCAGCTCCTGTGACCTTGGGGATCAGAGTGAGTAGCTATGGGACAGTTGGCCAGGATGCCAGATGTGTAGAGGCTGAAGAGCCCTTAGCAGAAGGGCCCCATTCTTTAGTGACTCTGTGTGGTTAGGATCTAGCTGATATCTTTATTAACTCATCACCTGCCAAAATTTTGACTACTTGCTTTATGCAATCAGATGCAAAAAAAAAAAAACACTGCTGTGAACAAAGCCAAATAAAACACACCCTGGATTAACTGGGAGGAGTGACTGGGTATGTACGCTATAAGCAATTACTTAAATACTATTGTTAGGCTATTTAAAGAAGAAAAATCTTGCACTTTGCAAAATGGCACAGTTAAACCCTCATCGTGCAGGGGAAGCCTCCTATCAACTTCCCTGAGAAGGGAAGAAAAGGAAGATGGGCTATTATGCCCATTTCATAGCTGGAGAAACCGAGGCACAGAATAGTTTCAGTGGTTTGGTCAGGATCACACTGTGGCAGTGGCTCAAGCTGAACAAGTGCCCAGTGCCTCCATCTGCATCCCCGCCCCACACAGGTCTGACTGTTGGGCCAATACTCTCATAGAAATTCTGGGGCAGATTGAGAAAACAAACAAACAAAAGAACGACCATCATGCCTTGCTCCTAGTATGGGCCTGGGACTTGATAGATACCCATGCCTTCTGGAGGAGCTTCCCAGAAAACCTGCTCCTGTAACTGGCATATTACTAAGACTCTTAGAGTTAAGTTTAACAATGGGAACATCTTTGAAAAAACTGGTCTGAATGACACGGGGTGGGATTTGAGAAACCCAGGAAATGGTTTGCTAAAAGGACACGGCTACTAATGTTTCCTATCGGCAGGCTGGTCTAGTGGAATGAGTGAGAGAGGTATTAAGTCCTGAGATCTATGCTTGCACCCAGCTTCACAAATGGGTTGGTTTGTGTGGCCCTAGGTAAGTATAGTCACCAGTAACTCTTTGTTGACTGGTTCATTATTTTGCCTAGTTGTTAAGTTAGCATTTACTAAATGCTAATTGTCAAGCTTTGCAATAAATGCTTTACATGAATTCCCAAATGTAATCCTCACAAAAACAGAAAGGTACTGGAACATCTCCATTATACAGAGGAAGAAACTTGAGGTTCAGAGAGATTGAACTTTCTCAAGGTCACATGGCTAGGAAGTTGCAAGGTTAGGACTTGAACTCAAATTTACACTAACTCCAGTTTCAGCATCTGCCAAAGAGGGCATTAAAAATGCTGGTCTAATTTATTACAGAGTTTGCATGGAGAAAATAAGTTAATAGATGGAACAGTCTTTGAAAAGAATACCCCTGAGGTACGGTTATTGACAAATCTTCGAACCAGGGCTTGCTGTCCTCAGCAGTACTCCCCAAATTCTTTCCCCTTCCGCAGTCTATTTTATTTTCCAGAGGAATGTAAGCTTTCCATTGAGATTTCAGGGTGCCACTGAGTTCTCTTGAAAGGGAAGAATCCAGCCCAACAGACCTTCATGCCCACTCACAGCTGCAGATCTTCATCCAAAATCCGACTCCTCAGGTGTGTCTTGCTCTCCTGAACAGCCTACCTCTCCTTCCATTTCAGAGTTGGAGGCTGAGGAAGAAAGAAACTCAAAGGCAGAGCTGGCCCAACTCGTTGGCTCTGTATGTGACTGGAAGGGCTGCTGAAAAGGTCCCACCAATGTCCACATTCCCTTTCCTCCCAGCAACCACTGATCCACTTGGCCTGAAATCCAGAAGTCAGGCACTGTCTCCACCAGACCCCTTATAAATTCCATAGTGCTTTGAAATAAGTGATGTTAAGTACCCAAGTGGAGGGGGAAAGGCTTAACGATGTCCCAATGGGATGGGAAGTAGCCTGGGAAACTTTGTTCCCACCACATCCTGACCTCTTATTAGTGGTGAGACCCCAACTATCTTTCCTGTTTGGTCAGAAACGCCAGCTGGGAGGGTTAGCCAGAGCCAGGACTGACTACGAGGGATTAACAGGCAAGGTCACTCCTTACCACAAACTCTGGAAATGTGCCCATGTAACATGCAAATCCAACAGAAAGCATCCAGCCAAGCACGATCATGATAATAAGTAAAACAACTTCTAAGACACGATTGCACAGCAAAAGACTATTCACCAAGATCTTGACAAAGGAGTATGCTCATGAAACCCTCAGTTGGGAGAGGTCTCGCATATCAGTTCCAGTCCTTAGCTCCAAAGGATCTGCAACTCCCTAATAGAGAAGCTGGAGTCTAGTAGGGCATTGTGACATCACTGATTATATGGCCCAGGCCACAACAGGTCAGAGAGACTGCCCCCAGACCAGCAGTTGAGCAGCAAACTAAGCTCTTTGAATGCGTTATCTCACAACAACAATATGAGGTAGGTACTATTATTTATCCCATTTTACTAATGAGAAAACTGAGGTTTACAGAGCCTGAGTGACCTGCACTAGGTCACACAGGTGATGCTCCAGATCAGGGCCCAGTTGCCTGTTAGCAAGTTGGGCTCTTTAGACTAGAGACAGGGATTGGGAAAGGTGTGTTCCTAGGTCTATGACAGCCGTGAATGAAACAAAACTGAATTCTAGGGAAATGAGAACTCTTTATTTCTGTCCTTGCAATCCCTCCCCTCCCATCTCAAGGGCTGTCTCACCACCATTTTACACCATTCTTCAGTTCCTTTGGTCAGCTCCTGTCCACTGGTTCTCTTTTCTTTTCTTTTTATTATTTTTAAATAAATTTATTTATTTATTATTATTATATTTTTGGCTTCACTGGGTCTTCATTGCTGCGCTCGGGCTTTCTCTAGTTGCGGCGAGCAGGGGCTACTCTTTGTTGCGGTGCGCAAGCTTCTCATTGCAGTGGCTTCGCTTGTTGCGGAGCACGGGTTCTAGGCACGCGGACTTCAGTAGTTGTGGCTCGCGGGCTCTAGAGTGCAGGCTCAGTAGCTGTGGCACATGGGCTTAGTTGCTCCGCGGCATGTGGGATCTTCCCGGACCAGGACTCGAACCTGTGTCCCCTGCACTGGCAGGCGGATTCTTAACCACTGAGCCACCAGGTAAGTCCTGGTTCTCTTTTCTTGGCCTTCAAGAAGCCATAAGTATCCTTGTCCTCTACTCACAAAAACCTCCAACTGTTGCTGTGGCTCCCTTCTTAACTGTCTGTTTCTTAACTGCCTTTTACGACCAAACTTCCTAAACAAGTGGTCCATACCCAAAGCCTTTCTTTCCAGTCCATGCTTTTCTTCCATGCATCACATCCTGACTTCTGCCCCCACCTCACTACTTAAGATGCTCTCTCGGAGGTTACCGAAGATCTCCTTTTTGTCACGTTTAATGACCTTATCTTGATCCCTTTGACCTCCCTGCACTGGTACAGTAGACCTCTCCCTCCACCAAAGTTCCTCCTACATACACATCTCCCTATTATTTTCATATTCCCTTTATTTTCATGATAAATCATTGTAAAACATGAAACTATCCAAAGATGTATAAAGAAAAACGTAATACTCTCCCCCTCTTTCTTAGTCACATGATGTAACCAGTGTTACCAGCTTAGTGTGTGTTCTTCTGCCCAAGACTTCTCTACAAGCTTGCAAATATCACTATACATATAGAGGGATACAGAGGGGTTTTTTCAGTGTTGTTTTATTTAAGGTGATCACACTACACGTGCTACTATGTAACTTGCTTTTCTCCTATAACAATACATCACGGACATCCTCCTGGGTTAATTGATAAAAAATCTAAACACATTCCTTTTTTGTTTCTAATAATAAGCTTTATTGAGGTATAAATCACATGTGATAAAGCACACTCATTTTTAGTGTACAGTTGATATGTATTTTAAAATGTGTCATTCTTGTAACTACCACCACAATCAGGATAGAAAAAATTGTGATCATCTCAAAAAGCTCCCCGTGCACCTTTGCAGTCAATCCCTTCTCCCTAAATCCCTTGGCCCCTGGCAACCACTGATCTGCTTTTGCGTTTTCTAAAACTTCATATAAATGGAATCATAACCTTCTTCCACTGGCTTCTTTCACTTAGCATTAATGCTTTTGAGATTCATTCATGTTGTACAAGAGTTAGTTCTTTTTTATGGAATATTATTCCATTGTATGGATGTATCGGTTTATCAATTTACCTGTCAAAGAACAATAGGGTTGTTTCTAGTTTGGGGCTATTTTGAATAGAGATTTTGTTTTTTGAATAGAGATGTTATAAATATTTGTGTACAGCTTTTTAAGGGAATATAAGTTTTAATTTTTTAGGGTGAATCCCAGGAGGAGGATTGCTGGATCATATGAAAAGTGTCTGTTTACAAAAGACCCTGAATAGCCAAAGCAATCTTGAGAAAGAAAAACGGAGCTGGAGGAATCAGGCTCCCTGACTTCAGATTATACTACAAAGCTACAGTAATCAAAACAGTATGGTACTGGAACAAAAACAGAAATATAGATCAGTGGAACAGGATAGAAAGCCCAGAGATAAACCCACACATATATGGTCACCTTATCTTTGATAAAGGAGGCAAGAATATACAATGGAGAAAAGACAGCCTCTTCAATAAGTGGTGCTGGGAAAACTGGACAGCTACATGTAAAAGAATGAAATTAGAACACTTCCTATACTATACACAAAAATAAACTCAAAATGGATTAAAGACCTAAATGTAAGGCCAGACACTATAAAACTCTTAGAGAAAAACATAGGCAGAACACTCTATGACATAAATCACAGCAAGATCCTTTTTGACCCACCTCCTAGAGAAATGGAAATAAAAACAAAAATAAACAAATGGGACCTAATGAAACTTCAAAGGTTTTGCACAGCAAAGGAAACCATAAACAAGACCAAAAGACAGCCCTCAGAATGGGAGAAAATATTTGCAAATGAAGCAACTGACAAAGGATTAATCTCCAAAATTTACAAGCAGCTCATGCAGCTCAATATCAAAAAACCAAACAACCCAATACAAAAATGGGCAGAAGACCTAAACAGACATTTCTCCAAAGAAGATATACGGACTGCCAAGAAACACATGAAAGGATGCTCAACATCACTGATCATTAGAGAAATGCAAATCAAAACTTCAATGAGGTATCACCTCACACCGGTCAGAATGGCCATCATCAAAAATCTACAAAGAATAAATGCTGGAGAGGGTGTGGAGAAAAGGGAACCCTCTTGCACTGCTGGTGGGAATGTAAATTGATACAGCCACTGTGGAGAACAGTATGGAGGTTCCTTAAAAAACTACAAATAGAACTACCATATGACCCAGCAATCCCACTACTGGGCATATACCCTGAGAAAACCATAATTCAAAAAGAGTCATGTACCACAATGTTCACTGCAGCACTATTTACAATAGCCAGGACATGGAAGCAACCTAAGTGTCCATCGACAGATGAATGGATAAAGAAGATGTGGCACATATACACAATCGAATATTACTCAGCCATAAAAAGAAACGAAATTGAGTTATTTGTAATGAGGTGGATGGACCTAGAGTCTGTCATACAGAGTGAAGTAAGTCAGAAAGAGAAAAACAAGTACTGTATGCTAATGCATATATATGGAATCTAAAAGAAAAAAAAACGGTTCTGATGAACCCAGGGTAAGGACAGGAATAAAGACACAGACATAGAGAATGGACTTGAGGACACGGGGAGGGGGAAGCGTAAGCTGGGACGAAGTGAGAGAGTAGCACTGACATGTATACACTACAAAATGTAAAACAGATAGCTAGTGGGAAGCAGCTGCATTGCACGGGGAGATCAGCTTGGTACTTTGTGACCACCTATGGGTTGGGATAGAGAGGGTGGGAGGGAGACCCAAGAGGGAGGGGATATGGGGATGTATGTATAAAAAAGTGAATCAGCAGAAACTAACACAACATTGTAAAATAATTATACTCCAATAAAGATGTTAAGAAAAATAAGAAAGAAAACTGCCTCTTTAAAAATTTCTCTCTCACTAATTTTCAGCAATTTTATTTTCAGGTTGCTTTGTGTAACTTTCTGCATGTTTCTTCTACCAGGGGTTTGGTGAACTTCTTGAATCTGTGGGCTTATGGTTTTCATCAAATTAGAAAAATATTTGGCTACTGTTCCTTCAAACACTTTTTCTGTCCCCGCCTTTCCCCTTCTGTGACCTCCACTACTTGTGTATTAGACCAATAACCAGTGTGATTCTGTCCCACAGCTTGCTGGTACTCTGTTCATTTTTCTTCTCTTTGTGTTTCATTTTGGATAGTTTCCATTGCTGTCTTTTTCAAGTTCACTCATCTTTCCCCCTAATCTTCGAAACTTCTGTTAATCCCATACAGTGTATTTTTAATTTGATTTTGTATTTTTCATCTCTAGAAGTTCAACTTCTCTCTTTTTTTTTTAATTCTACCTTTCATTTTTCTCCATATGGTGTTCATGTTTTCCTTTACATCCTTGAGTATATTTATGAGATCGATAATAAGCATTTTAAGGAAGCTGTCTGCAAATCTATCATCTCTATCATTTCTGGGGCTGTTTCAATGGTTGATTTTTCTCTTTGTTGTGGGTGATATTTTCCTGTTTCTTTGAATGCCTGGTAACTTTTGGTTGGATGTTTAATATGGTGAATTTTACAGTGTTGAGGGCTGCATTTCGTTGTATTCTTTTTTTTTTTAAATTAATTAATTAATTAATTTATGGCAGCGTTGGGTCTTCGTTGCTGCAGACAGGCTTTCTCTAGTTGTGGCAAGTGGGGACAACTCTTTGTAGCAGTGCGTGGGATTCTCATTGTGGTGGCTCCTCTTGTTGCAGAGCACGGGCTCTAGGCACACGGGCTTCAGTAGTTGTGGCACGCGGGCTCAGTCGCTGTGGCTCGCGGGCTCCAGAGTGCAGGCTCAGTAGTTGTGGCACACAGGCTTAGTTGCTCCGCGGCATGTGGGATCTTCCAGGACCAGGGTTCAAACCCATGTCCCCTGCTTTGGCAGGTGGATTCTTAAACACTGCACCACCAGGGAAGCCCTGTTGTATTCTTTTTGATAGTGTTGGGTTTTCTTCTGGGATGCAATTAAGTTACCTGCAATCAGTTTGAGTGTTCTGAGGCAAGTTTTAAGCTTTGTTATGGTGGGCCAGGAGCAGCGTTTACTCTAGAGATAATCATCCCCACTACTGAGTTATGACCCTTTTAAGCGCTCTCTCTGATGCCAATGGTATTAGGTCTTTCTGATCGGTGGAATTTCCCACAACTCGCAGCCCTTCTGGGAGCTCCAAGAAATGTTTGGCCTACTGTTTCTGGGTGGTTCTTTTCCGGGCCTCATGGAATTTTACCCCATGTGTGCACAGACAGAACTCAGCTAAAGACTCACAAGGGTCCCTGTGGAGATGTCCAGAGTTTTTTCTCTGTGGAATTGCCTCTTTTCAGTACTACATCCTGCAAATTCCTGGCACTTTGGCCTCCTTGGTACGCCACTATCTTTCTTTTCAATTCAGCTTCGTTTGGGTAACCCCTCTCTGTGCTGCAGTCTGAAAACTGCCTCTGGGCAGTAGGCAGGGGCTTTTAAAGCTCATCTCTTGTTTCCTTTCTTTCAAAGTTCACAGTCTGGTGCTGGCCCTTGTGCAAGATGTGAAAATAATTATTTCATATATTTTATGCAGTTTTCTATTTGTTTATGGAGAGAAGACAACTCCTGTAGCAGTTGATTCTTCATAGACAGAAGCAGAAGTCTAACTTATTTTTTTTTAATTCCTGTATAATATTCCACGTGTATTTCTTCTTTCTCTCTCTCTCTTTTTTTTGGCCGAGCCGTATGGCTTGTGGGATCTTAGTTCCCCGACCAGGGATTGAACCCAGGCCCCAGCAGTGAAGGTGCCGAGTCCTAACCACTGGACCGTCAGGGAATTCCCTCATCTTTCTCCTAATAATGGGTATATCAGTCAAGATCTAGTCAGGAGATAGAAACTACACAGTAATTTGAACAGAGAATGTTCGATAAAAAGAATTATTAACTAGGAACAGGAGATTAATGGAAGAGGTAGAAAGCTCTACATGTCACAGGAATAGCATATATAGGGAGCAGCCACCACCACTAGAACTGAGGCAAAGCATCCAAGGAAGGAATAAACTTGAAAGAGTCTCTGCCCTTCCAGGGTTGAGATCCAAAACTTGGACAAGTAGTGGTCATGGTAGGGATATCCAATGAGCTGCTGTAGGCCGAGCCTGGTACGTAGGGCACCACCCTCTGAGATGCTGGTGGAATTTGCTGGGAAGTCTCCATGGGGGGTGTCTGTCAAGCTTACTGATCATTGCTGAGAATCTACCCTCTGGGAATATGCCAGTAGAATGTACTGGGAAGCCACCTTGTTGGGGGTGGTAGAACTCATTGAGTAGCAGGAGCGCCACTGAAACTCAATGGAAAGCACCCTACACAGGGGCCACTGAAATTCGACAGAGGTGAGCACTACTGGATATCCCGACTCATGCCACTGGCAGCCACACAGTAGGACCCAGAACAAAAGCACACTGGAAGGAGGAAGTCTCTTCCTCCTTGCAGTATCACCCCCAGGCCCTCTATTGACAAAACTTAACATTGTGCCCACTAGCAAGAGAGAAATGCTTAAAAGGTCCAGCTCCACAATAGCAGAGCAAGCAATAAATGGTGTATTTGGAACTGAAAGGTAATAAATTAGTAACAGGCACAATGTGCATTTAGATTGTTTTCCCAACTTTTTATCACCATAAACAATGCTGTGATTGTCATAAACAAAATTTCTTGGACACATTTCTCTTGCACGTTGCCAATTTTTTACTTAACCAGAGAAGCAGCAAAATGACCAAAAAAAAGCACGCCAGTTCAGACAGAGCATGAAAATTGAGAGGCGATATAAAATCTTGAGAAAAAAGAACTAGTTTAAGAAAAGAAAGATTGCAGTTTCATTTCACAAGGTCAAAGGACATTTGTGGAAGGATGGCCTGAGATGCAGCATATGCTGTCAGTCAATGAATAACAATATAAGCTCCACACATCTAAAGAGTAAATGATACTGTCTTGTGTTTTTGGTTTTTTTTTTTTTTTGGCCGCGCTGCACATAGCCTGTGGGACCTTAGTTTTCCGATCAGGGATTGAACCCGGGCCGTGGCGGTGAAAGCACTGAGTCCCAACCACTGGACCGCCAGGGAATTCCCAATACTGTCTTCTGATGAACAAAATTTCTAAATTTTCATGAGGTCCAATCTGTCTAATTTTTTCTTTTGTTGCCTATGTGTTTGGTGTCATATCCAAGAAATCACTGCCAAATCCAATGTCATAACGCTTTTGTCCTACATTTTTTTCTAAGAGTTTTATTGTTTTAGGGCTTACATTTAGGTCTTTGATCCATCTTGAGTTAGTATTTGTATATGGTATTAGATAAGGATCTAACTTCATTTTTGCATATGGATATTCAGTTTTCCCAACACCATTTGCTGAGAAAACTGTCCTTTTCCCACTGAATGGTCTTGGCACTTTTGTCAAAAATAATTGACCATATATGTGAGGGTCTGTTTCTGGACTCTCTACTCCACTGGTGACATACTTAGAGTAGTCAAAATCACAAAGGCAGAAAGCAGAATGGTGCTTGCCAGGGGCTGGAGGGAGGGAAGAATGGGAAGTTATTGTTTAAAGGGTACAGAGTTTGTTTTACAAGATGAAAAGAATTATGGGACAGATGGTAGTGATGGCTGTAAAACATTACGAATGTAATTAATACCACCGAACTGTATACTTAAAAATGGTTAAGATGGTAAATTGTACATTATGTGTATTTTACAATTAAAACTTTTTTTAAAGAAGTAAATGATGAGGATACATTTGTCTGATATTCAGAATACCGAGGTTTTATCCCTAAACAATGTGTCTGATAGGACACATAACTATGAAAGCAAAGAGTATAAACAGAGATCAGAAGCAGAGGACCAAGAAAAACCATTCTTGTGTTTTTTCTCAAACTATAAACAAAGGAGCAGAATATACACTTTTCCCATTTCTTAGCCTGAGGACTTTTTTTCTCTTTTAATATAATTAACATCTTTGTATAATGCATACATCCTGGGTACTTCTATTTCTCTAAGACAAATTCCCAAAAGTGGGGTTAAAACTGGTATGTATATTTAATTTTGTAACCTTTTCTCCCCCGAACATTGTCAGTAATACATCTCTTATTCAACAGGATATCAGAAACAAGGAAATAGGAAATACTTCACTAAACCTCAGTTTGCTCAACAGTAAAAGTGAGATAATAATTGATAATAATTCCATCTAGGGTTTTGTGAAGATTAACTGCAATGAAGCGCATAAAACTCTTAGCAATGTACCTTCCACATGGGAACTGATAGCTACACACATGCACGTGTGTGCACACACACACACACAACAGGCGTAGAGTGTTCCTAGTGCCTATAATTCATCCGTAGTTATTAAACCAGAAGAGAATTGGTGGTTTGGATGGAAGGCCTCTTCCATAAAAGGTTCTTTCATAAAAGATGGAAGAACCTTGTTCAGGCCTTACTTCTAACTTGATAGCTTTTCCTTGATTAATGGATTTCTGATAGGATCTGTTAAATCTTAGAATCTCTGGAAGTTTCGAAGTTTCTGAGGTGTGTTAGATCTGGCTGAGGTGCTCTTAACAAGCCTCTTATCCTTCAACCGTCTCACCTCCTACCTTGTCTCCCGGCTTCCACTCTCCACTCCCCACCCCCCACCCCAAGTCTCTTCACAACTCATCTGTCAGACTTATTCTTTTTCAACTCAGTCAGATCGTGTCACTCCTCTGTTCAAAACCCTCCAGTGGCTTCCTCTCTCTCAGAGCAAAAGCCTAAGAAAGAAAAAAGCAGCCCCTTGCATCTGGGAACCGGACTGACCTAGCTAGGTCTCAGTGTTGCTACAAGCTGACCTGGCCCTCACAGCCAGGCTCCTGTTGTCTCCTGTTGGATATAAACCATCTCAGAACACTGACATCAGACAGGGTCACTCAGACCATGATAAAATGAGACCAAACAAGGCCTCGTCATAATTTCTTCTAAGCAGAGACAAAAACAAGGTCACTGTGCAACCCAGGAAATACCCAAACATCCTCTTCTCTCTGCTAATGCGACTACTGGTTCTCTACCAATTACAGCCTTAAACTTGCTCTAGCTTACCCATCTGAGAGATAATATATATTGAGATACCCAATCATAGAATTGTCCCTGCCTTCTGACAGCACCCAATCCAAAATAAAGCTTTGATTCCTTAAGCCCTCTCCCAAATCACGCAGAGCCCAAATCCTATAATAGGTTCTTTCCACACTCTTACTCAGCTGTCCCAGTGGTTCTCCACAGTATCTGCTCCCTCACCGGAAGGGGTAATCAACCCAACTTGTTTAAGTATGGGTGTGTTCCTGATGGTCTCTGGTAGGAGGGCATTGACAAGCCAGAGTCACAGTTGTCCGCAAAGTTCTTATAGTGGTTAGAATCACCCAGGCTTGTTAAAACAGATTGCTTGACCTGATCCCCAGAGTTTCTGATTCTGTTAAGTCTGGGGTGAGGCCTTAGAATCCGTATTTCTAACAAGTTCCAGGTGATGCTGAGGCTGCAGGTCTGGGGACCACACAGGAAGAATCACTGTCCTAAACCATCTGTGGCTCCCCCTTATTTCTCTGACGTAGCCTACTTCTGCTTCCTCACCTCTTCTTTGGACTCCAGCCACACTGGCCTCCCCGCGGTTTTGACTCTCCCCAAGCACACGTCTGCCTTAGGGCTCTGGTTGCCCTCTAATATGGAATGCTTACTTTCTCACCTCTCAAGGAGACCCACCCTCACTTCCTTAACCTGCCTTTTAAAAATTATTCCCCACAACACTTAATCAGTTCTTACATACGGTCTAATTTACTTACTATTTTTATTGTTTTGCTCTCCTTCTACTAATAAAAGAATGACAGCCTTAGGACTGCTGATACTTTTGTCTATTTTGTTTACTGCAGTATCCTCAGACCTAGAAAAATATTGCAGGGGAGCAAAATTTGTCACCCTAGAACGTGTCTCTTTGGCAGGAGGGTTAACTTAGGATGTCCATTTTTAAGGCCCCAAAGACTTCCCCCTAACTGCCTAAAAGGATTTAGAGAGAAGGCCCGTTCCCCTAATTAAGGTGTCACCAGAGATATCTGCAAAGAATATGGGATAGGTGTGGTGGCGGGAACTCGGCAGAGCCTAGAAATCAGAGTCACCTAGTCTCTGCAAGGGCCAGCAAACATTTGTTTACCAAGTATTTACCTTCTCCATGTGAACTGCCTTTCTCCCCTTTGAAGTCTCAAACCACAACCCCCAACATCCTCTTTTGCCATAGCTGAAGATGGTATTTAAGGTGAGGGCTTCGGCCATTAAGGCGAGTCACTCAGTTCTCCTGGGTCTCTCCCAGGTATACATGCTATTAACTTTTGTTTGATTTTCTCCTATTATTCTGTCTGGTGTCAGTTTACTTCTTAGACAGCCAGAGGAAGCTAGAAGAATAGAGGAAAATTTCTTCCTCCCCGACAATATCTAGCAAGTAGCCAATGCTCAACAAAAGTTTGTTGAATAAATAAGTGCTCCTTCCAGTCTTTCGCTTTCTTCTCCCAATAGAATCACAGCATTCCTACCTTTGGCTCTTCCTATAAATACAATCACCTTCCTGCCCACCCAACCTCTTGACAGTTACAATAGCCAGCTCCCAGGACTTTTTAGGACCACTGGCTCAAACCAGGGATGCAAAGCAGGTAAGTAACTCATTCAAGGAAACCAAACAAGGCCCGCAAATTGCATCTCTTCGTCTTACTTCTCCAGATGACATTAACCACCAATCTACCTTTTTTGTCTTCAAACTCTGTTGCCTGACTTTTTCCTCTCTCGGCCACCAACGCTGTTATGCTCTGCCCCGCCCCGCCAAAGGCACACCACCCTCTCTCGGCTGTCTTATTTCCCAGTTCTGACAATTCTCCTCCTGCGTCCGTTTTCCTATCCAGCCCCCCCGAAATTTCTCTTTTGAAGCTCCATTACCTCTTCCTTCCTAAATCCAACCACAATTTGGGGTCTTTCTTGATCTTTCTCGATACTCTACTGAATTTATCATATCCTTCTCGAAACTCTCTCCCAGAACAGCGCCAATATCTTCTACCTCCTTTACTGCTTCTCCTCGGGTCCTTCCTATTCCTGTCTTCACCGATGTCCCCAAGTTTCCCTCCAGCAAGCTGGGTCGTGGTTTCCTTGGCGCTCACGCGTTTCTGAACGCGCTCGGGGTTCGCGGAGGAGCGGTGGTGCGACTCGGGGCGGAGCCTCGCTGAGCCTAGGGCGTTGGACACCGGTGGACTTTCGAGTCTGGGAAGGGGCGGGGCCTTGAACCGCTCGGGAAGTTTGATCCTCGGCAGCCCCCGTCCAGGACAGTGCGGAAGGAGATTCCCGGGCTGGGGTCTCAGAACCCGACTCACGGTCCTGGCTGGAGATGGAGTTCAACAGTGAGGGTGTGACGCGACTGCTTGGCAAGGTGCGGCCAGCCCGCCGGGCAGGGTCTGGGGCGCCGGGGCTTGGGGGCGTTTCCACCCCTGGCCGGGCCACCTCCTTGGGGCGTTTCCCCGGTTTGTCAAGGGGCTTGGAGCGGGGGGTGGGCTGGCCTGAAGCCGACTGCGGGGAGTGGCCGCAGGGAGGGCGCGGACCTCTCCTTCCCGAGGCCGGGGCTCTGGCTTCGCCTGCAAATCCGAGATCCCCCAACCTCCACCCGCTGTGAGACCTTCTCACGCCACCAGCTTCTCTTGGTCTCAGCTTCCAGCCCTCGCCAGTCCCTTTAACCATGCCTTTCTCTCTGCAGAAATGGCCTGCCCTCACCCCACCCCCTTTTTTTTTATGATTCGCGTGGCTAATCCTTTGTAGGACTCAACTCAGATGTCACTCCCTAGAAACAGAATGACTACGTCCTTTACTTGCTTTCAGAAATATCTATTATCACATCGTGGAGTAATTATTTACATACAAACCTTACTCGGGCGGTGAACTCTGATGGCAGAGAGTGCTGTAGAATTCCCATCCCCTAACCTGACACGACGGAGTGCTGAGTGTGCAGTGAATGAAAGACCTGTGTAGACTTAAGAATGAAGACAGGGTTGGAAGGCCCGGAAGAGATCCTCGTAATGTTGAAAGGTTGAGGTGGAGGGCTGACCCGGAAGTCTGACCTGCGTTTCTCGGGCATGACTAACGCCAGTTTCTATGTTACACCAGGCTCTTAGTTCAGGCTCTCTGATTCCCCACCAGTGTACAGTCTGAGGCAACCACCTTTTCCACCAGTTTCTTAGTTATATGATTCATAATGCTTCTGAAAACTTCCCTATGCGGAAACGGTACGTTTATGCCGTTTTTTTGTTTTGTTTAAAATTTTATTGAAGCATGAGACATGATACATTCAGAATAAAACAGTAGCAAAATGTAATGGCAGCAGTTAAATATGAATCATATACATGCACATACTTTTCTGGTTCTTTTGATTACATTTTCCTTTCAAGATAAACTGCTCTCTCTTTAGTTGGGTTTGCCTGTGTCTTTCTTTGTTGGGGCAGTTTGTACACCCCTTCGAGGTTTTGAAGCCTTATGATTGAAATTGTTTATATACTTGATTTGAATGATTTTATCTACTGTGACAGGTGTGTAGGTCTTGTAGGAAGAGAAGTATCATCGTCCTTAGGATTACACCCTTCCTGTCTCCTCTTCAGAGAACATGAAATTAAAAGAACCACTCTATCAAGTTTTTCAGTGACGGAAGCATGGTGTATTGTCCAGGGGGAAGAATTGCTAAAGCTGAGAATAGAAAAAGAACTTCATAATTTTGGTGGAACTGGAATGCAGGAAAAAGACAAAAGAGAGACAATAATTTTCTCAAGGGTGGGACCAGTATAGTTGAGGAAGGTTTTTGTTTTTGTTTTTTATCATCAGTGCATAGCATGGAGTCTGGCACTTAGGTGCTTAATAAATGTCTGTTGGATGTGTAAATTAAGGAGACCATTTAGAAACACGTTAGTCCAGCAGGTATTTCCAAAGGTCCTTAACCCTCAAGGTAGGCAAATAATATAATAACTTAATACTTAGAAATAATTTTACTGCTGAAACATTTGTGAAGTGAACAATACATTAAAATCAAGCAACTGTAAGGAGAACATGAAAAATCTTATTGAAAACAAATGAAACCTAATAAGTATTCCAACCTAGATAAATATTCCAGCTTCATGGATGTGAAGATGTCAGCTCTCTCCAGATTGATCTATAGAGCCAATGCAATTCCAATCAAAATTCTAACAGGGTATTTGGCGAACTTTTCAGACTGATTCTAAAATCATTTGGAAGGGCAGAAGGCCAGGAATAATCTTGACATTTTTACAGAAGAATAGGTGTGGGACTTGCTCTACCAGATGTCAAGACTAGTAATGGAGGCTTAGTGTGATGTTGGTGTAGGACAGACAAATTAACCAGTGGAACAGACTAGAGGGCTTAGAACCATGTTCACACGTGTTTGGAAATGTGATATAAAACAGAAGAGGCATTGCAGATAACTACAGAAAGGAGAATGCAGAGACAAATGATTATCTATACAGGCGAAAATGAAATTGGACCCTTACCTCTGACCAAACATAAAAATTCCCCGTGGACTGAAGATTCAAGTGTAAAAGACGAGCTTTAAAACGTATAGAGATAAATGTAGGAAAGAATCTTCATGGACTCAGAGTATGCAAACATTTTTTAAACAAGACGTAAAATACTCAAAGAAGAGTGATAAATTTGATTGCATTCAAATTAAGAACTGTTATGTATAAAAAGACACCATGAAGAGAGTGAAGAGGCAAAATACAAACTTGGAGAATAATATTGTAATGCATAATTGACAAAGTATTGGTATCCAGAATATATAAATTAGCCTACAAATCAATATTAAAACCAATAGAAAATTGGACAAAAGACACGAATAATCACTTTTTAAAAAAAGAAGAATCAGGGAAATGAATGTTTGCTCAACCCATTAGTAACCATGGAAAAGCAAATTGAGAGCATGGTAAAACACCATTTTCTCTCACTAGATTGTCATAAATTAAGGTCATTTCAAAGGGTTTGGAGGATGTGGATGAATGGGAATTTTAAACTCTGTGGTAGTTACCATAGAGAATTCATAATATATGAAGCAAGAGACATTCACAGAATTACTCATCATTAAAAAGTAGAAACAACCCAAATGTTCATTGACAGAAGGAAGGATAATTTGTTCTGTACTCATTCACCCAATGGAAAACACTATGCAGCAGTGAAAATGAATGAACTACAACATGCAACAATACAAGTGAATCTTAGAAACATTATATTCAGTGAAAAAAATTGGAGGTTATATGCAAGATTATATTTTGATTAAAACAAGAAACAACGAAACAACAGTGTGGTGTTTAGGGACGCACACAAATGCGATAAAAACTATGGAGGGCAAAAGCAAAGGAGTGTGACCACACAATTTAAGGTAGGCAGTTGAATGGTTAAGAGAAGGAGCACCCGGACAGGTGTAATAGAATTGGAAAGGTCTGTGCTGTCCAGTATGGTAGCCACTAGCTACATGTGGCTCTTTAAATTCATCAAAATTAGATAAAATTAAAAATGAGTTTCTTGGTCACACCAGCCACATATTAAGTGTCAGTAGCCACTTGTGGCTACTGTATTGGACAGAACACATAATGATCTTTTCCATCATGGCAGAAAGTTTTGTTGGACAGCACTGTTCTATATCAAACATGGGTGAGTTGGTGCCTGAGTGTTTATTCTTCAAAGTGTATATATATGTACATATGTGTTTATATGTATATATATTCTTTTTTTTTTTTTTTTGCGGTACGCGGGCCTCCCACTGCTGTGGCCTCTCCCGTTGCGGAGCACAGGCTCCGGACGCGCAGGCTCAGCAGCCATGGCTCACGAGCCTAGCCGCTCCGCAGCATGTGGGATCTTCCCGGACCAGGGCACGAACCCATGTCCCCTGCATCGGCAGGTGGACTCTCAACCACTGCGCCACCAGGGAAGCCCTGTATATATATTCTTTAGTTGTATTAAATATTAAGTTTAGAAAACTTCTCTGGTTCCCTAATTCCTATTTCCCACTCCCCTGGCCAAGTTACCTTGGACAGGTAACTTAACCTCGATTTGCTCAGTTATGAAATAATAGGATTGGATTTGATCTGTAAGATTCATTAATGTTTAATTTTTTTTTTAATAAAATGATGCCACAAAGTATTCCTCAGGGTGTCCAACATTTGAGCAATGTCATACAGGAGTACTCTTGATGTTCGTAAGTATCAGTCTGCTAAATAAACATACTGTAGTATAATGGATAAAGTTAAACTTTTAGTAACTCCTCAATTTTTCAACTGATTTTTATGATAGTATAATTGCTTTAGTTTTAGAATCTCATGGGCCAGTTTTCCTCTTTAGTTCCCTGCCTGCACCCTTTAAGCAAATGGCATTGTCTGAGGCATATTCCTTGGAGAATGTTATACAAGCTTCTCTTAGGTGGTATAGGAACAGTAATGGAATATATGTCTTAATATTACACTAAGAAGATACTCTGTTTCATATATAGTGAAAATGATGTGCTTTTTATTTTTCTAGGATAGATAAAATAGGTGTTTTTCGTCAGAAAGGCAAATCACATATTCGACTAGTAGTGATGTTTGGATTTTCAAGCCCTAACAAAGAGTGCTTTTGACAAACTTTTATGTCAGTTTTGCAGTTAGATCAGTTCTGGTATATAGCCCTATGCAGCCATTAATCATTACATTCTCAGAGGATGTTAAGGATGTAGAAAACAGCTTATAACATCAAATAGAAGACAAAACAAAAATTATTTGGTTCATAATAAATATATATTCCAGGTGACAACAATGCAGCCTTTTGTACATTTGTGTAGTGTCTGGAGTTGGGATGGTTTCATTCACTTTTGTTTTCACTGAATCTGGGACTCATTTTTACCCTGCTGTAGTTAATACTGATCGATTCTTAGTTTTAGTGATCTTAGTGATCGATGCTCAGTCCTTTGGATCATGATTGCTTTCTATATCCACTCTACTCATATAAATCTGCCTCTTTGCTAACTCCCATCCAATTAGCCTGCATTTATTGAAGCCATACCCTGTGCTAAATGCTATGGGGAAATAAAAATGAGTAAGAGATGTTTCTAGTCTTCAAGTTGTTAATTATACACTTTTTCTTCTGCCAAATTCTTTCCCATCTTAAAATGACCTTCCTCCTTCCCTCTAATTTTCTGTACCGTTCTAGGCTCTAATGTGAATTGTAGACAGCTCTTTTCAGAGGCCTTTCTGTAACCTAGGTATGCTTTGTCGATTCATCGTTTCCTGTCGGTACTTACTATTGTATACATATTTTGTTTAATATCTCACTTTTACATATGTTAATCATGAGATCTTCATACATACCTGCTGAAGTTGGCAGGCAGTAGAGCTATATCTCTTTTGCCTGTGAAAAACTTAAGACTCAGAGAGAGGAAATAGGATCTCTTAGCAGTTATTTTATTTTCTCCCAGTCTCCTCCAACCCTAGGCACCCACTAAGCTACTTTCTGTTTCTATGGATTTGCCTATTTTGGGTACTTTATATACAAGTCATACAATATGTGGCTTTTTGTGTCTGTTTTCTTTAACTTAGTGTAATGTTTTTGAGGTGTATCCAAGTATGTATCAGTTCTTCATTTTTATGGCTGAATATTCCATTTTATGGATATGTCACACTTTATTCATCAGTTGATGGACATTTGGATTGTTTTCACTTCTTGATTGTTATGAATAATGCTGCTATGAACAATTGTGCACAAGTTTTTGTGTGGACATGTTTTCATTTTTCTTGGGTATATACCTCAGAGTGGAATTGTTGGGTCATATGGTAACTCTGTGTTTAATCTTTTGAAGAACTGCCAAACTCTTCCAAAGCAGCTGCACCATTTTACTACCAGCAGTGGTGTATGTATATGAGGGTTCTGATTTCTCCACATCCTTTCCCACATTTGTTACTGTCTTTTTGATTATAGTATGAATCCTCCGACTTCTTTTTTTTTTTTAATTTGTTTTTGGCTGCATTGTGTCTTCGTTGCTGCACTCGGGCTTCCTCTAGTTGCGGCAAGCGGGGGCTACTCTTTGTTGCGGTGCCCGGGCTTCTCATTGCGGTGGCTTCTCTTGTTTCGGAGCACGGACTCTAGGCGCACTGGCTTCAGTAGTTGTAGCACATGGGCTCAGTAGTTGTGGCTCGTGGACTCTAGAGCGCAGGCTCAGTAGTTGTGGTGCACAGGCTTAGTTGCTCCGTGGCATGTGGGATCTTCCCCTGCTAGGGCTCAAACCCGTGTCCCCTGCATTGGCAGGCGGATTCTTAACCACCACGCCACCCACCAGGGAAGCTCTTTTTAATTCTTTTTTAAGATTGTTTTGGCTGCATTCCTTGAATTTCCATATGAATTTTAAGGTCCGTTCGTAAATTTTTGCAAATGAGCAAAAAAAGTCAGCTGGGATTTTGATATGGATTGGCGATTGTTGAATCTGTTGGGGAACATTGCCATCTTAACAATATCAAGTCTTCTGATCTATCGACAAGGGATACCTTTCTATTCATTTAGATCTATTTTAATTTCTTTCAACAATGTTTTGTAGTTTTTAGAGTGTAAGTTTTGCATCTTGTTAAATTTATTCCTAAGTATTTTATTCTTTTTGATGCTATTGTAAACGTAATTGTTTTCTTAATTTCATTTTCAGAATGGTAATAGACTCTTAACATACTTTTTTTTTTTTCATTTAATGCCTAGCACAAGTCCAGGAGGTGGGTATAATTTCTCTTTGCGAATGAGAAAATAAGTTCAAAGAAGTTAAATGATTTTGCCCACAAGGCAACCAAGGTAGTATTTCTGAGACTACATCTGGATGAATGAGGAGGCAGGTCACTCAACCTGACTGCAAACCTTTGCATGCTTTCTGTTTTCCCTTTGAAACCCAGCTGCGGTACCAGGTAGGGCAATTCAGGGTGTCTCAAGTGAATGAGATATTCAGGCACGAGAGGTGGATCTTACAGTGATGACAGGGGTGCTACATCCTGCCCTACTTCTTAAGCCTTCAGGAAGTATTTAGAGGCATTTGATATAGTGATTAAAGGCCCAGGCACTGGGTTTGAGCTCTGGCTTCACTACTTAACTTGCTATCTACCACAGCAAGTTATTTTGATTCTCTAGCTTTCATTTTCATCTTCTATAAAGTCAAGCAGTTATAAGCCCTGCCTACTTCATAGGGTCGTTATTAAAAGGATGAAGTCAAATACTATTCATGTTTGTAAAACTCAGAGCCCAGGGCCTAGCACATAGTAAGTGTTCAGTTAAATGTTAATTTGTAATTGTTCTGTTGCTTATAATTTTTTTCTTATTCCGTGTTCATTTTTCTCTCTTCAGTACAAGTTCAGGGATCTAACTATGGAAGAACTGAAGAATGTAAATACGTTTTTCCCACATTTCAGATATTCCATGGATACCTATGGTAAGAATTGTATCCTCTAGTTTTTGCTACATTGTTTAAACTATTAATTATTTGTTCCTAGAGATCTACAAACTTATTATAATTTCTCATTTCTCTCTTTTATCCCCTGATTTTGAGCTACACTTTATGACCTGTGGTTTTTGAGGAAATTTAAGTTAATAAAATTTATATGGTATTAGTTTTCTATTGCTGCTGTAACAAATGAACACAAATTTAGTGGCTTAAAACAACACAGGGACTTCCCTGGTGGTCCAGTGGTTAAGACTTCGCCTTCCAATGCAGGGGGTGCAGGTTCAATCCCTGGTCAGGGAGTTAAGATCCCACATGCCTTGAGGCCAAAAAACCAAAACATAAAGCAGAAGCAATATTGTAACAAATTCAGTAAAGACTTTAAAAATGGTCTACATCCAAAAAAAAAAATCTTAAAAAAAAAAAGCAACACAAATTTACTATCTTACAGTTATTTGTCTAGAAGCCCAACACAGGTCTCTGTAGGTTAAGTGTTGGCAGGTCTTAGTTCCTTTTGGAGGCTCTGGGAGATCATATATTCTCTTGCTTTTTTTAAGTTTTTAAATGTCACCCATATTCTTTGGCTCAAGGTCACCTTCCTTCATCTTTAAAGCTAGCAATGTTACATCTCTCTGACCATCCTTCTGTAGTCACATCTCCAGAGAAAAGGTTCTCTGCTTTTAAGAACCAAATGTGATTAGCTTAGGCCCACTCTAATCATACAGGATAATTTCCCCATGTCAGGGTCCTTAACTTAATTGTATCTGAAAAGTTTCTTACCAAGTAAGGTAACATATGCACAGGTTCCAAGGATTAGGATATTGGACATCCATGGAGGCTATTATTCTGCCTACCACATATATGGTTGATAATAAATTAATAACAAAGTTTTAGTTATCTTCTTCACTTAATATAGAGGGTCTGGTTACCTGAGAAAGATTTTACTTTACTATCTTTCAAAATTTCTGACCACAACCCACACTTGGAAATGTGTTTTATATCATGACCCCATATACACACAACTAAAGTATTATGTACACCTTGGTGTTTTCTCTTCTATTCCATTCCATACCGTTTCAAAAAAAAATGCTGATTGAGACTCACTAAATTGATTTCAGGACCCACGAATTAGTCAAAACACACAGTTTTGAAAAACTCCTTTATTCTACATGGGTATGTTTTGTATTTGAATTAGCTTGGGTTACAAAAATATGTCTAATTCAGAATAATATATTAGAAAATTTGAGGCATTATTGGAGTATTTCTTAGGAATAGCTAATTTTATGTGTGGAAGAAATGATTAGATTCTGGATTACCTGTGTCTGGCCTCTCTTGATTAGCACCCAGGTATCTGGTGCTGCATAAATGCCTGGGATGGGGGATTTAACAGCTACTATTTATTGAACACCAGATATACTTCCAAATGTTTTATCTATATTATTTTACATATTCTTGTGCAACCAAAGCTGTGAGGTGCGTATTATCATCTTCATTTTTCAGAGAAAGAAACTGAGGCTCAGAGAGTTTAAATAACTTGCTTAAGATTACACAGCTAGTTAGGCATGGAGTTGGGGCTTGTACTCATGTCCATCTTGCCCTCTGCTTGAATAATACTTGTTCTTTTACAATCTGTAAGTAATCTTATAGATTTAAGCCTTTGTTATACCAGTTAATTCTCATTTCCCCCATCTAGAGGAAGTAGGCTGTGGTGCCATTAAACCCTCAAGCTATAGGATTAGTATTGTCAAGGTGCATTTTATTATTGAAGACAATGTTAGTCAGGTATTATAATCAGTTTTCTTTTGGCTTTTTGAATAATTTGGACAATGACTATTTACACCTGTAGTTTCTCTACCACATTTTCAGGTTCTTCTGTGTCCCTGAGAAACAATCCCTGTTCCACTCCTCTGTCCATTTTAGTTTTGCCTTAGAGTGATCCCTTCACCCATTGTTACCTTTCACCCATATAGTTCAAGGTAAATATTTGTACTTATGTACACTCTTGGCCTTGAGTTTTCTGTCAGCCTGGCTTTTCTTCTTCTCCCTTTCTGATAGGTCATCAAATCTATGTAGACTTTTTTCTTCCCCTGCATAAATAGTATAGTAAGCTACTGAAGTCCTTAAAGGACCACATTCCAAGGCAGTTTGACAGTTTGAAACCAGATGTCGTGTTTTCGGTATTCAGTTCAGAAATTAGGGCATTGATTCTCCATCAGTGTGTCCCAGATGGGTAAGTTGAAATTTCAGGGATGTGAAGATTGAGAAAAGGTTGAGAATAATGGAGTTAGAGAAAGCAAAGATAATTATTAATCCTTCTAAAAGGTCACTTTCAAAAGTAAAACTAACTTCTTTTTTCTGATTATAAAAGTTATAATCTGATATCTGAAAGTGCTTATAACTGATGTTACATGTGGCAGTTATTTGATAATGTCCCCACATTTTATAATCCTTTACTTCTTATTAAGGGTTTTCATATCATCTCATTTAATCATTGTGACAACTTTATGATGCAGTCTTTATAGATTTTACATCTTTATTTTATAGATGATGAAACTGAAGTTCAAAGAGGTTAAAGTAACCAAAAGTCACATGCCTCTGTCGACGGAAATAATAAACAGTCTATAATAGGAATAGAAAAGAGTTTTATTTGAGCCAGTCTGAGCACTATAGCCTCAGATAGTTCTGAAGAGCTTTCCGAAGAAGCATGGTTTTCAGCACAGTTTTATATCTGTCAGAACAAAGAACATCAAACATCACAGGGGTGCATTCCTTCAAGGTTTCAAAAAAAGACAAATGAGCATGCACACAATGAGTCAGCATGGCCTTGGCGCCTGTGAAGGGAGCTTTATCATTGAAGGAGTGCTAGCGTTGATGTTTTAGGGAAGGGAGGCATTTATCTCTGTCTTCAAAACAGACATTCTTTACTTCTGGACAATGCACCCTTTTCTTTAATGATTAAAGCAGATGTACAATGTATGTTTAATGGGCCACAAAACTGGCTATTCTAGTTAGCATAAAGCTTAAGTTAAATAATGTATAAGCTAGGATGACTTCTCCGTATCTCAATGTGTGAAAATTTCTTCCATCACCTCTAAGTAGGAAAAGTCGGCCAAAAACTTGGGATTTCAGTATCTTAAGTCCTGTGTTCTTTCAACTACCTGCTCTGCCTTCTAAGAGAACATCATTTAGTTCTTTGCCCTTGTCAACATATTCACTGATTCCTAGATGATGGTATTTAGAAATTATGTGTGTTTCTGTATGTGTGTATGTACATGCACACACTTTAATACAGTTCTTCCTACCTCTGATTGTGCGTTCTGGGGCTTTTTTTTTCTTCCAGTTTTCAAAGATAGTTCCCAGAAAAACCTGCTGAACTTCACCGGCACTATTCCTGTGATGTATCAGGGTAAGTGTGGAAGTTGAGAAAATGTGGGAATTTTCTAAAAGAGCAGTTTAATTAAAACTTATATTTGTTTAGTTCCATAACATTCTCAAAGTGGTTTTGTTTTTTTTTTTAGAGAACATTTTTACGAGCTGGTCAATTTTTTATTTATTTATTTTTAAAATATTTATTTATTTATTTATTTATTTTGCGGTACCTGGGCCTCCCACCGCCACGGCCCCTCCCACCGCGGAGCACAGGCTCTGGACGCGCACGCCTAGTGGCCACGACTCACAGACCCAGCCGCCCCGCAGCATGCGGGACCCTCCTGGACCGGGGCACAAACCAGCGTCCCCTGCATCGGCAGGCAGACCCCCAACCACTGCGCCACCAGGGAAGTCCTTAAATATTTATTTTTTTGGCCACGCTATGTGGCTTGCGGGATCTTAGTTCCCCCAACCGGGGATCAAACCCGGGCCCCCAGCAGTGGAAGCTCAGAGTCCTAACCACTGGGTTGCCAGGGAATTCCCCTCAAAGTGTTTTAACATGTATATGATCTATACTGAACCTTACTGGATGTAGCAGAATGCTGTCCCAGTGAAGGAAGGCTTAGGTTAATACCAACAAATTCAGTTCAGTTCAACGAATATTTATTTATTGAATGTCAACTACCTGCCCACTACTCTGCTAGGTTTTGAGGTACAGAGGCGAGCAAGACAGACATAGGCCTGCGCTTGTGGAGAGTTAACTCTGCTTTCCATAGCAAACTGCAGGGATCCCACCTTTTTATCCCATTACCTGAATGTTTTGTTCCCCTCCCTTTCCCTCTATATGATGTAGCATTATCCCCATTCTGTTGGTGAAACTGAGTCCTGGTCACGTGGTTTACCTGAGTCCACACAGCTGGTATCAGACTGGAACTTAAAACCCAATAGGAAATTTTTAAAACACAGGTGCCATTAAAGCTCAAAAAAAGCAACATATTTTCAGATCACCTGACAGGTTAAAATAGCTAAGTGTTTGCCCAAAAATAAAAAAAAAATCACTAACTTCCCTATAATTAATTCTGTTTGTCTAGACCTACTTCCTTCAACGTTTAACAGGACTAACCTGTCAGATGGGTGTCATAGGAGCTTGCTTATCTAGTATGATTTGAAGAACACCAGAGGAGCATTGGTTCCAATTATTTCTCTGAAGTGGGGCTTGGAATTCCACCATTAAAAATCCATTCCCCTTTTAAAATGCAAATAATCTCAGGAGGAATAACATCCAAAATCACTAATATACAGTGCTGTGCTTATAGAAAATGCTCGGTAAATATTTGTTGAATGATTGAGTTAGTTTCTTTGATTACTGACTGAAGGGCTTAGGAATAGATGAACTTACTGGGTATATGAAAGAGGAGGTGCACTGAAAAAGGGCTGAGGAAGATCTGGAAACCAAATGGGGAGAGAGCAGTGCAGTTTGCTGTCTCTTACAAAGAATTCATCGCTGTATTATAGGAGCACATTGCCCAACAGACACCAAGAAGATGTATTTTGGGGGATTTTTTTCAAAGTAAGTGCTTCATTATGGTAATGGCTAGACTGTTACAAACCCTCCTTTATTGCTTCCCCCTGCCCCCATGATGACTTACTGCCAGAGGTTCACTCATGTTTTATTCTTCCTCTGTGTATGTCCAATCATAACATCTCCTTTGCCACAGAGAATGCTTAGAAATCCAGTTTGGTTTTTATGAATAGGAATGTGGTTGGAGATGAAAGTAGGTAGCAGTGGACTCTGAAAAAATTGCAGTGAGGTAGGCAGAGCAGGTATAGAGTCGATTTTTATTTTCTTTCCTTGCTTCTCCCTTCCCAAGCTCTCAGACTGTTTTCTGGCTGCCTAGAGAATTTTACTGAGACCTGTTTCCCATTACTTGTATTCTGTGTTTATTATGGTTAGATGTTAGAGAGAGAGAGAAAGAATTCTTACCACCCCAATGATTGATTGATTGATTGATTGACTGATTCCATAGTTCTTACCAACCCCAGTGATTTCAAGGGTAGTTGCATATTGACAGAGGAACTTACAAATTTAAATGAATCATTGCTTAGTAGCCCTCAGTTTCTAGGACAATGTGGGGAGGTTACAGGAGGGCATAAAAGTTATCTTAAGATGCCACTCATTGGCACTCTGCATCTTCCTAGAGCGGTGGAGTCAGGTCATTGATTCTTATGCTGGTAGTAATTCCAAGGTAGTAATGGTACCTGCAATATCTTTTGTTTTTTTTTTTTTGGTAGTACACTCTTTTTCCCCTTTGCTTTTGACTGGAATTATAGCAACTCCTTGTGATGCATACTAGTTATTTCCTGCTGATCAGAAGGTCAGAATGTATTATCTTTCTCATCTGTAAAATGGGCCAATGATAGAGCCTAACTCTACAATTTTGAGGATTAAATGCATTAGTCTAAGTAAAGCTCTTAGCATAGTTCCTGGCACATAGTAAGTGCCTAATAAACGTTGGCCATTATTATTTGCATGCTTTTGTTACTTTTATCTGGTTACTAGTTTTGTTAGTATAATAATAGTACATGCTCATGTTAAAAAATTTTTAATAATTGAAAAGAGATGAGGTTAAGCTTATATCTAACCTCCCACCCAGTCCTGTTCCCCAGGTGAATCTTCTGTTGATATTTCCTTATATATACCTGCAGAAATTTTCTGGATTATTTCTTATCCCTCCAAGATTGTGTCAAGGTTGTGATGACACTTTTCCTTCACCCACCCATTGTTTAGAGATGTGTATCATCTTAGTAAGATGATACCCATCTGAACTTTATTTACAACTAACTTAAATTATGTCCTTATGATATAATTACTTTAAATCTGAGGACTCTACCAGGAGTCCTGACTCTTTGCTAATGAATTACTGAAATTAAGTGGGCAGGGTAGGAGGCAGGGCATTTGCTGACAGAAAAGAATGAGAAAGAAGGAAGAAGGGCACAGAGAATACCAGTAGTGAAATCTTACAAGTTATAGACATGGGAATCAGGCTCACCACGCGCTTTGCCAGGAGTGTGATATGAAAATGCATGAATGCTGCTGGGGAGAGGCATTGATCGAGGCAGCAGATCCTTGATCAACCAGGAAGATACCTTCAATAGACATTCCTTTCCTTTTCTTTAATGTGTAGTGATTAACATTAGAAAATGGCTCCATCGAGATTGGGACTACCACTCCAAAACAAAAAAAATTGCATGGCCTAGGACTTCCCTGGAGGTCCAGTGGTTAGGACTCTGCACTGTCAATTCAGGGGGCATGTGTTCAATCCCTGGTCAGGGAACTAAGATCCCACATGCTGCACAGCGTGGAAAAAAAAAAAAATTGCATGGTCCAAACAGTGGCTTATAAATGTTTGATTGTGACCCACAATAAGAAATACTTTCGTATACATAGTTATATATGTATATAACTAAAATTAAATATTATTGTTTGCAGCCTACTAAATTAATTTCATGACCTATTTATTGTGATCAACATTTGAAAAACACTGGTCTAGAGTATATAACATTAGACAGGGTGACTTCTGGAGGAATGTGATGATGTGTCTCAATACCTGTTGGTCACTCTGTGGTGCTGTGATCACATGACTTTATAATCATAGAGTACCAACAGCTATGCCTGTATCCATACTGTAAGTACTTAGATACTATGTATGGTGATGGATGTTAACTACACTTATTGTGGTGATTATTTTGCAATATATACAAATATTGAATCATTACGTTGTATACATGAAACTAATACAGTGTTATATATCAATTATACCCAAATAAAAAGTTTTTTTAATACTTAGATAAAATTAGAAGAGGAATATGGTTCTGAGAACTGCTGATATAAAATAGTAGAAATAGTACTAGGACATTTCTATTATGTAGTGACTTTCAGTTCTCTAGAATTACATGGGAAGCTTTTAAAAAATGTTGTCCAGACCCTGTCCCACTGAATCAGAAACTTTTGGGGAGAGGCCTGGATATTGGTATGTTTCAGAGTTCCTTAAGCATTTCTAATATGCAGACAGAGCTGAGTATCATTGTGCTTAGGGCAGGAGGAAGCAGGATGAAAAAAGTAGAGGATTTCCATAGTAAGAAAAAGATTGCAGTGGAGAAGAAAACTTTTTATTTATACCTTGCTTATTTCCAAAGTGGGTTTGAGGTAAATTGTAAAAATTGCCAACCCGTCATGGTACTTACCATGTCATGTACTGTTCTAAGCATTTTATGTACCTTAACTAATTTTATCCTCACAACAATCCTATGAGGTAGGAGCTTTTATTATTCTCATTTTGTAGAGGAAGGAGTTGAGGCACAGAGAAGTTAAGTAACTTGCCTAAAATCATATAGCTAGTAATGTGTGCAACTAGGATTTGAACCTAGGCATTTGTGCTCCTGAGCAGCCATGATTTTAAATATATTGAAAGACATATGCATTAAGACTGTGAAAGCAGGAATAAATATCAGGAGATAAAATAGAACAGTTAAGATAATTGATCAAATTTCTAGTTTAAGGTTAGTTTTTGCACTTATATTAGGTTTAGCTTTGGGCTTCCTGTAAACCAAAACAGTCAGAGATTTTGGCTCTCAGTAGGCATGACATACATGGTTACATAGTATGTGGTACAGGGTTACACAGTACATGGTACATGGTTACATGGTACATGTACATGGAAGAGCTTTCATTTGGGTTCCTATCTCAGTACACTAAAATTTAAGAGCCACTGGACAAGGTGACTGTTAAGGTTATTTTCAGCTCTAAGTTGTATGTATCTAACCAAGCTTGTATGTTACACTATCTGCAATTAATGAGCAACTTGAGGGCCAGTATCAAATGCATCTTTCATTTGTTCATTCATTCACTCATTAAAAAATATGTATTTATTTATTTATTCGGCTGCACCGGGTCTTAGTTGCAGCACGTAGGATCTTTAGTTGTGGCATGCGGGATCTTTGGTTGCAGCATGTGAACTCTTAGTTGAGGCATGTGGGATCTAGTTCCCTGACCAGGAATCGAACCTGGGCCCCCTGCATTGGGAGTGCGGAGTTTTAGCCACTGGACCAACAGGGAAGTCCCCATTCATTCATGCTTATTTATATAAGAAATTTTTATTGAGTATCCAGTATGTTAGGCACTATACTTGTTGTAGGGGACATGGAAATAATAATACATAATCATCTCTAGACGTTTATAGTGTAAAAAGAGAAACAGACTTGTAGGCAAATAAATTGGGTGGAGCAAAGAAGGTTACCTAAAGAAGATGTATCCCATACTCCTGGCACAGTAGGTCCTATAAATATTTATTGAATTGAATTGAATAAGCTGGCCATTGTCTTGATTATATTTCCTTAAACGTTATACTGGTGCTTTAATGGGAGCATATTTCCAATGTGAATGTGGATGAAAATAGGAAAATAGGCCTCAGTTTACATAAATCCTTTATCTATAAACTTGACTAGACTTGTGTTTTAAAATGCCACCTAGCTATACCATAAATATAATGTGTGTGGTTCATTATTGTTTGAAGATGTGTTTATTTTGTCTCAAATAGGTAATACATATAACATACCAATTCGTTTGTGGATTTTGGATTCTCACCCTTTTGCTCCCCCCATTTGCTTCTTAAAGCCAACTGCAAATATGGGAATCTTAGTTGGAAAACATGTGGATGCTCAAGGCAGAATATACTTGCCGTATCTCCAAAACTGGAGCCATGTAAGATCAATTTGGATTTTCTTTTAAAAGTTTTTATTTTTCTGAATATTTATCTTTGATCCTAATGGTACAAATAAGTTAGTGAATTTTCTTTCAATGATAATTCTTCTTATGATCTTTAAAAATAATTTGAAATTGAGCTCCCCAGAGTCACCCAAGACCCAGAACCCTGCATGAAGCTGCTCTCTCCAGGTCTGGGAGGCAACTATTGTTTGCTCCCTGTCTTTTTATAGTTGTTTGCCGTTTGATAAAGCAAATGAAGAGCTACTAGCAAAATATTGGGCATTATGTCCTAGTTCCTCCCCAGTAAAGATTCTTATGTAATATGTGTATTTATTTGTAGTTTTGCCTGTTTTTAACCTTTATGTAAATTGAATCATATTGTATATAATCTTCTATTACATGCTGTGTTTTAACTGAGCATTAAGTTTTAAAAATTCACCCACAGCGATGCATGAAACTGTAACTTATGTGTTTTACAAGCCCTCACAGGGACTTCCCTGATGGTCCAGTGATTAAGACTCTGCGCTTCCACTGCAGGGGGCACAGGTTCGGGGAACTAATCCCACTAATTTGGCATGGCCAAATAAATAAACATAAAAGTAAAAAAATAAATAAATAAAAATAAATGGCCCAGACTTAGAAAACAGAAACAAAACAAAACAGAACAAAAATACAAGCCCTCACATTATGCAATTTTGTATTCTGCATATTTCATCTATCATTATATTGAGCATTTTTCCATATTAAACAATATTTTCAAAACACATGGTTTTTAATGGTTGCCTGATGTAGATTGCTGTTAGAAATTTAATAATGAGCATCCTTAAATATATATGTAAATATAAATGTATATATCTTATAAATCTCTAATAATTTCCTAATGATAAATCTCTAGGAATGGAATTATTGGATCAAAGTTTTAAAATGTTTTGAAGGCTATTCTTATATATTCCCAAATTGGCCTCCAAGAGGTAGACAAAATGTTGTAATTCTACCATCAATAGAAATCAGTATGGGGGGGGTACCTGTTTTACAGCACCTTTGCTCTAAAGGGTGCTATAAAAGAAGGTACTATCATTAAAACAAAACAAACCTTTGCTTATCTCTATGGTTCATTTACTTAGAAGGATGTAGAATCTGCTCTCATTTTTGTAAGTAACTACAACTTTTATGAAAGGATAATTTATAATATATTTGTATATACCCAGAAAGTTGTAGGACAGGAGGACAGGGATCTGTCAGAGAGGAGTGAGGTTGAAGTAAAGGAGGGCATTAGGATTATCACTTCTTATTTTATATACATATTGTAAAAGGATATGCAATTGTGGATGCATTTCATATTGTTTTATGGTTTTCTATTTTTTTCATATAAATAAAACTTTTATAAAGAAGAAAAAAAGAAATAGAAAAAGAAAAGCTGCATACCAAATTGTCAGTAGTGGAGTTTAGGTGGGGAAACATTAATCTTTTACTTTATGAACCTGTGCATTATTTGCATTACTTGGTGATTTAAATAAGATTACCAGTTAAATGTGACGAATAGGGCATGATAAAAATTCTTTAGTTGGAAGGACAAAAATGATGTCTTAACCTTAATGTTTAGTTCTTTGGTTATTTGAGAAATTGAAATCTTATCATTCATTTATTTATCATGTACGTTTCTTCTTTTTTGAATTGTCTGTTGATCTCTTTCATCCATTTTTACAACTTAAAAAAAAAATACTATCCTTTAACAGTATTTTGACATCTGTGCCCTATTGTGGGAATTTATCGTTCCTGTTTCCTCTTTCTGGTTTTCTTTGGCATCTCTTTTCATACTTTTGTTTGTTTAATAAATACTCAGAGATAGTCCTATAATCTAGTCAAGGTTGTGCTTGATTTCAGATCAGACAGTATTGATTCCATTTTACTATTCTGAACCTCTTTATTATAAGCTAAAACTAGTCTTAAGAAGATATTATATTATTTAAATGGCCCTATTTAGAAGAACTACATTTGGGGGAGGGGGAGGGATTAATTAGGAGTTTGGGATTAACAGATACACACTACTATATATAAAATAGATAATATGGCACAGGGAACTATATTCAGTATATTGTAATAACCTATAATGGAAAAGAATCTGAAAAAGAATATATATATATATATATATATATATATATATATATATATATAACTGAATCACTTTGCTGTACACCTGAAGCTATAACACAACATTGTAAATCAACTATACTTCAATTTAAAAAAAGTATGATGTTATGATTTTTAAAAGTACTACGTAAACTTTAAGTTCCACGTGCAGTTGGAATTACATAGTATAACTCTACAGAGTTTGGAGCTAGAAGGAATCTAGAGGTCATCTAGGCCAAGGATTGCAGACATTTTCCCCAAGAGAGTCAGTGTGCTGCATTAGGCCTACAGAATTTTGTTTGAACAGCACAGTGGTTTTATTTTGCTTTGTTTTGTTCTTAATATGAATTTGAATGACTATACATGTACTCTTTGCAATTTACCACAGTGACCATCTCCCCAAATTTTCTTACACTTGACAACTTCACACATTATGTTATCTGCTTAGTCTTTAAAGGTATATGAGTTTTTTTATTCTAATAAAAATTTTATTAGAGTGGGCTTCCCTGGTGGCGCAGTGGTTGAGAGTCCGCCTGCCGATGCAGGGGACACGGGTTTGTGCCCCGGTCCGGGAAGATCCCACATGCTGCGGAGCGGCTGGGCCCGTGGGCCATGGCCGCTGAGCCTGCGCGTCCGGAGCCTGTGCTCCGCAACGGGAGAGGCCACAACAGTGAGAGGCCCATGTACCGCAAAAAAAAAAATTATTAGAGTGAAACCTAGACTCTGAGAAATTAAGCAATTTTTAGAATGAGCAAGCCACTGAATATTCCTAATAATAATAAAAAACGTATTTTACACTCACAACATACAATTTGCATACATTAGCTCATTTGTTTCTCATATTATTGGGATTTATTATTCACATTGTATTGCTAATAATACTGAAGCTCAGAGAGGTTAAGTGCATTTCACTAAGGTTGCTTAACCAGTTAAATTAAAATGAACGGTACTGGATTAGATAAATATCAGTATTAATTTTATGATTTGATAGTGGTTATATAGGAGAATGTTTTGTTCTTTCTTTTAGGAAATATATGCTAAAGTATTTAGGGGTGAAGGGGTATCATATCTTCAGTTTACTCTCGGTTCAGAAAATAGAGGAAAAGAGACTAAGAAAGCAAATCTGATAAAATGTTAACATTCGAGTAATCTGGGTGAAGAGTATATGGAAATTCTTTGTACTATTTTTTTGCTACTTTTCTGTAAGTCTGCAATTATTTCAAAATAAAAAGTTAAAAAAAGGCAGACAAGACCATTCCCAGATATAGGTACTCTGCTAGTAAGCACATTTATGCTGTTTTCCCACTTTTTGGAGATGTGGGTTAGCATTTCTCCCTTTTTTTTCAGCTAAAAAATTAATTTTTTTCAATTAAATGTATTAAAACAGTTAAAAGTATCATATAATTTGTATGGATGGTAGTTTTCAAAAAATGAGAGCATGACGTAATACTTTCTTTTGGCTAACTCTGTAACAAGGTAGTATTCCTTAGCAAAATTTTTGCATAACTTTTCCCTTTGTGTGTGTTCTGTAGCCTAAATCTGTCATTGTTGGATTAATTAAAGAAATGATTGCCAAGTTTCAAGAAGAACTTCCCCTGTATTCTCTGCCATCATCTGATGAGGCACAGCAGGTAGACTTGCTAGCCTATATTGCAAAAATCACTGAAGGTTTGTATTTTTGTTTAATCATAAGAGTTATGAGTTTACAGTTTCTCATTAATATCCTTTACTCTCTGCTACTTGATTTCTCTAAATAAATACATGCTTGTGTATGTACATATCTGTGTTGAATCAAAAATTCCTATATGTTTATTGTAAGGTAAGTATTACCATACAGTTCCAATGAATATGGTTTCTTAAAATGTAAAAGATTACTTTTATCCTGACAGCTAAAATAATTTGTTATTTTCAAAACCACTTGATATATATTAATGATCCCAAGCTTTTTTCATTATATGTTTATGTGGCTTTTTGCCTCATTCAGTATACTGGACCAGAGAATCTATGATTCTCATTGTTTCTCATTGAGGATAAAGCAAAATACCCATGCTTGCAAAATTTCATGTTAAACATTTTTTTGCATTGTAGACTAGAGCAGTAAGAATCACAATGTTTTTCAGAATTATGGAAATCCTATTTTTTTAAGAGTCTTATATAATATTTTTTAAATGTTTGGAAAGATATTTTCTTTTTAAAATGATAGCCTCTATTTAGTAGAATATTTATTATGAGATTCCTGTCTTTCTTGCATTTCATTTGTTCAACAATATTTTTGAATGTCTATTATGGAGTGCCTAGTACCATGTTTTCTGTCCAAGTTATTGAACTTTGGTGTATTTTTTTTAAGATGCTAAAAAGATTTTTGATATTTTTAAATTCTTATGATAGTTCACTTTACTTTTTAGGTGTCTCAGATATAAATTCAAAGAACTGGGCAAATCATGAGAATAAAACAGTCAATAAAATTACTGTGGTTGGCGGTGGAGAACTGGGAATTGCCTGCACATTAGCAATTTCAGCAAAGGTATGTAAGCATAGTGGTTATAAATACATCTGTCATATTGCTACACTTTTAGGCAGTTTCTATTTAACACACAAGAAATAATGGCTTCATTTTGTCATGTGGGAAAACTTCATTTTGCCTTAAAATATATTTAGTAAGCTGACAAAAAAATATGTGAAAGCTGTCATCAGTAATGTTGCTTCTTAATTAGTAGTTAGTCGTGGAATAGGCTTTGAAAACATGATTTGAACAATGGGCTCATCATCCTAATCCAAGGGAAACCTCAAGTTGACATTCATCTGACTTAGTCACAAATTCTTTTGTGTTTTCTGAGTCCTGCTGCTTTAATTAAACTCTTATATAATACTTAATTTAGCTATTTCTAAAATTAACATTTTTTAAAAACAATTGCCTTTCTTGTGTAATTACTCCACTTTCTTTTAGGATCATAGTTCCTAATTTGATATTTTACAATAGTTTGAGATTTGCCTATTTTTCCATCAGTCCTTTTTACTAGATCTTTTCTATATAAATTATTTTCAGAAAGGCTTAAGTTCCCCTTCATAGAGGTTGAAAGACCCTCCAGGGCCCAGTATCATGGTAACAGCATGTCTGTGTCATTTGAGCCATGTAGACCAGAATAGACTAGCTCAGGGGTCCCCAGCCCCCGGGCCGAGGACCACTACCGGTCTGTGGCCTGTTAGGAACCAGGCAAGAAGTGAGCGGTGGGCGAGCGAGTAAAACTTCATCTGCTGCTCCCCATCGCCTGAACCATAACCGCCTGAGCCATCCATCCCACCGCCCCACCGCCCCCGGTCTGAAGAGAAATTGTCTTCCACGAAACCTGTCCCTGGTGCCAAAAAGGTTGGGGACTGCTGGACTAGCTCTTCCTCCATGTATTTATTTGATAGCCGGTATTTGGTTTTCTTTTCTATTAACGTTTGATTGATTGCCATCTAAATTCTTCCCTTTCCATTTAAGATTCACGTATATCTTGGAGGTAGGTTCTACTAGAGCAAATAGTTAAATTGTATCCAGGGAGCTAGAAGATTTTAAAAGCTAACTGTTCAGAACCGTATATGCTAACTTTTGCCATATTATATTTTCATTTCCTCCACACTCCATCTGAATGCACTCTTCCTTCTTAAGTGGAATTTGAAATGTTTGTAGACCTTTTGTTAGTAAATAGAATGCTTCTATAAACATTGCCTTACAAGTTGTTTATTTTCTTGTCTGAATTTTCTGTTAGGGGTACGTAATCTGAGAAATAGTACTAGTGAGTCAGAGGGCATGAATGGTTTTTATGGTACTTATTACATATTGCTAGATTGCTCTTCAGAAGGGCAGAACTTTACACTGCGAATAACCGTGTAATTTACACTGCTAATAACAATGCACACATCAACCTGATTTTTGTCGTTGCTAACAGTACTAAGTTTTATCAATTTTATTTGTTTTTGGTAAGTGTAGGAAGACCCCTTAAAGTCATATTTCTTAAACTGTTAGAAGTCGCACTATCAGTATTTCTTTGTTTGTGAACTGTCTAGTTGGAAAGTTTTTTTCCGTTTTTCCCTTTAAATGTTAATATTTTGATACAAGGTGCAATATTCGAATAGTGCAACAATATTCAACTAGTGCAGTAGTAGTCATAATAATGGCAGTAGTTGAAGTGATGGTAGCAGCAGTAACTAACCCTTACTGAATGCTTACTAGATCCAGGCACTTGTCTAAACACCTGTTTCATTTTTTTTTTTAATTGATTGATTTTTTTGGCTGCGTTGCGTCTTCGTTGGGTCTTCGTTGCTGCGAGCGGACTCTTCTCTAGTTGCAGTGAGCGGGGGCTACTCTTCGTTGCAGTGCATGGGCTTCTCATTGCAGTGGCTTCTCTTGTTGCAGAGCATGGGCTCTAGGTGCATGGGCTTCAGTAGTTGTGGCACATGGGCTCAGTAGTTGTGGCTCGCAGGCTGTAGAGCTCAGGCTCAGTAGTTGTGGCTCACAGGCTTAGTTGCTCTGCGGCATGTGGGATCTTCCTGGACCAGGGCTCGAGTTCCCTGCACTGGCAGGCGGATTCTTAACCACTGTGCCACCAGGGAAGTCCCACTTGATTAATTTTTACAACAACCTTGTGGCTTAGGTACTATCGTTACTGTCATTTTACAAATGAAGAAACCAGGGCATAGGGAGGTTACCCAACTTACCCAAAGTCACAGTATTAATAAAAGGAGCCAGGGTTTGAGGTTGGGCAATCTATTTACAGAGCCTGTATTCTAGATCCTTATTACCCAACGTGTGGCATTGGCATCATCTGAGATTTTATTGGAAATACATAATCTCAAGCCCTACTGCAGATCAAAGGAAGTAAATCTGCATTTTTACAAAATTTCTGGTAACCCATGTGCTTCACTGATCTATTAAATGGCGATCCCTTAAAGCTTGAGAAGCTCTGCTTTAAACCACTATGTAACACTGCCTTGTTGTGGTTATTGATGGACATTTAGTTTGTTTCTAGTCTTTTGAATATCCTTATACATATTGTATCATTTTACACATGTACTAATAAACTTGTAGAATGATTTCTACAAATGAGGTTGATGGATTAAGGGAGTTGTGTTTTTATTTTTTTTTTAATAAGGATTTTTTTTTTGATGCAGACCTTTTTTTTCCCTTTTGTCTGTATTGAAATTTGTTACAACATTGCTTCTGTTTTTATGTTTTGGTTTTTTGGCCATGAGGCATGTGGGATCTTAGCTCCCCAACCAGGGGTCGAACCTGCACCCCCTGCACTGGAAGGCAAAGTCTTAACCACTGGACCACCAGGGAAGTCCCTGTGTTTTTAAACTTTGACAGAAATTGTCAAATTATCCCTCATATCAGTTGTGCTAGTTCATTCTCATTCCCACAGTGTTTGAGAATACCTGTTTTCTCACACTACTGTTAAACTTTGGGATCTTTGCATGTCTGATAAATGAAAAATGGTAACTCATAGTTTTCTTTGCATTTCTCTTATGAGTGTGGTTAATGTTAATAAAATTAATAGGTACCATTTAGAGAGGACTGCTCTTTGTCAGCCCTTTGTCACATAATTAATCTTCATAACTCCAAGAAATAAGACAAAGTTCAGTGACTTGCTCAGTCTTGCAAAGTTAATAAGTAGCAAGGCTGGATTGCTTCCTGTACACTTTCTGCCTCATAGTCTGGTAGATCCCTGGGTAGTCTTGCTCCTGCACCTTAAGATAGGAGAGATACTCATATCCCTGGCTGCTTTGGAAAAAGGACTTCCACAAAGATAAATCGACTCTTAGGAGTTTCCATCCTGTTGTTTATGGTCAGCCCACCATGGCACCTAGAAAGCTGTCTATAGGCATGTGAAGTATTTTCCATGAGATCTCTGGGGAGAGAACTGCATGATAATTGGGTTTTATTTTAGCTTTATGATTATTATCTTTTTTTCTTTTTAAGAGAAACTTGGCATTAGTGTTGACATTGATGCTAAAATAGACCAAAAAATAGACCAAAAAAAATCACTCTAAGTTCTTTCAGAATGGAAATTATGACAAAACGAAAACATAAACGGAAGAACAATAACAAACATATTGAGTGCACCATGTCATCTTTATTACTCATTATCCCATCAAAAAAAACCCGCACTCTGTGACTTCTGAGTTAAGCCCTGTTAGAGCCCAGTTTTAGTTAAGCCTAAAGGATCACATTATTCAAGTGCATAGTATTTTCTTGCTTTCATGTCCCTTTTATTGCTATTGTGCTACTTCCTTCATAAGAGAGCACATAGGCCTATGTATTCGTTCTCCCTTAGCTCTCACTTCTGAATGAATTTAAACTGAGTAATTGGCCATGTGCAGTGTAATGCTATTCTTTTTCTTATTGTACTGTACAGGGCATTGCAGACAGACTGGTCCTCTTAGACCTCTCAGAAGGGACTAAAGGAGTGATAATGGACCTTGACATATTCAACCTGCCTAATGTGGAGATCAGCAAAGGTCTGGTTATTCTGCTTAAAAGATTTGTGCCTTGTTTGCCCTTATATTTGAGTCCTAGAATTTTTTTGTAGACTTTATTTTTTAGAGCAGTTTTAGGTTCAGAGTATTATTGAGCAGAAGGTACAGAGATTTCCTGTATACCCCCTGCCCCCACACATGCACAGCCTCTGCATTGTCAGTATCCCCTACCTAAGTGGTATAATTGATAAACCTCCCTGGACACATCATTATCATCCAAAGTCCATAGTTTACATTAGGGTTCACTCTTGTCTTTGTATATTCTATAGGTGTGGACAAATCAAACATGTATCCACCATTATGGTATCAAACAGAGTTGTTTCACTGCCCTAAAAATTCTCTGTGCTCTGCCTTGAGTCCTAGAATTTTATTGCTGAAAGCATCTTAAAGATCACCTAGTCCAAGTCCCTCATTTTACATATTGGGAAACTGAGGTTCATATAAATTAAGGGACTTACCTAAAGTCATACAGATTGCAACTAATTAGGTTAATAAGAGTCAGATAAGCAAATAACATTCAAATTGGTTGGAAGGATTTATTTTCAGTCTCTGAATTATACCTTAGTATAAATTGTTTTCTCTGATTGCTTCCTTTTTCATAATATATTGGTTAAGAACACTGATTTTAGAGTTAGACATGGGGGTTTGCATACTAGCTCTGCCATTTGTCAGATTATATAATCTCTCAAAGTTCAGTTTTATCATCTGTAAAGTGGGAATTAATACATACCTCTTGGTATATAGCAAAGTGCTAAACCAAGATTAAAAAAAAAATTCATTCACATTGCTTTCACTAAAAATATATTGTTAAAATGAATTTTAATAAGAACAAAAGAGGGATTTGTATCATTAATAAATAAAATTTAGAATGTTAAAAAAGTAATTTTTAAAATCTTTTTAATTCAAAAGATTTGCATATATTTAACAATGTACATAATATATTAGTACAGATGTATATATGTAGGTAAATACCAGATTTGGGGATGTGGGAATAAAGTTATTTTATTACCAGGGATGCATGATCAAAAAAAAGTGGAAAGCCATTGAACTAGAGAATGTTTAGTCTCCAAAAACCAGGTTATAGCTAGAGTCAGGTTGTAATATGCTATAGTTGCTTAGCTTTCCTTTGCCTTTCCTTACTCAGGTCTTGTGTATTCTTTTTTTTTTTTAATAAATTTATTTATTTTATTTATTGGCTGTGTTGGGTCTTCATTGCTGCGCGCGGGCTTTCTCTAGTTGCAAGGAGTGGGGGCTACTCTTCGTTGTGGTGCGTTGTGGGCTTCTCATTGCAGTGGCTTCTCTTGTTGCAGAGCATGGGCTCTAGGCATGCTGGCTTCAGTAGTTGTGGCACGTGGGCTCAGTAGTTGTGGCTCACGGGCTCTAGAGCACAGGCTCAGTAGTTGTGGTGCACGGGCTTAGTTGCTCCACGGCATGTGGGATATTCCTGGACCAGGGCTCAAACCTGTGTCCCCTGCATTGGCAGGTGGATTCTTAACCATTGCGCCACTGGGGAATGTTAACCATATTTTTAAACCATATTCTTAACCATATTTTCCAAATAAAATATGGTTATTTTCTTAACCATATTTTCCAAATAAAATATCGAGACGTGGTTTCACAAGGCTGAATGTACTAAGAACCGCGGTGGATCAAAAAGTTGAAATTATACCTATAGGTTATAAAAATTGGGTGTAATAGTTCTAGCAAGCCTCTGGATCCCTGTAGGATACAATGGATTTATTTTCCTTCTCTGGAAAGAGTACAATAGTTCCTTTAATGGTCCTTTTGTAGGCCTTGTACAGAGGATCCTTTGGGGAGCTGGATAGTCTCTTGTGCCTCTCATTTCCAGGTACTGAAGTTCTTAAGGGACCTCTTCACTCTTCCAAATCACTCCAGGAGACTGTTTAGTACATGGACCCTAGAGGTTGTGAGGCCATTTAGGACCTGAGGAAATTGTTTCTTCCTATGTGTCTCATGAACCATCAATAACTATTGTTTCAGATAATTGAAAGAATAGAATCCTTGGAGTAGATATATAGGATGTGGTACTTGCCACCAAGTAAGGAGTTTTGAATGAATGAGCACTATATTGGGGCAACTTTCATGTTCCCCTTGTTAATTTTGATTGCATATTCCTGATAATTACTATTACATGAGGTAATTTAAAATATAATATTAGCTAACATCTCAAATATGTTCTATGATATGGAGAAGTGTGTTAATAATTTTGGGAAAGTAAGCTCATTTGGAAATTTTAGTAATGCCCCATCATGACAGGCATTGATGATCATCCTAGAGTTGTACTTTTCTCCATTTGGATTTTTTAAATAGCTACTAAAATACTTTGGGGAGGGCTGTGCATAGGTATATATGAGCCTGCAAACATGCATACTATACATACATAAACAAACAGTGTGTGCATAGACTAAATCTGGAGAAATACTGAGGAACTGTTAAGAGTAGTTGCTTCAGGAGTCAGATTGGGGAAACTGGTTCTGCACTTGTTTTTTGCACTTAATATTTTTATCCCTTTTTTTATTGTGTTAAAATACATATAGCATAAATTTACCATTAGTGACATTCAGTATATTCACAGTGTTGTGCAACTGTCACGAATATCTAGTTCCAGAACATTTTCCTCACCCCAAAAGGAAACCCTCTACACATTAAGCAATCACTCCCCATTTTCCCTTTTCCCCAGGCCCTGGCAACCACTGATCTACTCTGGATTTGCTTCTTCTGGATGTTTCATATACGTGGAATTACACAATATGCGGCCTTTTGTGTCTGGCTTCTTTCACTTAGTATAATGTTTGCAAGGTTCATCTATATTGTAGCATTTATCACTCCTTTTTATGGTTGAATAATATTCTATGGTCTGGATATGCCACATTTTATTTATCCACTTATCAGTTGATGTACATTTGGGTTGCATCTTTTTGTTATTGTCAGTAGTGCTGCTGTGAACATTTTTGTACAAGTTTTTGTTTGAACACCTCTTTTCAGTTCTTTTTGGTATGTACCCAGAAATGGAATTGCTAGGTCATATCGCAATTCTGTGTTTAAGTTATTATTAATTTATAGTATCATTTTGAAGATCATTATTAATAGCACATAGAGGTCTAAATAGCTCTATATCTTTGAACAGCTTTATAATAATATTCCATCATATGGATGTCTGTCTCCTATTGGTAGACATTTAGTTTTTTTGTGTTTTTCTGTGATTGCAAATAATGCTGCAGAGAACATTGTAATGTAATAAAAATCTTTGTGTATTTCTCTACCTAGTAGGATAAAGTAGAATTACTGGGTCAAAGGTGTTTTTAAAATGTATATTATTAAGCTGTACTAATTTATACTCTCACCAGCAGTATATGAGGGTTCCTGTTTCCTTTCTGCTGATTACTTTTATTTTATATTAAACATAGCTAAGAGAATAATTATCCTATGATATTATTTTGATCATGTCATTTCCTGGCTGAAGACACTATTATGTTGGTCCCTTATCCTTAATAATAATAATAGATGCCATTTTTTTTCAGGGAATCCAGTAATATAAGCTAGATAGTTTACATATATTCCATTACTTCTCTTACTTTATTTTATAGATGGCTGAGAGAGATTGTGGCTTTGGTCACACAGTTAGTAAGCAGGAGTTTCAAACATGTTTGTTACCAATTTCTTATGATTCACTCCAGAAATAGTCTCTGCATATACAAGCATAGATATTTGGGTGTATGAGTATGTGTATGTGTGTGCCTCAAGAAAAAAGTGTTCAATAGTTGCAAATTAAAAAATAAGTTGTTGTTGGGAGTTCCCTGGCGGTCCAGTAGTTGGGGCTTCAGGTTTCCACTGCAGGGAGCATGGGTTGGATCCCTGGTCAGGGAACTAGGATCTCACATGCTGTGTGGCATGGCCAAAAACAAACAAAAAAAGCTGTTTTTGACATATGGAGCAAAGTAAAATTTTCTCAATAGCCAGTGGTTCTTAAAACATGGGTTATGGATTGATCCCTTGTGTGAGAATCACCTGAGGTGCTTTTTAGACTTACAGAAGCCTGTGTCCACCCCAGGCCTATGGAGAGATTAAAAGGCTTTAGAGTAGGAAGGCTTTCTTGCACTTCTGAAATCATATTAGACAGCTACTACTTTGTTTACTTATAAGTCAACCTTGAGGGTGAGGGCATTTCATCATTCAAAGTAGAGGAAGCTAAAGAAGGAAAAGAAAGGAAATATGATCCTGGCAAGATAGGTTGGGGCCAAACTGTAGGGTCATAAATTCAACTGTTCACTGGTATTTAATACAGTAGTATGGACAAGCTACCTAATCCTTCCAGATATCAATTTCCTCAACTTTATGAGGGTATAGGACTGAGTTTCTAAATATAGCATAGTGTTGAACAGCACTCTGAAGCCAGTCTGCCTGGGCTTGAATTCTGGCTCTGCTACTTACTAGCTCTATGACTTTGAGCAGGTTACTTAACTTCTCTGTGCCTCAGATTCCTCATCTGTAAAATGGGAATGATATTGCCCCACAGTGTGTTGTGGATTACATTAAATGAGTAAATACAGGTCAAGGTCTTAGAACAGTACCTGGCACATAGAAGTGGCATGGAAGTATTAACTGTATCCCTTTCAGTTCTAATGTCTTCCAATGCTGAGATTTTGACTCATTACCAGGTATCTATTCTGAACACTAGAACATAGGCATTATTTACTTAAGAGGACTCATGAAGAATCATAATTAAGATGCAGGACTTCAGTTTTTGGATCTACCCACACAGCTGTGTCAGATTATGAATTAAAATTGGATAATGCATTTCCCAGTGGACACCTTACACAAGGGTTTCATTCTGCAACTTGTTTAGGAAAATGGCCTTATAGGCTTAATTAAGACTATAAACCCTGGAATCTACTCATTGCCTTGCTGAGATGCTAATAATCATTTACACATGTTGACTGAACTGATATCACCCTAGTTACTTTATTATTTTTCTGTTGTTTCTGATACTTATAATTCTGGCCACTGTTTTGGCATGTACTTCTGTAAAACACACTGTGTAATAGAGAGTAATGTAGTTGTAAAATAGCATAAGTATGCTTGAGGATCAGAGACGTGAATTCTGGAGAACAGCTTTTCCTAAGTCATAACAGTTGCTTACATGTAAGCCCCATTAGAAGAACCTAAAACCAAGACACTGGGCTTCAATGTAAGGAAAAGTTAGTAAAAAAAAATGAGCCAAGATGTTTTATCTTGATTTAAAGATTTTCAAATAATTTTTTTCCTCTTTGGAGTAGAATCCTTAATAAATAAAACAGATACAAACAACACTATGCTGTGCCTGCCAGCTTTCTTTCTGCTTATTCCCATTCCTACATGGCCTCTTAGTCACTTTCAAGGAGGTCTAGGACTCCTAAACTCGCAGTTTAAAAATCAGTGATGAGAACAAACGTATGGATACCAAGGGGGAAGGGGGGGGGTGGGATGAGTTGGGAGATTGGGATTGACATATATACACTATTGATACTATGTGTGAAATAGATAACTAATAAGAACCTACTGTATAGCACAGGGAACTCTGCTCAGTGCTTTATGGTGACCTAAATAGGAAGGAAATCCAAAAAAGAGGGGATATGTGTATATGTATAGCTGATTCACTTTGTTGTACCGTAGAAACTAACACAACATGTAAAGCAACTATACTCCAATAAAAATTAAAAAGAAAAAGATGCGGTATATATAAAAAATGGAATATTACTCAGCCATAAAAAGAATGAAATAATGCCATTTGCAGCAACATGGATGGACCTAGAGCTTAAAAAAAAAAATCAGTGATGTAATTGATTATAGGTGCATTCTGCCTATAGCATATTATTTATTTTTTCTAAGAAAATTGTGAATTACGTAGAAACCTAATTCCCTGTTTGTGGAGTCTGGATTCTGTAATTTATTTTATCTTTTTTGCTCTTTCCTCCCCTGGGATACACTCTTGCTTTTAATCCTCTTTCTGGAGGCAAACCTCAGCACTTTGTATCCTTCCTATGGACACAGGATTGATCTAGAGGCAATTGTGCTAAAAGCTGTCTAATTGTAGAAAAGAAGAACCTGATTATCATGAACAAGAACTTGGTTAAAACCTTTATCTTGAACTCAGACTGTTTCTTTTTATTCATTAGATTTGTCTGCCTCTACTCATTCCAAGGTGGTGATCTTCACAGTCAACTCTCTGGGTAGTTCTCAGTCCTACCTCGACGTGGTACAGAGAAATGTGGATATGTTCAGAGCCTTTGTTGCAGCTCTGGGACATTATAGTCCACATGGCATCCTGCTCGTTGCATCTCAGCCAGGTACAAGACTTTATTTTAAATAAATTTGGTGGTCCAGTGTATCAGTAGAATTGCCATTTCTGATAAAAGTCATAAAACAAGGTTATAAAGGGACAGCCAGAGCATTCAGTTAAATTGCTCTTATGATGAACAATGCAGTATTTTCCATATCCTGTCAACCAGTTACTTCTTCTGACTGTCATTAACTAGAAGGTTACAACTTACAATTTTTTATATAATATTACTATTAATATGTTCCAGGTTGTTAGCCATGCCTTTCTCAGTGAGAAAATGGTTAAATGCCCAAGAGAAAGATGCAGTAGATTATAGAAGGCTCCTTTGTTAACTCTGAAGTGTCATAAAATGTTAGTGAGCACACCAGAGTGCATTTTTAACATTTTGTATTTTAAATTGTTTCTCAAATTATTTGAGAAATTTTTTTCAAAGCATTAGGTGGTACTGGACTCAAATTGGTGAACAGATTTTTTTTTAATGTTCCCAATATAGGAGTATGATATGAATTTCACTTGTTCTCCTATAGCAATTGATTGAGGAATGTTGGTTTAATTCCTGACATCCCGGCTTCCCTGGTGGCGCAGTGGTTGGGAGTCCGCCTGCCAATGCAGGGGATGCGGGTTCGTGCCCCAGTCCGGGAAGATCCCACATGCCGTGGAGCGGCTGGGCCCGTGAGCCATGGGCACTGAGCCTGCGTGTCCGGAGCCTGTGCTCCGCAACGGGAGAGGCCACAGCAGTGAGAGGCCCGCGTACCGCAAAAAAAGAAAAAAAAAAATTCCTGACATCCTTTTGTCACATAAGAAAAAAATAGTTGTATTTTTGTTGATAATGCTGTATAACATGGTGGTAGTATATGAATCAGTATTTTAATTTAAAGATAGAAATTCAGCTTAAGCTAGATATAAAAGAGAACTTGATCAATGAAAAAAATTATTTTCTGATTTTCTGTACCCAGTTTTCATCTTTCTCGCTTAACTGCTCTAGGAAATTATCTGTTTTCCTCTCTTAAAAATTTATATTTAACAGCAAAGTTATGTAAGATCATGCTGAAACCTGGTTAGTTGTTTTTAATTATTAATTAAAATTAAAATATATTAAATTTACATAATATATAATAAATTTTAAAATATGTTATGCTTCATAGTGCATTTAGGACCTAAGAAGAGTATATACAAGTTTTAATATACTTATTAAAATAATAAATATTTTGTTTAGGAACTAGGCTAGAAGTACATTTTTTAAAATATTTATATTTTCACCTTGTATGTAATATTTAGTGGAAATCATGACCTATGTGACGTGGAAACTGAGTGCATTTCCTGCAAATCGAGTGATTGGAATTGGTTGCAATCTGGATTCACAGAGATTACAATATATTATTACAAATGTTTTGAAGGCACAGACTTCAGGAAGAGAAGTATGGGTTATTGGTGAGCAGGGAGAAGACAAAGGTAAGAAATACATGTTTATTAGTTATGTATATTGATAACCTACATCACCAGAGGCCATGATATGCATGATATGCACAGTTCTGGGGACTCCAAAATTGTGGCGCTTAATTGGCTTTCTTTCCACATTGCCTTTTGTGTGACAGGCCCCGTATTGTGAATATACTTTGCAAACATGTCATTCTGATTGTATTTACTTTTCTGTAAGTAAAAGGCAAGACCCTCTTAGGTTATATATTTTTATTTATCTTTTTATATTTTGTATTTGAATTTCATCATCCAGGATCAATTTAAAAGTTTAATTTTCTGGAGAGCAACATTTACATAAACCCTAAAGCATATACAGAACTCTTGCCTTTACTCTCCCATCCTACAATCTTGCTTACCTTTCCCTAAGTTCAGACTTTCTCCCTAGGTACATACCTCCTGTCTGTTTCTCACCTTTTTAAACAGAATTTTCATTCTTTATTTACCCTTATGGCCTTTTTTTTTTACCAGCTACTTGCTCTCTGCTCTGTCCCTACCACAGAAAGCATTCATAAAATACAGTCCCCTCGGGCTTCCCTGGTGGCACAGTGGTTGAGAGTCCACCTGCCGATGCAGGGGACGCGGGTTCGTGCCCCGGTCCGGGAAGATCCCACATCCCGCGGAGCGGCTAGGCCCGTGAGCCATGGCCGCTGAGCCTGCGCGTCCGGAGCCTGTGCACCACAACGGGAGAGGCCACAGCAGTGAGAGGCCCGCGTACCGCAAAAAAAAAAAAAAAAAAAAAATACAGTCCCCTGGATTTGAAAGCCCCTTTTCCTATCCCAAATGAATGCTTTCCCTATTTGATTCAAGAATCTCTTTTTTCTTTATTTTTCCCTCATGCTATAAAGTCAGGTTGGTTAGGTGATAAAAGTGCTTTATCCTAAGTTTGTTCATTTTTATTCATTTAAACAAGTATATGAGTATCTACTCTTCTCACTACTATATAAGATGTTAGTATGATACAAAAGAGGCACAGAGCATAGTCTCTTCCTTCATCATACTTAAAAATTATTTTAGAGCAACAAGAAAAATATTTACAAGATGTTTTGGCTAACAATGAAAGTATCGGATACTATTTGATTAAGTGCCAAAATGAATATATTTTAGACTTACAGTGCTTAGACACTTATGAGTGAGCATTTAACATGGGTTGAAATGACTGGAGAAAATTCTGTGTAGGCCATCATTGAACTGTACTTTGGAAGAATGAATAGGATTTGAATAAATAGCAAAGAATGGGACAGACATTCCAGGAATGGGAAAACAGGCAAAGGCATACACTTAAGTATGGCATGGTCATGGGATAAAAATATCTAGACTGGTTGTTGCAGAGTTTCAACCAGATAAACTTGGTTGCTTTCACATTTTGGAGATCCTTGAATACCTGATAAAGAGCTGGAAAGTGATTCTCAGGCAGAGGGGAAATATTAAAGGTATTTGAGCATGCGGGTAATGTGCTAAAAAGGTAATTTGGGGAAAATTAATCATTGCTTCCTCATTTAAAGTATATTACTATTACTCTATTCAGCCTGTAGGTGCTGTAGGGTAGAGAACAATGTAGAAAAGAACTTCTCTGCCTGTGAGGAAGTGATCATTTAACTGGAGAACTGGAGGAAGATTTGAAATCTGTATAAATCTGCACTGGCCACCTAGAAAGTTCAGTGCTAGAAAGAGTCAGGCTATAGAATAAACCTTGACAAAACCTGACAGTGTGATTCAAGCAGAGATAGCTTTTCAGGCTCAGAATGCTTCCTGACACTAAAAACTAATCAATAGAACCAGAAGAGGGGAGCAAATAAGAACTTGGAGCAGATGTATTAGAGTAACAAATGTCTAGGGATTCAAACAAACTCAAGACCCCAGAGTTTACTCACTACTACCATTTGAATTCTGGTCCATGTTGATCTCCTGCTTGCCTGATTATTGCAGATCTCCCAGTTAATGTGCTCTTTTCCCTCTAGTCTACCCTGTAAATGATGCCAAATTAATAATGGTATTAGCTAAAACTTACAGTGTTTGCAGTATGTTGCACATATTAATTCAATGTTCCTAAGTCACGTTCCTCTTTTCAAAAACTTTCACAGGCTTCCTCTGACCAAATTATTAAATTCTTTTGCTTGCCATTCAAGGAGTCCCAAAATGCAGTCTTAATCTTCCTCCCCAATTACAGTTATGGAGAGAGTCATGTTATTAGAGAGCTGGAAGCGACCCAAGGGATCATCAATTACAGTTTGTTGTAGGGAGCCAGCAATGGAGTCAGGGATGGTAAGAGTGACCTCCCCAGGAGGCTGTAGCTTTTCAGGTCAAAGCGGGGCTAAAACCCAGGTCTTGTGCATCTCGGCCCCACCCCACAGCTTTGCTTCAGCCACAGGGACCTTTGCCCGTTGCATTTACCTTTCCCATAATCCCTTCTCTTTCTCTCTCAGCATATTCAAATCTCATTCTTCAAGACCTAGGTCAAGTCTCCCTTACCTTACCCTTTGAAGCTTTTCCTGATCACATCATTGCACAGTGATTCCTTCATTCCTTTGAGCTAAAAGCTCTTGCTAGCTATGTGGTAATTAACCATATGTTGTCTCAAGATATTTATTCTTTTGTTAAACTGCTGTTTATTCTGATCCAATTTGAATTTTGTGTGTGTACCTTCTCCTTATTGAAAGAGTAAATTATTAAGCTGTTCTTTTAGTTAAAGTCATACTTTCACATTGTAAAAGGATTAAATAGTACAAAAAAATATGTAGTGAAAAATAAGTCTCCCTTTTATGCCAGACACCCAGTCCGTCTCTCTAGAAGCCATGCAACCTTACAGAAATGTTCTGTGTATGGACAAGCACATGTATGAAATATACATAATACATCATTCTCCATCTTGCCCTTTTACTTAGTGATATGACTTGGAGATGATTGCATAATAACATATATAGATCTTGCTCATCCTTTTAAACTACTGGATATACCAAAATTTATTTAACCAGTCCCCCTAATAAGTTATAATTTTTGAATGAATAAGAACATTTCACAATATGGTTATATTAATATCTCAAATTGTAAAGAGAAAATAAAGGATGGTGTGACTTGATAAATAAACCTAAGGTACTGTGCTGACTGCTGTTGGAGCTACATAAATGAATAAGAACCTGACCCTGTCTTTAGGCAGCTTGGAGTCTAATATAGGAAAGGCAGTGTTGACTTGCAATAAAAGAGGTCCAAGGGAAGTAAGACAAAAGCACAAGGAAGGGAGCTCTCAAGTAGGAACTAGAAATGGAGAGATGTAGGTACATGTGAATTGAGATCACTTAAATATAACATTATGTAATATTTGACACATATAAAAGAATATGTATAGCATATATGTATGTTTTAAAGCATCATAGTAGAACAAACATTCATGAATCCATACTCAATTAAGAACAATACAAATACTATTGAAGGTACCTATGTACTCCCCAGCCCATCTCCCTATCTCCCTTCTAGGTACTGCTATCAGATCACTTTTTATCCTGTCTTCTACTTTGTTTCAAAGGTAGTTCTATCCACCGATAATTACCTTGGTCTTGAAGCCAGAAATGGATTAGAGGCTCCCTCTGCTGGTTTCATGTATGGACACCAGTTGATTATATCTTTGCATAGGTGACACCACAGTAATAGCAAAATTAGAATTATTTTTTATTGAGTATTAAATGCTTTGCATATCTCATTTAAAATTTAAAAACACTCCATGAAGGAAGTGGTAGTTTTCCAAATCAAATATGTGAGGAAGCTTAAGATTCAATGAGGTTAACAATTTGTCCAAGGTTTACACATTTTGTAAGGGCAGAACTGCAATTTGAACCCTGGTCTGACTCCAAAGCTGTACTTTTTCTTGCTGTGACTTAATTAGATAATTTATCTTAAGCATTTAGTACAGTGCCTGGCACAGAGTAAACACTCACTAAATGGTAGCTGTTACTACAATGATCAAGACGGCGAGATGGTCATGAATAGAAAATTGGCAAAGGGACATGGAAAACTACACTTTGAAATAATGCAGTATTAGGGTTTAGAAACAGAGTTATAAGAATGGCAGATATGTAAGTGAAATTATTTAAGTATTTCAGAGACAAATGACAGTTACAGCCTGGAGGAGGAATGACATGGCATATAAGACCCTTTAGGATTTGTTTCATGCTTCCTTCCTCAGCCTCATCTTCTGCCATTCTGACAAGCATTTTATGCTAGTCAGATGATCAACTTGCAGCTTCCCAAAGGGTCCATGCACTCTCATGCCGCCTTGCCTTTGCACCTGATGCTTCCTTTACCTGAACATTCATTAATTTGGCTAAGTCCTGCTTACCCTTCAAGACTGGGCTTGAGGGCTTCCCTGGTGGCACAGTGGTTAAGAATCTGCCTGCCAGTGCAGGGGACACGGGTTCGAGCCCTGGTCCGGGAAGATCCCACATTGTCGCGGAGCAGCTAAGTCTGTGCGCCACAACTACTGAGCCTGCACTCTACAGCCCGTGAGCCACAGCTACTGAGCCCGCGTGCCCCAACTACTGAAGCCCGCGTGCCTAGAGCCCATGCTCTGCAACAAGAAAAGACACCGCAATGAGAAGCCGGTGCACTGCAACAAAGAGTAGCCCCTGCTTGTCGCAACTAGAGAAAGCCCGCGCATAACAACGGAGACCCAGTGCAGCCAAAAATAAATATAAATAAATAAATTTATTTAAAAAAAAAAAAGACTGGGCTTGAGTGCCACCTCTCCCAGGAAGCCTTCCCTAATTCTCCAGGTTAAGTAAGTTTATGCCTCTATTATAACCACTATCACACTGTGTTATAATTGCATATTTACTTGTCTCTTCACCCTGACAGACTGTAAACCCGTTGAGCTTGGAACGGCCTCAGTAAATATGTTTTGAAATTAATGAATGATCCTGATACCATCTTGTTGTATCCAAGGGTCATTCATACAGTGCCCCACCAAATTAGTCAGTAGAACATGTGCTTTGGAGCTGCTATTTTTAGCTGTGATATTGAAATCATATGTAAACTGCAGATAACTCCTTCAAATGGTGTTTTAGAAACCCAAGGGCTGGACCTCAAAACAGAGTGTTAGATCATCTGCTTTGGGCATCAATCTTAACCTAAAGGATAGGTGTTATATGTAATGGAAAAGAGAGATCACATGGTCATTTTTTATTAAAATTTTTGGGGTCAGGGGATTACTGTTTTTAAGGAGTAGAACCAGAAAGATTAGGATTGATTGATGCATTATTTGAAAGGGATTCTTAAACTAGGATAAATGTATATTTAGGAAGTGTGAAGGGTTGGGCAGTAAATGAACAAAAAAGTGAAATAATTCAGTCCATCTAAACTTAACTGAAAATCCTAATGACTGTGTCAGAAGCAAATTTGAACATAGTGAAGCTTTCTCCCTCACCCCAAACATTGTTTTCTCATGGCTCTTATAAGTCCAAACTCAGAGGAAAGATAAAACGTGATTATGTGTGTAATATATAATGGCAGTAATACTCATAATTAAATTCCAGACTTCTTTGTATTTGTCTTTTCTTATACCTACCTGCCCTTTTTATTTATCTTTCCAAGGTCTGTGAATGCTGTGTTTCATTTAGCAGATATTTCCCTGCAATTTTCTCTATATTGTGAATATGCTAATAATGTGCCAAAATTTTGTTTTAGAAAATAATTCATGTATAGCCCTTCCATTCAAGTGAAACATTTTTTAAAACCCCTTAATTTGTCCACATGTATTTATATTTTTCATGTAACAGTGTTTGGTTTAGCTTCTTTTTTAACTTAACATAAAAACTTTTCGATGTTTTTCAACTTAACTGTTGCAACTATGTTTTCCTCTTTGTTTAATATAATTATGGATTGTGGACTTCCCTGGTGGCACAGTGGTTAAGAATCTGGGGCTTCCCTGGTGGCGCAGTGGTTGAGAATCTGCCTGCCAATGCAGGGGACACGGGTTCGAGCCCTGGTCTGGGAAGATCCCACATGCCGCGGAGCAACTAGGCCCATGAGCCACAACTACTGAGCCTGCGCGTCTGGAGCCTGTGCTCCGCAACAGGAGAGGCCACGATAGTGAGAGGCCCGCGCACCGCGATGAAGAGTGGCACCCACTCGCCACAACTAGAGAAAGCCCTCGCACAGAATCAAAGACCCAACACAGCTAAAAATAAATAAAGAAAGGAAGGGAGGGAGGGAGGAAGGGAGGGAGGAAGGGAGGAAGGGAGGGAGGGAGGAAGGGAGGAAGGGAGGGAGGAAGGAAGGAAGGAAGGAAGGAAGGAAGGAAGGAAGGATGGAAGGATGGATCTGCCTGCGAATCCCTGGTCTGGGAAGATCCCACATGCCGCGGAGCAGCTAAGCCCATGCGCCACAACTACTGAGCCTGCGCTCTAGAGCCCGTGAGCCACGACTACTGAGCCCACGTGCCACAACTACTAAAGCCCGTGTGCTCTAAGGCCTGTGCTCCGCAACAAGAGAAGCTACTGCTAGAGGATGCCCGAGCACTGCAACAAAGAGTAGCCCCCACTCACTGCAACTAGAGAAAGCCCGTGCGCAGCAACCGAGACCCAACACAGCAAAAAAAAAAAAGAAAACAATTAAAAATATATAAATAAATAAAAATACTTTAAAAAATTATGGATTGTGTGCAAGTTCAGCTCATTATCTCCTGTGCATTCTTTTTTAAAATAAATTTATTTTTTTATTATTTACTAATAAAATTATTTTATTTACTATTTTTATTTTTTATAAATAAATAATTATTTATTATTTTTCGTTGCAGTCTTCATTGCTGCATGCAGGCTCTCTCTAGTTGCAGCGAGCGGGGGCTACTCTTCGTTGCAGTGCGCGGGCTTCTCATTGCAGTGGCTTCTCTTGTTGCGGAGCACAGGCTCTAGGCACGCAGGCTTCAGTAGTTGTGGCTTGCGAGCTTCAGTAGTTGTGGCTTGCGGGCTCTAGAGCGCAGGCTCAGTAGTTGTGGTGCATGGGCTTAGCTGCTCTGTGGCACGTGGGATATTCCTGGACCAGGGCACGAACCTGTGTCCCCTACATTGGCAGGCGGGTTCTTAACCACTGTGACACCAGGGAAGCCCATCCTGTGCATTCTTTACTGTGGTAAAGAATCTGTGTTGGAGGACACAAAAGAAAAACACATGATCCCTGCCCCCTGGAAGCTTATAATCAGTTTGAGGAGGGGAAGCTGTCCTTTGTTGCTGACACATCACTAACTGGCCTAATCTTGAATGCAGTTTAGAAGACTTGTGGGAATTCCCTGGTGGTCCAGTGGTTAGGACTTGGCGCTTTCACTGTTGTGCCTGGGTTCAATCCCTGGCCAGAGCTAAGATCTTGCAAGCCGCGTGGCATGTATGTATGTATGTATGGTTCCCAGTGGAGCAAATGCCAAGTGCTTGCAGCACGTGGGAGCCTATTATGCATTGCCTGCTGAGAAAAGAAAGCTTTCTACTTGGACAGTAAAATGGCCCAGTGTTGTTGAGAGAGAACAGGTAAGGGGCTGCAAGTAGACTTTGGGGATCATGTTTTGGGGGAACTGCAACTCAAAGTCTTTCTCACCCCAGGCAATCAGTACAGCACATTTAGTGCCACCAGTGGAAAAATATAACTCTAGCTAGAAGGGGGGAAAATGTTTCTTTAAAGTTTAGGGCTTCCCTGGTGGCGCAGTGGTTGAGAGTCCACCTGCCGATGCAGGGGACACGGGTTCATGCCGCAGAGCGGCTGGGCCCGTGAGCCATGGCCGCTGAGCCTGCGCGTCCGGAGCCTGTGCTCCACAACGGGAGAGGCCACAACAGTGAGAGGCCCACGTACGGCAAAAAGAAAAAAAAAAGTTTAATACAGTTAATAAAAAAAAGTTTAATACAGTTAATACCCTTAACTGCAGATGATCATTTATCACATCTTAATCCTAAGAGAGTTATTGATGAAATATAATCAGTTTTTCATTTAATTTTTAGTGCCCACATGGGGTGGCCAAGAGGACGTAACAAGGCATAACTCTCAGGTGCAGCTGTCCAACAGGTAATACTGAGTGTAGTTTTGCATTTATCCAACTAAAAACCATATACTTCATAGCTAATGTAGCAGCTGTTTGCACAGCATGTACTTACCGGGCTTCTGCAAACAAAACTTACTAGTATGGACAAAACCAAAGTACATGAGAACAATGTTTTCTATTCTTTGATTTCTTATCTCAGAGTAGATCTAAGAGTGCTTTGCAAGCTTAATATTTCAATATACAGTTGACTCTTTAGAGGGTAGAATAGTTTCCTTATTTGTAGGCAGTGATTTACTGCTCCTATATTTAGGATATAGGATCCTATATCTGAGGGTATTGGATATTTTCTTAAATGTAGAAGAGAATTTGTCTATACCACTTAAAAATCAATATGTATTTATTAATTACACATAAATACATTTGGAAATTAGTCTAATATGAATGGATAACCCACATTATTAATTCAGGCAAAAACAAAGTATAATGCACAGATCCTCGTACCTTTTGTGTTTATTCAGAGGCCTTCCTGGGGTCTGGACCCGATAGGGTGGACTCTACATACTGTGTATTTTCATGCCATTTGTTGTTTTACTGTCACATAATAACATCCTTTCCTGAATTCTGAGTGGTGATTTTTAGCTTTTTAAACCTGCAGTTTATGGTTTTTAGAATATAACAACTAGAAAGAATATTCTCTTATTGAGAAGAGTAGTATGTTGTATAATCCATTCTAATCTGCTTCTCTATATAATGCTGCATTTATAGCTTTTAAAAGGAAGGAATTCAAACATGTTTGTTTAATTTGTATCACTTTTAATTAGTTACAAAACGAATGTATGCTCTCATAAAACTTTATTTATTTTTTTATTGAAATATAGTTGATTTACAATGTTGTGTTAGTTTCTGGTATACAGCAAAGATAAAACTTTAAATACTGCAGATATCTATACAGGAGAAAGTGAAAAGCAGGGGTAATTCCATTCTCCAGAAACAACCACTGTAAACAGTTTAGTGTCCACGTATCCAAACATTTTTTCCCATGCTTCTGCAAACATTATCATTATTATTTATTATTATTTTTATAATAATGTATGCTATTTATATTATCTTGCAACTTGCTTTGTTTCCTTAATAATAAATCTTGGATATTTTCCCATTATTGTACATATAAATCTACTTTATATTCTTCTCAAGAGTTATATGGCACTAGGGGACTTCCCTGATGGTGCAGTGGTTAAGAATCCGCCTGCCAATGCAGGGGGCACGGGTTCGATCCCTGGTCCGGGAAGATCCCACATGCTGCAGAGGAACTAAGCCCATGTGCCACAACTACTGAGCCTGCACTCTAGAGCCTGTGAGTCACAACTACTGAGCCCACGTGCCACAACTACTGAAGCCCACGTGCCTAGAGCCTGTGCTCCGCAACAAGAGAAGCCACTGCAATGAGAAGCCGGTGCACCTCAACAAAGAGTAGCCCCCGCTCGACACAACTAGAGAAAGCCCGCATGCGGCAACGAAGACCCAACACAGCCAAAAATAAATAAATTAATTAATTAAAAAAATAAAAGCTATATGGCACTACATTTGGTACTGATTTATTTAACAAGTCCTCTTTTCATGAATTATTTCCAAAATTTTTTGTGTCTCAAATAAGACAAACATACTTACATGTATATCTTTGCACACTTGAGCATATTGCTATAGGATAAATTCCTAGAAGAGGAATTTCTAGATCAAGTGTTGCCAGATCTTCCTCTTAAAAGTTGAATAATTTTGCACTCTCAACAGCAGTTATGGGAATGCCTGTTTCTCTGTAGCTTGGGGAAAAGTAGTTATCAGTCTTTTTAATCTTTGCCAATTTTGATGGGCAAAACTGATGTATTTATTGTTTTAACTCATATTTAGTTAAATATTAGTGGTGCTGAGCATCTTTTTATATTATTAGGCCATTTGTATTGACTCTCTGTGAACTGCCTGACATTTTAAGAAAAGCTTCATTACTGGACTGTAGGTTTTCCTAACAATTGCTGTATAACTCTCACTTCTGTGTCATAAAAATATCTAATTAATATCTTAAACAGAAGCTAAAACTAAGTGTACATATTTTGTGCATTTTCTAAAATCGTGATTTGTGTGTTTTGTTTTTGTTTTTTATAACCTAGAGCCATGGAACTGTTAAGGGTAAAAGGTCAAAGATCCTGGTCTGTTGGACTGTCAGTAGCCGACCTGGTTGACAGTATTGTGAATGATAAAAAGAAAGTGCATTCTGTATCAGTTTTAGCAAAGGTAATTGCTATTCTCATTCTCTCATCATATTTTAAAATATTTATATTATTAATGTAAAGCCAGAAAAAGTGCTGTTCACACTGTAACCCAGGTATCTTCAGTATCACCAGCTTTTAGAGTAACACATGGGAGAAGACAGTTTGGTCTAAGCTCTGTCCTGCTTGGCTATAGGAAGTCTGGGCTTCTACCAGGTTGCCCTTCACCCCCATTAATTTTTGGAATCCCCAAGAAGCATTTATAAATTCCACAAACTTCTTGTTGTCATTTATCTCCTCAGCCAGCCAGGTCACCCCAGACCGACGTGCCAACTGGTCTTAGCCAGTCATCAGTCTGCTTCTCCAGTTCAGTTTGTCCTTTACTGCTTTATTCCAAGTATAGAGTCCCTAAAGCACAGCACAGCTAAGATGAGGCACAAATGCTTAACCAAATGTTCATGAAAACTTAGGAATACCAGAAGGGAAATAAAACATGGAAGGAAAGACTGAAAACAGATTACCAAATTTGACTGCACTCAGAGTCCATGCTAAACCCCTCCCCTGGGAATTCACTCTGACATTTTTCTTAACCCCCAGCCTGTTACTCATATTGCAGGGGGCTAGCTTACCTCCCCATAAAGTGGGTGTCTTTGACCAAGTTCCGTTTCACAAAAATTTTGTGAAACAGTGACTCGAATTTAGAAAATAAATGAACAATTTTTTTTAAGTTCAACTTGTATCACTTTGTACTTCTAGGACCAGAAAAGCTAGGAAATATCCATATTTATGGTATTATCTTTTTTGCAGTGATTCGGCTCTAATATCCCAATTTTTTTCATTTCAGGGATATTATGATATAAATAGTGAAGTGTTTTTAAGTTTGCCTTGCATCCTTGGAACCAGTGGAGTGTCTGAAGTCATCGGGACCACAGTGAAAGAAGATACAGTGACTGAGAAACTCCAAAGCAGTGCATCATCAATACATAGTCTCCAGCAACAGTTAAAACTTTGATTCTAAAGTTCAGAGTTACTTGAAAGGAAAGGTCGTTTAATTTTACCAACATATATATAGGGCTGAGAACTTCTGTGTCTTATTATTTATCCTTACAAACTGCTTGGTTAAGGTAGATGGTTTCTTGGTTGGCTTTGTAATATGAATCCTTAGGTAGTTAGATAAGAAGGAAAAAAATCTAATTTTCTTTGTTGTTCTTGAGATATCTATACTGTTCTTTAAACCTACAGCAGAGATAAACGTTCATCTGCAATATGCATCATTTTAAAATTATGTATCCTCAATTAGCACCTTTAGCACTTTGGGAATACTTTGAAAATGATACATTTTTAAAGGAAAATTACTCTTTGACTGTTATAATAACCATGATAAGCCGAAAGCCCAGTATGGATTTACAAAATCTGTGCCAGCTATACACTCAAAGGATCCACAATTTAAGCTATTAATGTTTCTTCTTTAAAAACAGTGGGTAGTAATGATAATAAAGCATTTTGTTTTCCCTCTTCAAATTGATTAGCTACCACAAAAATGGAAAAGAATTTTACACGTACTTTAAAATAGTAAAAAGGAAAATGAAATTTTTTAATATATGAAGAAAAAGTGTACTTTAATTTCCAGTGGGACTGTCCTTTCTGGAATTTTCTATAACCTCTTCCTAGGCTATATAAGATCTCCGACATCTCAAGAACGCACTGTGACATTAGTAGAACCATAGAGAATGTGTATTTTTAGTGGAAGTAGGTTATGAATGAAAGCCAAGCAGTTTAAAGCTAAAATATGAGGCTTTCGTAAAAGCCATTGGTCTTAATGGGGAGAGGTTGGGTGGGCTGATTGTCTGAGCAAATCCTTTAACTACTCCTGAAGAAATGATTTACTTTGGTGATGGGTCAATAATGACAATATCTTCATATGTGAAAGATAGCATATTATTACGAATGTGATGCACAGCTAAGAGCAAGAACTAACATCAACACTTCTAGTATTTCTGGCAATGTGATGAGCACTTTATTGTTTTATTCCTCAGGATTATTTATTAATCCTCACAGTAACCCACTGAGGAAGGGACTATTATCATCATTTTATAGAGGAGGAAATTGAGGTTTAGTGCCCAAGATCTCATGACTAAGGGACACTTACATACAACCTCTACTTTTTCTAAGTACGAGAAGAGGGAAAAAGCATAAAAGCAGAAATAGTTACCACAAGACCCTAAAGCTGGGGTTCTATACTCTTATATTCTCATGTAGGGGCTTTTTTTTTCAATATAGTTTTTAGAAAGACTGATTCTCTGACTTCCCAGACTTGCCCTCAGCAAATAGCTGGGGGGAATGGGGGAGGTACGCACTGAAGTAGGCGTTTAGTTATTTAGTCATTCAGTTAAATAAGTGGGAGCCTGCTATACACCAGGTGCCATACTGGGCACTGCAGATACAGTGGTGAGCAAACCTGGACTAGGTCCAAGCCCTCATGGTGCTTATAATCTAGTATGGAAACATAGTAATCAAGTCTCACAAATAAATGTCCAATGCAAGTGTAATAAGTGCTGTGAAGAAGTCCCAGGTGCTTTGAAAGCATATTATAGGTAACCCAAACCTGGTCAATGAGATAGGAGCCAGATGGATTATATGGGCAGACATACCTTAGGTAGAGAGGAAACAGTCAAACTAATGCTGATTTAGAATAATAATGGATGCTTATAATGATGAGCTTAAATCATAAAGAAAAGGTGAAATTATATTCAGTGTTCCATGTTTAAGTAGAAAAGTATTTAATATGCTTGGAAAGATTCACACTATAATGAACTAGTGTAAAAACATTGGCCATTTGAAGAGAAGAGCATTAGTTCTCTGTAATTTCACTGCATGGGTAGGTTATTTTGGTGTTAACTCTAATAGTATATCCTCACTGTCCTTTTGTATGAAATAAGAAATTAAAACTAAAAGGACCGTTTCTTGTGTTTTTAAAGTCGCCTTTTCTAATATCAGATACCTAATTGTGCTCTTGAAGAATAACCTAATTACAAGATACTGTATAAATAGATGAATTGCTAAGAATTCACTACATTAATTATAAAAGGAACATGTCACTACAACAATACTTATTGCGTCTACTGTTATTCCGGGTACTGTGTTAGAATCTGAGAAGTGAAAAGACGAGTAATAATAGCCCTTGCCCTACAGAAAACCACAATATAGAAGTAATTCTATCAGATATTTCCTTGAGTGTTGAGTATTATAAATCATATAGTAAGTTCTATATATAAGTCAAGAAGCAGTACCACCACCACCTCACTGTGATTTGGTGATAATTTGACATTCATGATGCTTCTATTAACTTTCACTTTTTTTCATCTTTCCAAAATCATGCAGTGTCTCTTGTTATGGTTTTTAATGGGGCTTGGATTAAAATGCTTCTTTGATATTGTAACAGATAAATATTTTATTTTCCAATTTACATTGTAGTTATTCTTAAATATCAAGAATATTGAATAAAATAAACTTTGACTTTAAAATTACCGGGGGATTCCTAATTTATTGGGTGGAAGGAAATATATTCAGATTGAGGAGAAAGATTCTTTCCTATGATTCATACAGTCCCCAGGATATTTAGTTACTTCATTTTAAGTGGCTTAAGTGCAAAATGAAGAGAATGGATTTTGTTAATTGTTTTCAAACTTTAAAAAATTATTTTTAACAAGAACACCTTTTGAACAATATATTGCCTACACTCTTCCAATAGATAAAAGTAGAATTGCTGTAACTGGAGGTGCTCCTGGGTAAGCTGTGGCTTTAAGAATAGTTTGAAAAGCACATTACTTTTAAGTGACAAAGAAGTGTAGGGAAGGATAGACTGCCCTATAGTTTGGTTTGACTGGAGCTGTGTGCGTAACTAATATATAGTGTCCAAAGAAAGATACCTATTAAAATAGACTTTATTTTGTGTGTGTTGGCAACAATGTATAATGATGCTTCCACATGTTGTCAATTAGGCCCTCTTTGTGTATGTGACCTTCACTTAGATGCCAATTTAGAAGAGAATTAATACCACAGCCTGTTCCCCAGTAGCACTATGCTAATATCATCCAAATAATCATACTTCACACCGTCAAGCCCAAGCTTTACAGTACCTCGAATGGCACTGTACTTACAAAACTGGTGGTGATGTGCAATAATAATGACTAATATAAATGACCATGAGGAACTTCTATGGGTATAGAAATTCAATTAAGATAGAGTACCTACTCTTGCACTGTATAATAAGACAATGAGGATCTGAAGATGAGTCTGCCCTCAAAGACTTGGACTTTGTTAGTGGACAGGCTAGTACACACACGGAATGCAAGGTAGAAGGTAAGATGTCTGGGCACCAAGGAGAAATGGGGGCTTGGATTAAAATGCTTAATCCAAGCATTTGGATTAGGGGAATGATTTCCTGTAGAAGAAATTACTGCCTGGCTTCCTGTGAAACGAGGGCTCTGCACTTTGCCCTCGGGAATGTAGTATGATGAACTTTTCACCTTAAAAATGAAAAACCACCTGATAATCAGAGACGCTGGGCATCGCCTTTTGCAAGCCTTTCATCCTAGAGTTGGAAAAAACTGAAGCCCGAACTAGGAGTGCATTTGCCTGCTATTATCAGAAGGGCAAGTCAGTGGCAGAACTGTTTTCTGACTCCAGTCCAGTGCCTTCCCACTTGATGTTTGTCGTTTAAGCTCACTGGCAAGATCTTCGCACTTCTTCCCCTCCCTGCACCTGCGCTCTTAGTCTAAGGGCAACTGTCAAAGATCTGCCAATCTTACCCCGGCTCAGAGTTTCCACCCTCGGAACAAAAGTGCACTCTTGGAAAGATTCACACCATAATGAACTAGTGTAAAAACACTGGCCATTTGAAGAGAAGAGCACAAAATTGCACAAGATTGCTCGGCCTGCCAAGCTCTAGTCACGCCCACCCTTGGTCACCGACCTCGGAAGTGACGTAAGGGAACCGGAAGCGCTGGCGTGGTGGCCTACTTCCTGTTGGTAGAGGTTGGGGGGGTGGGGGGTTGGCTCTGCGGTGTGCGACTGTGTGGGGCAGCCTGGGGCAGCCCCGGAGCGGCTGACCCTCTGCCTGTGGGGACGGGAGTCGCGAGGCGGCCGCCATGGCGGGGTCGGAGAGCCAGCTCAAGAAAATGGTGTCCAAGGTGAGGCCGCGGCGCGCTCGCCTTTCGGCGCGCACCCACCGCTCCCTTCCGCGCCGCCCGGGCCTTTCCGACCAGCCTAGCGAGCCCCCCCGGGCGAGCCCGAAGCCCCAGGCAGTGCCCGGCCGCCTCCGCCGCCCCAGCCCCGGGATGCCTGTCGCCCGGTGCCGGAATCCTGGGCCGGGGCCGGCGCGGGGCGGCGACGGTCAACAAAGGCGCGGAGCCGAGGCTGCCTGCCACCTGCCGCCCGTCCTCCTCTCTTCAGGGAGAGAGTTTGGAGCAGTCTTTGGGGCAGTATAGTTTTCGTCTTAGTTTTTTATCAACACAAAGAGAGGGTTGTACTTAAAACTCGGTCGTGGGCACTCCTCCACTTGTGTCCCAGTGTAGGATTCGTGCGTCTTCGCCCTTCCCTCCCGGCCCCCGGAGATTGTGTCCTTTTCAGTTTGTATTCTTCACGCAGCTCAATAGCCGACCCGCGGGAGATCATAACTTGGTTGAATTGGCTCAGTTATAAGTAAAAACGTCCTTGAGAAGCCAGAATACCGGTACCTCACTACATCGGGTGAAATAAATAGAATTCCATTACCATTTCAGGGACTTTGATTTGCTAAGAGTGACTACCTTTAATTGTATGCTACTTATAACGCGGAATTATTTGGTTTGAAATTTTTAATCTTCACCGTTCAAGACCAGTGTATTTTTTTCTTTTTTATAAAAGGAGGTAGGCATTTTGTATTTAAAGCCGTGAGTTATTTTGACAACTACTTAAAATGTGGCATCTGATACCAGAGTGAACTGGGTGGTTTTTTTGTTTTTTTTTTCAGTTTATCAAAGCTAATTGGAATAAGATGTATGTGAAATGGTTGAGTGCAGAATCTTCTCCAGTTAAACGATTAGCTTTAGATACTTTTGTCAAAACAAGAATGGTAGGAAGCAAAGAAGTGTAAACAGTTTTCAATAGTATTAAAATACACTATTATGTATGAACTTATTCCTTTAAAAATATACTTTTCCCCCCAGTAAAATCATCCCCATAGTCTTTGATTGAAGAGCAAATAATCTCTAAAGAGTGAGTGATGGTTTTTTAAATAAAGCTTCTCTTGCTTGTTCTAATCATATCTTCTAGGCTTCTGATTTTCTTTCTTTTTTAAAAAATTGAGGTATAGTTGATTTGATTTTCTTTCGATAAAGTAATTATCCTTAGTTGTAGAGGAAGTTTTAGGGAGCCCTAGAAGATTGTGGCAGAGGTCTGTGTTGTAACATTTATATATAGCTTTTTTTTTTAAAGTACATTGTTTTATATACTATGTAACTGAAGAGTATCTGTTCCGTACCATTTTTTTTAATCTTTAAAGTTGATAACATTGCCCTTAAGGTTTATTCCTTAATTTATATGTATGAAGGTATTTACATACAAGGACAGGAATATTCAAATATTGGTTTTGAATTTTTAAAACCATAATTAGTTTTCCTAAACTTTCTGTAGAGGAACCTGCCTTCAAAGACAGAGGCAGGACATCTTTAGAAGATATTTTATACTTCCACCTGTCTTTTCCGTCCACCCTCTTCATATCCTAAGAACAAAAAAGGACATAGGGAAGAGGTGGGAGAGGGCATTCTGTCTTTTGGTTCTTGGCTCGGTTTCTGAAAAACTGAGTCTCTTACAAGTGGTGATGTCAGTTCTGAGTATCGGCACGTTTTCTCTCCAGCCTGTGAAGAGATAGATAGGTAGGAATAGTAAGTAGGATAATAGAAGCAATTTGTGGAATTTCTTCCTCCTGGTGGAGGGCTGGCTTCAGGTGTTATCCTTTCAGTTGAGTGTGGTCCAGTGTAGGCATTGGTAGCCAGGACCTTGGACACATTGCTAGGGTGATGGTCCTTTACTCTTTATCTGATTCTGGGATTTCCATCACCCAACATGTTACTTTGGGCCACCTGCTTTTACTTATGTCTTTTTTGAGGTATAACTGACATAGAACAGTATATTATCTTTTGATATATTACTACAGGTATTTTTTTCCTTTGAGCATTTATTTTAGCTCCCAACTTAAATACAGCTTTTAGTTTAACAACCTCTCTGTCATTGTTTTTGCAGTTAAGAGAGGTATATTTATACTATTTGTCCATCTTGCTTTACACAAATAACTTTTATATTTTTCATACAGACAACTACCTGTATTCTTACATGCTACATCTACAGCATTCCTAGAGGTGGAGTCACTACTAACTAGGTAGGAGAGAGCTGGCACATTAAAGATTGTAATGCACTTCACACTGTTTTAGATTCTAGGGATACAACAGTGAACAGACAGTGTGGAATTTAAATTCTATTAGAAGGCAACAAACAACTCAGTAAGTACATTAAGTAGCATGTTAGAAGGTGTTAAGTACTTTGGAGAAAAGTAAAGCAGGAAAGGGTAATAGAGTGCTCAAACGTGAGAATAGGATAGGTTGCAATTTTAGAGAGTAGTAAAGGAAGGCCTTCCTGAGGTCTATTTGAGCAAGACCTGAAAGAGGTGAGGAAGCAAACTGGAACAATCTGGAGTAAGAACATTCCAGGAAGAAGGAAAAACAAGCACAAGGGCCCTGAGACAGAAGCTTGTCATGCATGATAGAGGAACATCAAAGGGAGCTAAGGGGGCTGGACTGGAGTGAGCAAGGGGAAACAGTGCTGAATAAAGGGGTGGTAGATTTTGGAGGGTCTTGCAGGCCACTGTAAGCACTTTGGCTTTTACTTGGAGTATGGTGGGAAGCCCCTGATCTGTTACTTGTACTTGGAGTATGGTGGGAAGCCCCTGATCTGTTACTTGTACTTAGAGTATGGTGGGAAGCCCCTGATCTGTTAACAGTATAGCTCTAGCTGCTGTGCTGAGACTAGACTGTAGGAGGTTCAGTCGAGTGGAAGCAGAGACAACTCCAAGGAGGCAGTTGTAGTAACCTAAGTGTAGCTATGAAGGTAGTGAGTAGTGATCAGGTTCTGGATATTTTTGAAGGTAGAGCTAACAGGGTTTTCCAACAGATTCACTGTGGATGTGTAGGAAAGAGAAGCATCCAGGATAATGTCAAAGCTTTTGTCCTGAGCAACTAGAAGGATACAGTCATGGAAGACTGTAAGAGGCATAGATTTTGGGGGGAAGATAAGGAGTTCAATTTTGATCATGTTAAATTTGACATTCATTAGATATCCAAGTGGAGATATCAAATTGGTAATTGGATATATGTGTCTGGAGTTCAGGAAAGAGGTTCAGACTCGAATTTTTAAATTTGGGAGTTATCAGTGTATAAATGTTATTTTAAGCCATGCATGGAGATCACCAAAGGAGTGAGTTGAGATAAAGAAGAGGACCAAGGACTGAGCCCTGGGGCTCAATATTATTAAGATAAGAGGTTAGGAGAAGAGAAAGAACCAGCAAAGACACTGAGAAGGGGTAGACACAAAGAGGAGAAAAAGCAGCAGTGGTGCCCTGCAAATCAAGTGAAGGACATGTGTTACGAGGAAGGAATTGACTTGGTCAAATGCTGCTGTGATAGGTTAAGTAAGATGAAGACTGAGGATTGGCCATTGCATATGGCCATGTGTGGCAGTTACTGGTGATGTTAATGAGCAATTTCAGTGAAAGTGGAAAACCCTGACTGGAGTGGGTTTGAAGAGAATGGGTCTAGTCTTTGAGCATCAGTGGTTAACATCACGGAGAGATACCTAGATGTCATATGCTACTTGATGGAAAAACACCATCATCTGCGAAATGATCTTGCCAGAGAGAGGGGAAGACAGTGGAGGAAAAAAAAAAGTAAAATTTAGAAAAAAATCATGAAAAAGATCATAACTTCCAGATCCAACTACTAATTCACAAGAAATACAAAGGAAATAGGAACATACATATTAAACTACACCAAGGGGACGCAGTTAGCAAAATCCAAACTGTGGGAGCTTCTATAGGACAAATGAACCGATTTCTTCAACAAGTAAGTTTGAAGGGGTTAAAATAGAAATGGACCCACTGATGAGTAGTTAAAATGTGTTATATCCATATAGTGGAATATTATTCAGCAACATGAATGTACCTTGAAAACCTAAGTGAAAGAAGGTAGTCATAAATGACCACAGACTATATAATTCCATTTATATGAAATGTCCAGAATAGGCAAATTGATAGAAACAAAGTAGATTAGCAGTTGTCTAGGGTGAAAGGGGATGTCGCTGGTGGAGTGAGTGGGTGATTGCTACAGGTTGTGCATTTCTTTTGGGGGTGATGAAGATGTTCTAAAATTGATAGTGGTGGCGGTTGTACAACTCTGAATGTACTAACAGCCACTGAGCCTTACGTAAGTCACTTTAAATGTGTGAATTATATGGTATGTGAATTATATCTCAGTAAAGCTATTATCAAAAAAGAGGGGTGGGAGAGAATCTGTAGATTAAAAGAGGCCTAAAGGACATTTTCACATTGAAATATGTGGTCTTTATTTGGATCTCCATTCAAACAACAACAAAAATGACATGAGACTGCATATTTTATGATATAAGGAAATAGTGATTATTTTAGTGTGATAATAGTATTGTAGGCTTTTTTTAAAAGTTCTTATCTTTTAAAGATACGTACTAAAATATTTATGGGTAATAGGATATGATGTTACCATTTGCTTCAGAATAATACAGGAGGAGGGAAAGGTGAATGAGATTATAGATTAAATAAGATTGGCTATGAGTTGATTGTTGAAGCTGGGTGTAGTGCTGAAGCAGGGGATTTATTATACTGTTCTACTTTTGGATACCTTTGAAATGTTCCATAATAAAAAGCTTTAAGAGGAGAGAGTAGGAAGAGAGCAAGTACGGACAGCAAAAGTAGGAAGCTCCTTGCAGGAGTTTTTGCTGTAAAGGGGAACTGAGAGAAGTTTGGTTGTAGGTGGAGGGGGAAGGGAGGTAAGGAATGTTTTTGTGTGAATAAGACAGGAGAAAGAAAAATATGTGTGTGGTAATAGTACTGATCCCATAGCATGGAAAAGTTGGTGCTTCAGGACAAAAGAGGTCAAGAACTGCTGAAGAGATGCCTTTGAGTAGACCTGGATTTATTTCCTAATTTTTCTTGTATTTTCTCCCTTATTGTCTATCACTGTCTTTTGTGCTGGTCTCTGAGATTTCTTTGACTTTATATTCTAATCCTTCTATTAGATGTTTTATTTCTACTCTCACTTTTTTTTATGTCCAAGAGTCCTTTTCTGAGTGTTCTTGTTTTATGGATACAATATCATTTCTTCTTTCTTTGAAATTTTTAATGCTAATTCTTTTTGAAGTTTTCTTCTGCTCCTTGCATTATTTTTATTCTTAGTTCCTTCTTTCCGTCTGTGACATGTTTCTTGGAGTCTTTCTTTTTGGAATAACTGACTGTTCCTTTTTAAGAGAGAAGCACTAAAAGCTGATTGAAAGCTTTGTGCATGAATGGAGCTTGTCAGCTGGTGAGCTTCAGTGTGTTGTGAACAGATGGGGATCCCCATCTCCTGATTTCCTAATCTGCTAAGAGTGTGTAAGCAAGGTTCCTAGTTTTCCTGGACTGGAGTGGTACAAGGCAGGGGTATGAGAATACAATACAGCACATGGTAAATTGCAAAATAGTATCGACGATGAATGCTGGAGAGGGAGAGATCGTTTTGGGCTAAAGGGAAGTCTGGAAAAGGATTCATTGAGAAGGAAAGTGAGGGCTTCCCTGGTGGCACAGTGCTTGAGAGTCCGCCTGCCGATGCAGGGGACGCGGGTTGGTGCCCCGGTCCAGGAAGATCCCACGTGCCGTGGAGCGGCTGGGCCCGTGAGCCATGGCCACTGAGCCTGCGCGTCCGGAGCCTGTGCTCCGCAATGGGAGAGGCCACAACAGTGAGAGGCCCGCGTACCGCAAAAAAAAAAAGAAAGAAGAGAAGGAAAGTGATGTAAACTAGGTCTTTGAGAATGATTAAGATTTGATTTGGCGGAGGACCTTTTAAGTTGGAAAAAGAGCTAAAATGGAGGTAAAAGTTTGAATAGGTGGCAGGAGGAAAAGCTACTGAGGTTCTTTCAGTCTTTATTTAATTAATGTTAATGATCACTCAGAACCATTATACTTTTAAGAAGAGTGCTATTAATAAGATTTTAAGAAAATTAACCTAGCAGTAAAATATGTGCCTTGGTTTTAAACTAAATTCATTTGTAATTTTCCTTTTCAGTACAAATACAGAGACCTAACTGTACGTGAAACTGTCAGTGTTATTACTTTATACAAAGATCTCAAACCTGTATTGGATTCATATGGTGAGTTTATATAATAAAAATATCAAGTACTATACTTTGAGTTTACTCTCTTTGTTAATAATTGTAGGTTTCCCATTTTCCCTTTAAGTTTGTTGGTTTTTTCATTGTAGGACTAACCTTCACCTAAAAAAAGTTGTGAGAGATAGGAAATTACAAGATCTAATAATAACATCTTACATTTGTTTAGTTATTTTAAGTTTTAATATACTACTCTAACATAGAACTAATGCAAATTTAGAACTAGAGGTGATGTTAAAAATAGTTTAGTCCATCATTTCCCAAAATAGTATACATAGTTGTGAAGAATGTTGCTTTGGGGGCATGGGTAGAGGGGATTCTGAGGTTAAGTTTGAGCACTTATAGATTAAACAAAATTAAATGGGTTTCTTTGCAACAAGATTTCTCAGAGCCTTTAATATGCTATGTGTCATTATGACCTCACCAAGGGGGGAGAGAAGATAATACATTGTTCGGTATATTCTAAAGTTAATTAACTAGTGAACCTTTTTTCTCTCTAGAGCATCTCTTTATATTCTTAGGAACACATTTTGTAAAACTATATTCTGGACTATCCTTTTCATTTTATAGATGAAGAAAACACTTAAAAACTCTTGTCCTTAATTCTGTAGAGTAGGTAGGTGACAATTTGTGTCCACCTTCTATTGAGATGAAATAAAGTTGTGATTTAAGTAAGAAATGACAATATTCAGAGGGTTTTTTTTGGTTTGTTTTTTTTTTAAACAGTCTTTTTGGCCCCACCAATCCTAACCTAATCTCTCCAACCCCATCTCCTGGTAAACACCAAATGTGCCAGGGCCAAGGGAAACCCATGCTGCCTCCTGCCCATTGTGAGACCCTTGGCAATGAGGGCAAAGAGCTGAATTTTGTAGCTGAGACTCTCACTCTAAACCCCACTCATCTCCAGGGCTTTGTAAACAGGAGCCTGGTGAGAGGCAGCAGAGGGGGAATCAATCCTGAATATCCTGAACAACAAAGTCATGAACTGGAAGTCCTCTCCCAAACTAGGGCATAATTCTCCTTCCTGTCCACATACTGTACTATGGTATTTAGATCTGCAAAAAAACTCATATTACCAAAATTAGAGTTAATTTAAAAATGGCTTCAATGGGGGAATAAAGTGACAAAAGCTAGAATTTTATGGTAAGTGTATAGTTTTTACTGAATACTAAAAGAATAAATGTTGATCAAAACTGACAAAGAGGGGGCTTCCCTGGTGGCGCAGTGGTTGAGAGTCTGACTGCCGATGCAGGGGACACGGGTTCATGCCCCGGTCCGGGAGGATCCCACATGCCACGGAGCGGCTGGGCCCATGAGCCATGGCCGCTGAGCCTGCGCGTCCGGAGCCTGTGCTCCGCAACGGGAGAGGCCACAGCAGTGAGAGGCCCGCGTACCGCAAAAAAACCCAAAACAACAACAACAACAACAAAATAAACTGACAAAGATTCCAACATCATTGAACAAATATATATACAGCCACACAGGCTGGACCAAGTCTAAACCATTGTCATCAACATGCTTTTAGAGTAAATATAACCCTAAAATTAAATACGGTGGTCTTTTAAAAATACAAAATCAGAATAAATTACAGCACAGTTTATAATTGTCAATAGTAGGTAAAAGAACTGAGGTCAACAGTACAGTTCTGTGTTCTTGTGCTGCACATTACAGCCTTTCCTCTATGTAATAGTGTTAATTCCAAATCATTATTACAGATAATAGCAGTCCATGTAACACAAAGTATGTGCCCTAGTTATTCAGTCAATTACAGGTAGGAAAACTTGTGCGATGTGAGAAATATTTGTATTAAAAGAAAATGTCCGTATTTGACTGTGAAAACTTTTTTCCTTTTTCATACTGTGCGATACTACATTGGGATTGAGAATGACAGTGAGTGGGAATAAACATCTGAAAACATTAGGTTAATATTTAATATGGTGTCAGTTAATAGCGATTTTTAAGTAATTTTATAATCATGTTGGTTGGGGATCCAGAGCTCATATTTATTGGGACTGTAGCATTAACATGTATTTTTCCAAGTAATTCATAGCATCTTTACTCATTCAAAGCTGATCCCATTAAGTGAATCAACAAAGGATACTTTATTATTGGACAAAATGTATGAACATTAACAAGTTAGTCCTTTCAAGGGTAATAATGCGTTTTAACTGTTGTTTCTGAAACATAAGAATAACTTACGTGGGAGCATCTGTGAGAATGCTTGTTGATTAACTCATTATTCTTACCTTTCAGTTTTTAATGATGGCAGTTCCAGGGAACTAATGAACCTCACTGGAACGATTCCTGTGCCTTATAGAGGTAAATGTCTTATGTGATTCGTGTTTCCAGCATAGATGCATTTTAATTCACATTTAGTTGCCAAAGAATTGTAGGTAATTAAGCTTGCTTTTTTGTGACTTTCATGATAATATAGAAACTTCACCTCCTATTCTAATTGAACTTCATTTGGCAGCAGCACCTCATATTTTCATCTTTTTTCCCCTACTTCCTTACCAAGATATATCAACAAATAAGTGCCTCAGTGCACTGGAAGAGTTTGTTTGATAGAATCAGAGAATCTTAGAACTAGAAAGGGATCTTAGCTGCCTCCTAGTTCAGCTCCCACCCTACTCAAACTTATCTGACAATGGGAAGCTGTATAGTATAGTGACTAAGATAGAGGCTTTACAGTCAGGGCAGAGTAGGGTTTTAGTTCTCCCTCTGTAATCTATTAGTTTTGTGACAATGGGCATCTGTAACATTTGGATAATAGTACCTAACTCAAAGAAGAATTCATTTGTAATAATGTATGTAAAGGACTTAGCACAGAGGCTGGTATATCGAAAGTAGCTATTATTTATGGTTGTAATGCTGATGATGGATAATTACATCTCTGTCAGTCAGCCACCCTCTGCTGGAAGACTTACAATGATAATGGAGCATTCAGCTTCATGAGCAACTGTGGACAGCTCTGTTAGTTATTCCTTGTGACTAGCTAAGACCTGTGTCTCAGTAACCTACCCATTGATTTTATATAGTACCTGCTATGCGTGGGGGAAAAGGGCTAGGGATACAAAGGTGAATAAAGGATGTACCTTCCCTGGAAGAACATACACAAATAGGGGAAACAGGGAATAAATAGATATTTACACTATTCTATACCCATTATAGAATAATGAAATATAAAGGTGCTGTGAGATTATAGAGAACAAGAACACGTGGGAAGGTCATCAAAGAAATGACGTTCAATTTGGTGTTAAAGGATGAGTGAACCATTCATAACAGAATGGACATCCCAGGCAGAGAAAAAACACTTGAGCATCAGCATTTTATAGAGCAAATACGAGTAAACTTCAGGATTATTGACTTTGCCTTTACCCCAGGAAGTAAGCTGTGGTGAGGGAAAAAGGTATGTGGGGGAGAGAAGGAGGCAGAAGACTATCGTAGACATAATTGAAGACATTTATTATTTTTTTTCTTCTGGTTTTATTGAGATGTAATTGACATATAGCACTATATAAGTTTGATATACAGCGTAATGATTGACTTCATACATCAAGAAATGATTACCTCAGTAAGCTTAGTGAACATCAGTCATATAGATACAAAATTAGAGAAACAAAAAAATATTTTTCCCTTGTGATGAAATTCTTAAGTTTTCATCAAGTTGCGATGTTTACTCTCAACAACTTTCATATATAACATACAGCAGTGTTCATAACATTTATCATGTTGTACATTACATTCCCAGTACTTAACTTTTTTTTTTTTTTTTGGCTGCGTTGGGTCTTCGTTGCTGCTCGCGGGCTTTCTCTAGTTGCGGCGAGCAGGGGCTACTCTTCGTTGCGGTGCGTGGGCTTCTCATTGCAGTGGTTTCTCTTGTAGCAGAGCATGGGCTCTAGGCACGCAGGCTTCAGTAGTTGTGGCACCTGGGCTCAGTAGTTGTGGCACATGGGCTTAGTTGCTCCATGGCATGTGGGATCTTCCCGGACCAGGGTACAAACCTGTGTCCCCTGCATTGGCAGGCAGATTCTTAATCACTGCACCACCAGGGAATTGCCCTTGCTTTTTTATAACTGGAAGTTTGTACCTCATGTCTACTGTCCTACAATTCTCCCTTCCCCCCAGCCCTCACCTCTGATAACCACAAATTTGATCTCTTTTTCTGTTTGTTTGTTTATCTGTGTGTGTTTGAAGTATAATTGACCTATAACACTGTGTTAGTTTCTGTTATAGAACATAGTGATTTGATATTTCTGTACCTCTCAAAATGATCAACATGATAAATCTAGTTACCATCTGTCACCATACAAAACATTACATAATTATTGACAGTATTCCCCACACTGTACATATCATACTGTGATTCATTTATTTTACAGATGGAAGTTTGTACCTCTTAACCTTCCTCACCTGTTTCTCTTCTCCCACCTTCTTCCCCTCTGGCAACCACCTCTTCTTTGTATCTATGAGCCTGTTTCTGTTTAGTTTTGTTTGTTCATTTGTTTTGTTTTTTAGATTCCACATATAAGTGAAATCATACAGTATTTGTCTTTCTCTGTCTGACTTATTTCACTTAGCATAATACCCTCTAGGTCTATCCATGTTGTCACAAACGGCAAGATTTCATTCTTTTTTATGGCGCAGTAATATTCCATTATGTATATGTATACCACATCTTCTTTATCCATTCATCTATCAGTGGGTACTTAGGTTGCTTCCATATCTTGGCTATTGTAAATAATGTTGCAGTGAACATAGGAGTGCATATATCTTTTCAAATTAGTGTTTTCATTTTCTTCAGATAAATGACCAGAAGTAGAATTGCTGGATCATATGGTAGTTCTATTTTTAATTTTTAAGTAATCTCCATACTGTTTTCCATAGTGGCTGCACCAATTTATATTCCCACCAGCAGTGCACAAGGGTTCTCTTTTTCATACACACACACACACACACACACACACACACACACACACACGCGTACATACATGTAAATTTTATTTAAACTAAACCTTTGTTCCTTCACCATTTTTTTGTATGGCACAGTTCCTAAGCCTAAGTAATTCTAGAGAATCCATCATTTTCACAAAGCAAAGAATTCTAGATGGTGGAAATAAAGTTATGTTTTATGTATTAAGATATATTTTATTGGAGTCTTTTTTTTTTCATTCTAGAAGTACTTTTGGGTAAAAAATAAATCCAAAGTCCCATAACTGTCTGATTTCTTTAAGTGAATTTTATGTGTATATACTTTTATGAAGTAAAACTGTTTCTGAGTGGGGGAAATGTATCTGAATTATGTTAGGTGATTCAAATGGTTGCTTGGGACACTGGGCTTTAACCTTAGGAAGAAAAGTCTTTGATTTATGTTCAATATGTTAACTATCAGATCCTTTGAAACACTGTTCATTTTGACTATATATAGTCAAATTTCTCAACTGAGAGAGATTCTATTACATAAAGCAAAAAAAGGGGGATGACATCATTGATTGTGAAACTACCACTGAAAATGCCATATTCATTGGTCAAGCTGTGGCCACCAGTCAGCATCTGTTTGACACTTGAATTAGGTCTTACAATGTGACTTTTAGCAAGGGAATTTAAAGTCTAGCATATCACTTTCCGAAAGGACACCGTTGTCTGTGGTCTTCCTTCTATATCCTTTACCAGTGAACTTTATTAACTGAAGTGACAGGAGTCAAATAACAAAGAATGGCTTGAACCAAAAGATAATTTGTGAATAACGTTTTTATGGCAGTAAGTACACTTACTACACTGGCAGAGTAGTGATTAATTAGCTCCTTAATCCTGCTCATGTATTTTACAAACTGAAAATTTGAGAAACTGATGTTAAACAGAACTTTGAAACATAAAATATTTGTTGTGTTTTTTAAAAAAAGTGTTGCTTAGTTGTAGCTCTTTGTTGCTTACCTACTAAGCCATTATTGAAAAATAATAAAAGTAGAGTAACTGAAGTTTCTCTTTCTCTCTCAGGTACTACATATAATATTCCAATATGCCTGTGGCTGCTGGACACATACCCATATAATCCCCCTATCTGTTTTGTTAAGCCTACTAGCTCAATGACTATTAAAACAGGAAAGCATGTGGATGCTAACGGGAAGATATATCTTCCTTATCTACATGAATGGAAACACGTAAGTATTAACAGAGTGTTCTGAGAATTCGTTGTATTTTATATATTTTGTTCACTAGCATTTACTTTCTGTTAACTCTCAAGGAGGATTAAAGGAGAATAAATTCACATAAGATCACTAATCACTGAGCTGGGTAATTCAAAAAAGCTCTTTAAAAGAAATATATCTGGACTTCCCTGGTAGTGCAGTGGTTAAGAATCCTCCTGCCAATGCAGGGGACACGGGTTCAAGCCCTGGTCCGGGAAGATCCCACATGCCGTGGACCAACTAAGCCCACATGCCAGAACTACTGAGCCTGCACTCTAGAGCCCGTGAGCCACAACTACTGAGCCCACATGCCACAACTACTGAAGCCCATGTTCCTAGAGCCCCTGCTCCGCAACAAGAGAAGCCACTGCAATGAGAAGCCCATGCACCACAACGAAGAGTAGCTCCTGCTTGCCACAACTAGAGAAAGCCCCCGTGCCACAGCGAAGACCCAACGCAGCCAAAAATAAATAATAAATAAGTAAATAAATTTACAAGAATAAATAAATAAATGAAACATATTTCTATAGAGCTTGGTAGTTTATAGAATACACATAGTCACTATTTTATTTGCTTGAGTTGAACCTTTAAGAATAGATAGAATTCACATATGGGAAATGCATTTAAAAAATATTGGGGGGCTTTCCCTGGTGGCGCAGTGGTTAAGAATCCACCTGCCAATGCAGGAGACATGGGTTCGAGCCCTGGTCCGGGAAGGTCCCACATGCTGCGGAGTAGCTAAGCCCGTGCACCACAACTACTGAGCCTGCACTCTAGAGCCCGCGAGCCACAACTACTGAAGCCTGTGTGCCTAGAGCCCCTGCTCCACAGCAAGAGAAGCCAGTGCAATGAGAAGTCCACGCACTGCAACAAAGAGTAGCCCCCACTTGCTGCAACTAGAAAAAGCCCGCGCGCAGCAAAAAAGACCCAACGCAGCCATAAATAGATAGATAGATAAATTTATTTATTTATTTAAAAAAATATGTATATTGGGTTGGCCAAAAGGTTCAGTTGTTTTTTTTCCGTAAGATGACTTTAGTAGCACTTAGTTGTCTTTAACTTCATTTGAAACAATTTTGTTAGATTGTATGTGATAGCTGTCCTATCAACGTGCATTTAAAAAAAGACATCGGGCTTCCCTGGTGGTGCAGTGGTTGAGAGTCTGCCTGCTGATGCAGGGGACACGGGTTCGTGCCCCGGTCCGGGAAGATCCCACATGCCGCGGAGTGGCTAGGCCCGTGAGCCATGGCCGCTGAGCCTGTGCATCCAGAGCCTGTGCGTCCGGAGCCTGTGCTCCGCAACGGGAGAGGCCACAACAGTAAGAGGCCCGCGTACTGCCAAAAAAAAAAAAAAAAAAGACATCAAAATTGGTGAATTTTTGTGCAGCCATTCATTTTAATATTGAAGATGGAAGAAAAACAACATTTTTGGCATATTATGCTTTATTATTTCATGAAAGGTAAAAATGCAACTGAAATGCACAAAAAGATTTGTGCAGTGTGTGGAGAAGGTGCTGTGATGATCAGACGTGTCAAAAGTGGTTTGCGAAGTTTCATGCTGTAGATTTCTCGCTGGATGATGCTGCATGTCGGGTAGACCAGTTGAAGTTGATAGCAATCAAATCAAGACGTTAATTGAGAACAGTCAACATTATACGACGCAGGAGATAGCTAACATACTCAAAATATCCAACTCAAGCACTGAAAATCATTTGCACCAGCTTGGTTATGTGAATCGCTTTGATGTTTGGGTTCCACGTAAGTTAAGCAAAAAAACCCTTCCTGACCGTATTTCCGCATGCGATTCTCTACTTAAATGTAATGAAGACGTTCCGTTTTTAAAATAAATTGTGATAGGAGGTGAAAAGTGGATACTGTACAATAATGTGGAACGGAAGAGATCGTAGGCAAGCAAAATGAACCACCACCAACCAACCAAAGGCCGGTCTTCATCCAAAGAAGGTGATGTTGTGTATATGGTGGGATTGGAAGGGAATCCTCCATTATGAGTTCCTTCTGGAAAACCAAACGATTCATTCCAACAAGTACTGCTCCCAGTTAGACCAACTGAAAGCAGCACTCAACAAAAAGCATCCAGAATTAGTCAACAGGAAACGCATAATCTTCCATCAGGATAACGCAAGATGGCGTGTTTTTTGAAGACCAGGCAAAAACTGTTACAGCTTGGCTGGGAAGTTCTGATTCATCCTCCATATTTAGCAGACATTGCACCTTCAGATTTCCATTGATTTCAGTCTTTACAAAATTCTCTTAATGGAAAAAATTTCAATTCCCTGGAAGACTGTAAAAGGCATCTGGAACAGTTCTTTGCTCAAAAAGATAAAACGTTTTGGGAATATGGAATTATGAAGTTGCCTGAAAAATGGCAGAAGGTAGTGGAACAAAAGGATGACAACGTTGTTCAATAAAGTTCTTGGTGACAATGAAAAATGTGCCTTTTATTTTTACTTAAAAACAGAAGACACTTTGGCCAACCCAGTAGTATACTGGTGGCATATATTTGTGAAACTGTTCAAATCTCATTACTAAAAGTGTTCCTATCAAGAAGTAATACTAGTAAGAAACTTCTGTTTCTGCCTCTGATGGTATAGCTCTGGCAGTTTCTATCCAAAAAAATGCTGGAAAAGCCAAAGTACAAACAACATCTGAGGAAGGCTTTGGAGAACTGTTGAGGCAATTAGGACTTGAAGGGCCAAGATCCTTGCTGCAAAGAGATGAGTCAACATTCTGCCAGTTTTCCCTAAGAGTATTTACTGATTCTTGGTACAGAGTGAGAGGCTGAGAATCTGGGCAGAGGGCATTAGCTAGAGGCAAAGAAGACTGCAGTTTCTAACAGTCTCACAGGGCTGAAAAGACAACAGTTGCTGTTCTGTCTGCAGGCAGTGGATATCTTAGGAGCCAAGATTTGGGAGAAAAGGAAGCTACAAAGAAGTGAGCCAGATAATTTGAGTTTCCCCCTCAAGGGATATGCTGAATTCCTACATTTCAAAGACAAGATGCTAAAAAGCTAAGCAGAAAGCCTCTGTAATTCATAGCCAAGTTCTCAGCAGTCTTAGGTTGAGGAGGCAGTATGAGTTTGGAACCACTCACAAGGAGGAGGGGTATGAGTAAACATCCTAGGCTCTCAGTTGGCACCACTAGAGGAATACACCCCATGAGTGGGAACTCAGGCAGAATGAGCCCTGTAAAACTCCACCCTTGAATCAGTTCAGTGCCTGATTATATTAAGGTGATTCTCACGGTATCTGCCGGCCATAGGATAGAGTGAACTGTTGCTGGAAGGAGATAATGTATAGAGCCTGTCTAATTTTTCATGAAGTGTCAGGTGTACAATTTAAAATTATCAAGTACATCAAGAGATAGGACAAAGAGGGAAAAAAGAGTAGAAACAGGATACCACCCCCCAGGTAACCCAGTTATCAGACACAGACTTGAAAATGATTGTGATTAGTATGTTCAATATGGAGAACTAATTATAATTATATTTAAAATGAACCAAATAGAAACCTTACAACTGAAAAATAGAATAATAGAAATGAAAAACCCAATAGAGGGACTTCCCTGGTGGCACAGTGGTTAAGAATCCGCCTGCCAATGGAGGGGACACAGGTTCGTACCCTGGTTTGGGAAGATCCAACATGCCATGGAGCAGCTAAGCCCGTGTGCCACAACTACTGAGCCTGCGCTCTAGAGCTTGCAAGCCACAACTACTGAGCCCACGTGCTGCAACTACTGAAGCCCACACACCTAGAACCTGTGCTCTGCAACAAGAGAAGCCACTGCAATGAAAAGCCCACGTACTGCAACGAAGAGTAGCCCCCACTCTCCGCGACTAGAGAAACCCGCGCGCAGCAACGAAGACCCAACGCAGCCAAAATAAATAAAATAAATTAAAAAACCCACAAAAACTCAATAGATGGGTTTAATAGCAGATTAGACTTAGCAGAATAGAGAATTAATGAACTGGTTTACGAATAGTTTATATTTTTAATGCTGTTGACGTAGGAATAAACCTTACAAAAGATGTACAAATCCATTATGGAGAAAATTCCAAATTTTATTGAAAGAGAACCTTTTTCATGGATTGGAAGACTCAGTATTATAAATATGTTGGTTCTCTACAAATTGATCTATTTCTTTTTTTAAAGAAGACGTTGGGGGTAGGAGTTTATTAATTAATTAATTTTTGCTGTGTTGTGTCTTCATTTCTGTGTGAGGGCTTTCTCTAGTTGTGGCAAGCGGGGGCCACTCTTCATCGCGGTGTGCGGGCCTCTCACTATCGCAGCCTCTCTTGTCGCGGAGCACAGGCTCCCGACACGCAGGCTCAGTAGTTGTGGCTCACGGGCCTAGTTGCTCTGCGGCATGTGGGGTCCTCCCAGACCAGGGCTCGAATCCGTGTCCCCTGCATTAGCAGGCTGATTCTCAACCACTGCACCACCAGGGAAGCCCTGATCTATTTCTTAACAGAAGTGTTTGTTTCTTTGCATATTTGTTAATTTTGTGAACTTGATAAGCTGAATCCAAAGTTTATATGGAAATGCAAATATTAATAATAGCCAAGAAGAGTAAGCTGGAAGGGACTTGCCTTAGAGGTATCAAAATGCATTTTAAAAAACTAGTAATTAAGATGGTATGGAATTGTCAGAGAAATATTCCAATGGGTAGATGGAACATAATAAATAACCCAGAAAAAAGATCCACTATACAGACATACCTTGGAGATATTGTGGACTCAATTCCAAACTACTGCAGTAAAGCAAAATGTTGCAATAAAATGAGTCACACAAATTGCATGGTTTCCCAATGCATGTAAAAGTTATGTTTACACTATACTGTAGTCTATTAAATGTGTAATAGCGTTGTGTCTAAAAAAACAGTATTCATACCTTAATTAAAAATACTTTGTTGTATCCTATAATAAAGCATAATAGAATATGAAAAAGAATATATATATGTATAACTGAATCACTTTGCTGTACAGCAGAAATTAACATTGTAAATCAACTATACTTCAAGAAAATAAATTTAAAAAAATCCTTTATTGTTAAAAAATGTTAACCATGGGGCTTCCCTGGTGGCGCAGTGGTTGGGAGTCCGCCTGCCAATGCAGGGGACACGGGTTTGTGCCCCGGTCCGGGAGGATCTCACGTGCCGCGGAGCGGCTGGGCCCGTGAGCCATAGCTGCTGACCCTGCGCGTCTGGAGCCTGTGCTCCGCAACGGGAAGGGCCACAACAGTGAGAGGCCCGTGTACCGCAAAAAAAAAAAAAAAAAAATGTTAACCATCACGTGACAACACAGGGTTGCCACAGACCTTCAATTTGTAAAAACTGCAGTATCTGCAAAGGACAATAAAGCAAAGCACAGTAAGAAAAGGTATGCCTATACATAAACACTTGATGTATAACAGTGGTGTTATAGTAGGTAAGTGGGGATAAGATTAACTTCAGTTATGGAGTTGGGACAGTGAGATTCCTATTTGTATAATATACAAAAATCAATTTCAGGTAGATTGTGAAAGGCAAAAAAATAAGACTTTTAAAACATAATATAGGAGACTGCCTTTCCTGATCTTGTAATAGGTGAGGGTTTTTTTAACAAGATGGAAAACTTTTACTATAAAGGAAAAGACCACTAAATTTTACCTTGAGCTTATGCAGATTAAGAACTTCTGTTCATGAAAGACACATTAAAAACTGAAAAGACTAACCACAGACTGAAAGAATATACTTGTAGTACTTAACACCCACAGGGTAATGTCCAGAACATAAAAATAATTTTTGGGAATCATGAAAAGAAAGAAGCCCAATAGAAAAATAGATGAAACTCTTGAACAAGTACTTCACAAAAGAGAAATTCTAATGGCCAGTAAACATATGGAAAGATGTTTAATCCTGCTAGTAGTGAGGGAAATATAAATTAAGACCATAACGAGATACCATTACATGTGCATTAAATTTGCACTACCAGTTGACAACGCTAAGGCTTAGAGAGGATGTGGAGCAAAGGGAACTCTTAGACACTGCTGATGGGAGCAAAATTGACACACTACTCTGGAAATTAGTTTGGTATTACCTAGTAAAGTTGTAAGGGCCCATGCCCTAAGTCCTAGCAATTCCACTCCTTGGTATGTACACTAGAGCAGGGTTTCTCAACCTCAGTGCTACTGGCATTGTGGGTCAGATAATTCTTTATTGTGGGAGAGCTGTTCTGTTCATTATAGGATGTAGGATCCCTGGCCTTTATCCACAAGATGCCAGTAGCATGACAATTGTGACAACTGAAAATGTTTCTAGACATTTCTAAATATCCACTGGGAGACAAAAATAGCACCCCCAGTTGATAACTACTGCACAAGAGTAACCCTTTTGGGCTTCCCTGGTGGCACAGTGGTTGGGAATCCACCTGCCAATGCTGGGGACACGGGTTTGAGCCCTGGTCCAGGAAGATCCTGCATGCCATGGAGCAACTAAGCCCATGCGCCACAGCTGCTGAGTCTGTGTTTGAGAGCCCGTGAGCCACAACTACTGAAGCCCGCATGCCTAGAGCCTGTGCTCCGCAACAAGAGAAGCCACCACAATGAGAAGCCTGCGCACTGCAACGAAGAGTAGCCCCTGCTCGCTGCAACTAGAGAAAGGCCGCGTGCAGCAGTGAAGACCCAATGCAGCCAAAAAAAACGAGTAACGCTTGCACATACATACTAGGAAACAGAGCAAGAATGTTCATGAGCAAGAATGTTCAGAGCAAGAATGTTCATTCATGGTTCATAAATAACCAAAGACTGGATACAACCCATATGACTGTTAACAACAGGAGAGTGAATAAAGAAGTTGTGTATTCATTCAGTGGAACACCATACAGCAATTAAAATGAATTTATAACTATACTCTTTAACAGGAATGTATCTTACATTGTTGAAATAAGTCTCAGTAGAATCCACAGTTTGACTTAATTCATATGAAGTTCAGAAACAGAAAAAATGAAACATACTGTTTAGAAAATTGTTTATAAGGTAGTAGTTTAAAGAAAAGAATGATTATCTGCTAAGTCAGAGAAGTGGGTAACTATAGAATAGATAGAGGGGGATGCAGTCAGGAACTTGTAAGTTGCTGGCAGACTTCTATTTCTTAAGTTGGATGATAGCTACACAAATATTTTCTTTATTGTTACTCTTTAAAGTTACATACATTTCTGTATGTATGTTATATTCCACAAATCTAACAAAAAAGACATAAGGGTAGCTAACTTTGGTATGGTGTTCAAGGTTATATCATGGAAGATCCTGATTTTTAGCTAAGGACTTCATCCTTGAATAGGCAGCTGGGAGTCATTTTAGATTTCTGAACAAAAGTAAGGCATTAAATGCAATGATTGTTAGGTATAATGTCTGAAGTGTACTAGATAAATACATTAATTAGCTTTCTGACTGAAAATCACTAGCTGCTCTAAAACATAAAACCCCAAATACTGGAGACTTAACGCTGGAAATTTCTTGCTCACGTAATAGTCCACTGGGAGTCTGCCTCACTGGCAGGCAGCTTTCCCTCACTTGAGCTTCAGGGACCAGGCGCTTTCCAGTTTGTTGTGCCACCATCTCCCGGGGCTTCAGAGTCCTCCGCATCAAGGAAGACAAGCAAAGAGATTGGTGGCCCTCCTTCTTGTGCACCTTGGCTTAAAAGTTAAATCTCTTCTGCTTATTGTCCATTGGTAAAAACTAGTTGCAAAAAGGACTGGAAAATGTAGTTTCCGCCTAAGCAACTGATTCTCAGCAACAACTCTGTATAATGGGAGGGGAGTGTGAACTTTTATAGAAAATTCTCTCAATCATAATCAGTAAGTAAAACTAGAACCCGCACAGAAGGCTATTGTAGTAATCTAGCATGGCACAGAACATGAACTAGGGCTGCTCTCATTTATCTTGATCTTACTAATTCAATTGCTTATTAATCCTAATCCTGAATGTGTATCATATACTGCTTAGAATGTAAAATCTGACCTTTTTATTGCTTGCTGGAAAAGCAAACAAAAAGGGATAGAGAAGAAAGCAATTTTGCTCTTCAAGTTTTCAGGGTTTTCAATAGGAAAAAAGTTTTATAAAGATACTATGTGTTTCAGTTGACCCTTAGGTGTTTGAGCTAAAATAAACTAACATTCTTGCTATGTTTTTTGTATCCTGTATCATTCTGAATTAGTCATTTGTCATTCTGAAATATTCATGACCTGTTGCTTTATAATAGGCCTGGAAGTAGGTATTAACGATTAATTTTCCTTCCTTCAAAGACTTTAATGTGAAAGGAATGGTATGGTAAAGAATTAAAATAAAATTTGTCTTGACAAAACTATGGTTATAAGACTGTATAAATGGAGTACTGATTCATACTACAAACATGGGTTAACCTTTGAAAATATTATGCTAGGTGGAAAAAGCCAGACACGAATTGTATGATTCCATTTACATGAAATGTCCAGAATAGGCAAATCCAATGACAAAATAGATTTGTGGTTGCCAGAAGCTGAGGGGAGGGGGAAATTGGAAGTGATCACTAATAGGGATAGATTTCTTTTGAGGATGATAACAATATTCTGGAATTAGACAGTGGTGATAGAGAAAAACCACTGAACTATACACTTTTTTTTTTTTTTTAATTCTTGGCTGTATTGGGTCTTTGTTGCTGCACGCGGTGTTTCTCTAGCTGTGGCGAATGGGGGCTACTCTTTGTGGTGCACGGGCTTCTCATCATGGTGGCTTCTCTTGTTGCAGCACATGGGCTCTAGGGTGTGTGGGCTTCTACAGTTGTGGCACTTGGGCTCAGCAGTTGTGGCGCATGGGCTCAGCAGTTGTGGCTCTCAGGCTCTAGAGTGCAGGCTCAGTAGTTGTGGCACACGGGCTTAGTTGCTCTGTCTCATGTGGGATCTTCCCGGACCAGGGATCAAACCCATGTCCCCTGCATTGGCAGGCAGATTCTTAACCACTGTACCACCAGGGAAGTCCTGAACTATACACCTTTAGATGGTAAATTTTATGGTATGTGAATTATCTCAATTTTTAAAGTGCATGATTTTAAAATCATTTTATGATTTAGTTACGGAGTTTTGTTGGACTAAATAATTAACAAGAGATTTAAATTGTGTGATTCTCAGTAGCAACCCCATACACACACCAGCCATAATCTCCAGCCTACACTCCCTGGTGCTACACAGATACTGTACATGTTTACTCCCTGTCTCAGCGTGTAAGTTTACAGACAAACATAAGAAGGGTATTGGAATAGTGAGAATCAGTAAGTTTTCATAAGAAGCTTTCTGAAATGTTATCTATTGTCACTGTCCATACGTTGGGACAGAATGGAACAAAATTGGTGCTTTGGAAAGTTGAAAGCTGCTAGTAAACTCTTCTGTCAGGAGAAGGGAAGTTATGAAGATGATTAACTGATCAAGATAATTGAGTAATCCTTCAGAACCTGATGAACTAATGAATGAAGTGTGTGAGGTGAGATATACACAGAATATAATGGGTGAAAACAACCATCAGATAAGTCAGTTTGAACAACTTTGCCTAGCATAGTTTGTCTGAAATTAGTGATCAATAGGTACTTGAGAAAAAAGTTTAGCAGCCTTTATGGGATACAGGCACTCTCTTTGTAACTATGGTATTGGAAGGAAAGATCCTTTAATAATTTATATCTTTTGTACAACAATCTAGTGATTTCTAAAATGGAGTCTACTTATAATTTCAGAGTTCATGATACTATCTTTAATAAAAATTAATCTAGGAACATGTATTTCCAAGGTAACATTGTTATCTTTTAAAGGCCTTAAATAATATTTGTGACTACTGCTTACATCCATCCCTGAGTTTATACCGTACCAGCATCCTTAATTTGTCCACTGGAAATATAATAAATTTTGGTTAGCTGTATGGAGTCAAATGAAGAACAATACCATCTGAATTTTGCAGTATACTGCTTTGGCTAGTGCTGTTTTTATATACATGAAGTAGCAGCCTTGCTACACATAAATAATAAGTAGAAATCAGCTAGCTGTATTAAATTAATTAAATGGAATTTTCACGTTTGGGGTCCTACAAAGGAAATTGTCGTGCTAAGTTGAAAACAGATAAGAAATGGCCAGACTTTTCCTTATTGCCAAAAAGTAAATCTGTAAATGACTTAAATTGTTTTCCATTTTTAGCCACAGTCAGACTTGTTGGGGCTTATTCAAGTTATGATTGTGGTGTTTGGAGAAGAACCTCCAGTCTTTTCCCGTGCTACTATTTCAGCATCCTATCCACCATACCAGGCAACAGGGCCACCAAACAGTAAGTAGAACTGAGATTTGATTTTTAAACTCATATAAACAAAAGAAAACAAAATCTTGTAAAAATATTTTTTTTGATGACTTCAATTTGCTTTTTAGCTTATCAAGTTAGTCGATTTTTTGGAGGTATTCTGAGGCCCCACATCTGCATGTACAGATTCTCAACAAAGACTGGCATTTGGGCTTTCGTTTGTGGGTAGAAATCTAACTATGGGTGTGCTGGATTCCAAAATGGAGGAGAAAGAATGCTGGAATAGAGCTGGAATTTTTTTTTTAATTATGCATGCCATGGAATAGCTTTATTTGATCCGTTTGGAAGTAGATACAACTTGAAAGGCAATCTGACCTCCTTTTGTTTGCAACTCCAGGATCAGTGCTATAGATAAGAATCAATTATAAAGTAAACTATATAATTCACATTCAGCTATTCTGGGTGTACACAATGGACATCTAGCTCTCAGCTTTCTTCTCTTGAGTACAACCAATTCATGATTTTACTTTGAGTGGAGAGGGTGGGGGCATGGAGTCAATATCAGTTCTCCCCTAACTGGTGTACATTATCTCTGTTATTTCTGGGTTTTTCAAAAATAATTCTTACTGGTACTTTAAAATCACCCTGGATAATTGAGAGTTGGTTGTACTTACTTGTTTTGACTTTACTAAACCTGTTCATTGTGTTTTGAGCTGTGATTTTTTTAAAACAAATTTTGTTTAAGATAATTAACCAGACTTAATTTATCTTATAAGTTAGATTATGTGCGCTTTCATTTTCCTCCCACTGAAAATTATCATCTTCCTTTTTAATCCATTCTGCCTTGAGGAGCATCTTGACTAACAAGCTGAATGGGAATCTAACAGAACTTTCTGAATCCATTTCCTTTTCCTTCTCTGCTTTCCCAGAATAAGCTTGGCTGTAGCATTTTGTTGCTCTTTTAATAAAGATTCTAGGGATTCTTTTGGATCAGAAATTTGTTTTCATCTTAATAAATTCTGTTGACTTTAATATCCAAGGTTAGATTATCTTGCCCATCTAATGTTGAAATGCAAAATATTTCCTAGATCATCGTTCATATTTATTTGCTCAAATAACATAGCCAGTGACCACTTAAGATAAAGGTAACCTTTTCAGAATGTTAGTCCCCTAAGCAACATCTTTTTCCTAAATTTCTTCTAGTTTTATGTTAACATTGGAAGTGCAGCATTCAAGAAAGAGACCTCACTAAAGAGATCACTATTACACTTCCATTTTGCATTCACTCACTATAAATCACATTAAACAATATAGAGCTAATATAAGTAAATTACTAAAAGAGACCAACTTATTGTCTGTCCATTACAGTTTTAATACTTTTTATACATTTAAATGATATTCATTATTGTTATGTATGACTGCAAAGAAATGAAAGTCTGAATTCCGTCCTACACCCACACATCAAGGAACAGCCCAGAAATTTGGATCCATACTTAAATACGATCTTCTAGTTAAGAAATTATATACTTCTATTATTATTATTATTATTATTATCATCATCATCATCATCATCATCATCATTACTGTAAGCATTTTTTTTTTTTTAAAGAAGATGTTGGGGGTAGGAGTTTTTTAATTTATTTATTTTGCTGTGTTCGGTCTTTGTTTCTGTGCGAGGGCTTTCTCTAGTTGTGGCAAGCGGGGGCCACTCTTCATCGCAGTGCACGGGCCTGTCACTATAGCAGCGTCTCTTGTGGTGGAGCACAGGCTCCAGACGCGCAGGCTCAGTAGTTGTGGCTCACGGGCCTAGTTGCTCCGTGGCATGTGGGATCCTCCCAGACCAGGCTCGAACCCGTGTCCCCTGCATTAGCAGGCAGTTCTCAACCACTGCGCCACCAGGGAAGCCCTACTGTAAACATTTTTGATCTCTGGTTTTAGGAAGACTTTTGAACTAGCTATAAGTCACACTAAAAAAGTGTTGTGCCCAAACCTCATTTTTTGACAACTAACAGTAATAGTCAACATTTATTCAGTGGTGACTATGAGACACAGCTAAGCACTTCATATTAGTTCTTATTTAATCCTTATAATAACCCCATGTATTATGCTTATTTGTATTCCATTTTATTCTGGCTCTGAAATTACTTCACTTCATTATCTGCTTCCTTACCAGTCTTGGACTCAACTTTTGTTGTTTCCCAAAATCAAAATTTGGAGATTTTGGTCAAATTACTAGCTTTTCAGAACCTTAGAAGGGAAAATTGCCTATAATTATGAGGAAATTGCTTATAACTGTGAAGTCGTAGTTTATATGTGTTTAAGAGAAACTAGAATGGGGAGAGAAACTAGTAATTGACTATATATGTTGCTGACACCTAATAGTGGCCTCATCTTTTGATGTTCATAAAGATCAACTGTGTTTTGGCCCAGGAAGAAGAAATGTTTTATGAGATCTAGCAATTATGACATTTTGGGAGGTATTTTTCCCTTTATGAAATAGCACTGAACATCATCCTTAGCTTAATTATACTTAAGAAAAAATTTACTTATGACATCTATAGATTCATCCTAACAAGAAGACTGTGAACACTGACACTTGGGGATGTAAGCTCAGCAACTCTGATAAAGACGTTTAAGGCCCTTAGTCAGAGCCCAGCATACTTCTCCCATCCACTTGCATTATGTGCTCTAAAAGTTTACTTCTTGAGTGTTCCACTTCTCTCTTCAAGCCTTTGTGTACCATTCATCTACTAGATCACTCTTGTTTACCCCCACCTCCTACATTTAATTAGCTACCTCCTGTATGATCCCATATATATCACTCTGTACTTCCCCTGTCACGACACTTATCACTCTGTATTTTTATTCTTTTCGTGTTTATCTCCTTCACTAGACTATAAGCAACTTGAGGCCAGGAATTCTTTCTTTCTTTCTTTCTTTCTTTTTTAATCCAGTGCCTTTCACAGAAAGGCAGTAAAATATTTATTGATTGGATTAAGGGCTAATTATATTCAGTGAGAAAAATTTCACTGAGGTTAATTTGATTCTCAGACAAGTTGTTTCCAGTTAAGGCCAAGATTAACTTCTTCTCTTTTTCTTCCTCGATGTTGGTTAGCCTCTTGGCATCACTGACTAGTTCTTTGTCATTAGTGTTCTCTTTAAAATACATATAAAGCATTCTTTATGCTTGCTAGATTTGAACCTTTTTCCACCTAGTATTTCCAAGCTTTTGTTTGTTTTAACCAGTCTGGCTGAATATAAGTTTTGTTTAGGACTTCTTGTAGTAATTTGAAGTCGTTTAAAGTTCTCAGTCAAGCCAACAAAACCAGCTGTGCTAATCGGTCAACATAATCTTGCAAGAAATTTCAAAAGATATCTTAGATATAATAAAGAGGCCACTTTCTAAGAAGCTGACCTTGGACCAGAGGGGGGCACATTTACCTTCCTCTAAATTCCAAACTGAATTGGCTCCTGTCTCAGGTTATAGACTCGTTGAGAGCTTGAAGAGCTGACCAGGTTGACCTGTTCGCCAGTTAATCCTTGTTGGAATTGTCACGTTTAATGCTTTTAGAGTTATGTGGTTTGAAGTTATTTATTAGTTGCAGTGAAGAACTAATATGGCTGGAGTGTTTTGTTTTTGGTGCTGAGATTTGAATTCTTTAACTGTATGAAATTTTGCTGTGGTTTGATGGTGATGTGTGTCTTATTTGATACCCTATATATCCAGGACTATGCATACTATTTTAAAATATTAAAAATTATTTTTAGCTTCCTACATGCCAGGCATGCCAAGTGGAATTTCTGCATACCCATCCGGATACCCTCCCAATCCCAGGTAATGAAAAATTATCTTTTGAATAATTGTATTAGAAATTCTATTAGATCTAGAATAAAAATAATGGGTGCTAACTAGGGCATTAAAATGAAAATGGTTGCAATTTAATGGAAGGTAAAACTCAGTTTATTGCTGAAATTTTATGGTATATACATAGTTCAAGAGGAGTTTTTTCCATTTAGAGAAATGCAGCTCCATTCTATTCAGAGAGAGGAAAGGGGTGGGGAAATGACAATAATCTTGATTAGTTTTGTACCTTGAAATCCTTGTTTCTTTCCTTTTAAGAACTCTGTATATCCAGTGTAAATGGCTGAAAGATTAATGGAATACTAATTATGATGACCTCAGCCACTGAGAAAAATATTTTAATATCCTTTTTAAAAAACTGACCTTTTCTGTAAACTACAGGGAATGAATTAATGGTGCATATGATGGGGTCAGTCTCATCCCCATATTTATTCAGTTCATAGACTACACGTACTACCAACCTTTAGTATCCATATGTTAATAACATAACAGGTAAATGAAATTAATAGTGAAATCAGTCTATGAATAATACATACTAGAAAAATCGATAAGATTTTTCTAGTATGTATTTTCCAAAGGTGGTCTTGGGGCTAACTTAGAATGCAAGACTGGCATATACTTGGTGCCTAGATGAAATTTTCCAGCTACTCGAAATTAACAAAAAAATTTTAACCCTGCTAACTCTTCTTAGCTCCATAGAACCTCACAGATAAATGCAGCTAGAATTCCGGAACACCTGCCATAAATAAATATATGTATATACATATATAATATGCAGGATCTTATAAGTTAAATTTAGCAAACATTTATTTGGGGGCCTTTCTTAATTTCAAGAACTTGCTTTATAAGGTAGTAAGTATTCTGTCACATTTATCTGGGTAAGCAGACTAGATGAACATCTGTCAGAGACAAGAAAGAAAGATTCCTATGATTGTTATATATAAACAAGTTGTAAGTTTTAGATTTCTTGAGACCTTTAATTTTCTGATTAAGTTCTAGAAATGGAATTCTATCTGAAGCCTTGAAATTACAAGCCGTTATAATGAACAGTTGCTAGTAAGAAGGAACTTTGGGCATATAGGGAATGGTTATTAGAAGCACAATAAGGAAATGGACTTCTGAACAATGAAGCCACTTCAGAGAAACTTGTAGATAAAAATGAAGGCTGAAAATATTGACAGAAATGTAAATCTTACTCATCTTACATAACCTTAAAAGTGTCTTTTGTGGGCTTCCCTGGTGGTGCAGTGGTTGAGAGTCCGCCTGCTGATGCAGGGGACACGGGTTCGTGCCCCGGTCGGGGAAGATCCCACATGCTGCCAAGCGGCTAGGCCCGTGAGCCATGGCCGCTGAGCCTGCGCGTCCGGAACCTGTGCTCCGCAACGGGAGAGGCCACAACAGAGAGAGGCCTGTGTACCGCAAAAAAAAAAAAAAAGTGTCTTTTGTGAGGTTATTTGTAAGAAGTTTCTTTTTTAAAAAAATTTATTTTATTCTTTTTTTTTTTTTTTTTTTGCTGCGTTGGGTCTTTGTTGCTGCGTGCGGGCTTTCTCCAGTTGAGGCAAGCAGGGGCTACTCTTCATTTTGGTGCATGGGCTTCTCACTGTGGTGGCTTCTCTTGTTGCGAAGCTCAGGCTCTAGGCGCGTGGGCTTCAGTAGTTGTGGCACGCGGGCTCAGTAGTTGTGGCACGCAGGCTGTAGAGCGCAGGCTCAGTAGTTGTGGTGCACAGGCTTAGTTGCTCCACGGCATGTGGGATCTTCCCAGACCAGGGCTCGAACCCATGTCCCCTGCATTGGCAGGCGGATTCTTAACCACTGTGCCACGAGGGAAGCCTAGAAGTTCCTTTTTGAGGTAGCTATTTTTCAAGATTTGATGCGTTTTGTTTTTTGGGTTTTTTTTGAAATGTAACTTTTAATCTCATGACAGGCTAATGAGTTGTTAAGGGTAACTGTACTCACATTACTGTCTGTATCCTTCTGCATACACAAGGTCTTGGCAGAAGAGCCTCAGGACCTCTTTGTCTTCTCGCTTTATCCTAAAGGAGAATTAGTAAATCAGTGATTCAAGAATCTTTATTTTACAACAGTGAATATGAGAATATTTATTCTTGCTGTGGAAAGTTGGACTAGAGGATCTCTAAGGTCTCTTTAAAATTTTAAGATCTTTTGAAAGTTTTATTTAGCACCTTGCAGCATGTATGCAAGGAAACTAAAAAGTATGTCAAGGATAGTTGTTCCAGTTTTGGTATATGTACTAGCAAGCATGTATTATTAGAAAACAGTTTCTGATATCAGAAAATGTTAAGTGCTGTGATAAACAGCTTTAAAGGAGAGGTCACATCTGTTTGGAGGTGGGAGCTTAGAGATAGCTTCATAAATGAAGGAACTGGTTTAAAAGAAAAGTAAGTATTTAGAGGTGGAGGGAGCAGCAAACAGCAATAACATTTTATATCAGAGGAAACTTACCGGTTATTAAGTTCAGCCCACTCAATTTTATGTAATCATAGGTGTGAAAGCCAAAAAAAAATCCCAGGAAAGAATAAGGAAGCACTCTAATATGGCTGGAGAATATAGGGTTATGAGTAGGAGAACTGAAGAGGTTTTTTATTTTTTAAATTTATTATTTTTGGCTGTGTTGGGTCTTCATTTCTGTGCGTGGGCTTTCTCTAGTTGCAGAGAGCAGGGTCTCCTCTTCTTTGTGGTGCGCAGGCTTCTCATTGTGGCGGCCTCTCTTGTTGCGGAGCACGGGCTCTAGGTGCGCGGGCTTCAGTGGTTGTGGCTCACCGGCTCCAGAGCGCAGGCCCAGCAGCTGTGGCACAAGGGCTTAGCTGCTCCGCGGCATGTGGGATCCTCCCGGAGCAGGGCTCGAACCCGTGTCCCTTGCATTGGCAGGTGGATTCCTAACCACTGTACCACCAGGGAAGCCCCTGAAGAGTTTTAATAAAGGTGCAACTTTCATAGGTATTACAGATCTCCCCAAACCTTCTCTGATCTCCTCTAGCTGTATTTTCCACTACAGTTGACTCTTGAACATCAGGGGGAGGTCGGGGGGCTAGGGGTGTCGACCCTCCTTGCAATTGAAAATCCAAGTATAACTTTATAGTCAGGCCTCTCTGTCATATCTGAGGTTTCGCATCCTCAGATTCAACCCACTGTGGCTTGTATAGTAGTCTAGTATGTATTTAGTGAAAAAAATCTGCATATAAGTGAACCAGCACAGTTCAAAACCATATTGTTCAAGGATCAACTGTATACATTTCCTGAACTTTTATTTAGCATTTATTGTTTTCTTTATCCTATCAGGATTGTTTACAGGGATCTTGCCCTATTTTGATTATTAGTATCTTGAGGAAGAGATGGATTCATACTTTAGCTCCTGCCTCAAGCACTTGAAAACAGTGCTTTAAATAGAATAAACAGTAAATTTTGAAGGGGCACATAAAGAAAAAGGAATATAAGAGTGTTGGAAAATTCTTTTTAAATACATTTAGTCCAAAAGGGCTCTTAAAAATCTGAAAAAGATTTCCTACATAGGGCAAATTGTTTAATAATGTACAAAGACAGAAAATAGTACTACTAAATTATTTTTTTACTCAAGAAAAGTTGTTAACCCTGAACATAGAGAATAACTACGAAGGAGAAATTAAGCAAACTAAATAAAGAGACAGGGAGTTCTCTGAATTTAATATCTGTAGGCCTAGAAGAGTTTTATACCACTTACTGAAAAATTCAGCAATAAAATCACAGATTGTCCTTGAAAAAGTATGCAAAATGGGAGGAACTCCAGAAAAAGCAAATTTATTCCAGTGTTCAAAAAGGTAGATTCAGAAATTTGAATAAGATTGACATTGTTTCCTTGCAGCATGGATTACTAGAGAGACTAGAACAAAAGTACTGTGCAATAGCATTCAGCATGTGTCCACTGGGAACAGAAATGCTTAACCTTTTTCTTTTTTCATTTTACTTTTATACTAATCGATAAGAGTATCATGATTACATTGAATCCTCAACAAGTTACACACAAAACTTTTTTGTTGGTGACAGGTTATAAAGTGTGAACTAGTAGTACACATAGGAGAGAATCTTTGAGCCACTGCCCTATAAAAGGATTACTGACTATGAACTTAGAGCTCTTGCTCCAGGACTCTGGGCTGGGTCTTTTTAGTCAGTAATTTTAATGGACTCATAGAAGGCATGTTAATCAGAATTGCAAATGCCATAGATCTGACAATTGTAGATAAAATAGGATTCATCAAAATTGATTGTTCAACTAACAGGTAGCTATAGTAATCATCCTGTTCCTTTTCTTCTCCATTATAAGGGAAACACTGCCAAATTAGTGATCATTCAGAGGAAAGTGATTAGATCTGAAAATCAGAGCTGTGAAGAATGGTTGAAGGAATTAAAAATATTTCACCTGAAAAAGAGAGGACTGAGGGGAAAATGTTAGAAGTTTTCTAATATGCAAGTGATCTTACAGAGTGCAAATTTAGGACCATTAATTAGAGGTTACTGTGTCAAAATGCAGTTAGTGTTCAGTAGAGAAAGATGACCATTTGTCAGGGATATTGTAAATGATATTTATGAAACAATGTTGGATAGGAGATTGGAGGACAATACTTCTAAGGAAAGTTTCTTCCAACTCTGATGTGAATACAGGAATGACACAAACCTTCCTTAGAATGAAGAGGAAGCTTTTAAAACTTTATCTCAAGAGGAGTATTTTCAGATCAGACATTCAAAAAGGTTATCAATGAACCACAGGTAAAAATTAAATAATATTATTTACCTGTATGCTAGGAAATCAGAATGGAAAAGTTCTCACAAAATATTTGTTGCTCTCAGTTCTGATACTGTTGGACTACCCTTAGAAAAACTCGAGTTGCTTTCTGCTACTGTGAAGGTGACCCTCAAATAACCAGGGCCAAGGGACTTCCCTGGTGGTCCAGTGTTTAAGACTCTGTGCTTCCACTGTAGAGGGCACGGGTTCGATCCCTGGTCAGGGAACTAAGATCCCGCATGCCGCAGCCAAAAAAAAAAAAAAAACCAGGGTCAAGCAAGAGTATTTTAATCATTTACTTTAAGAGTAAATCCAGTGTCATTAATGGAATTTTTGTGGAGCTTTGCTTGAATAGACACCTGTAGCTCTAAAACTGTAAAGTCATTAACTGGTAAGACAATGAAATATCAAGCTTAGCCTCCTGAATGGGGTGGATTTGTTTGTTTGTTTGTTTTAAGTCTTTATTGAATTTGTTACAGTATTGCTTCTGGATTATTTTAAATGTTTTTTGGTTTTTTGGCCCCGAGGCATGTGGAATCTTAGCTCTCCGACCAGGGATTGAACCCACACCCCCTGCATTGGAAGGTGAAGTCTTAACCACTGGACTGCCAGGGATGTCCCCTGAATGGGGTTCTTAAAGATACTGTAGAGTTGGGTCATCTTAACATTTAATATTTTATGTTCTTTTCTTTAGTGGTTACCCAGGCTGTCCTTACCCACCTGGCAGTCAGTATCCTGCCACCACAAGTTCCCAGTACCCTTCCCAGCCTCCTGTGACCACTGTTGGTAAGTACCGTTCAAAATTGTATTTCTCCACATAAGGAAAGTCAGAGTCTCCTTTTGTGAAAAGTGCATTTCACTTTTGTTTTTTATTGAATGTTTGATATGTAACATTGTGTAAGTTTAAGGAGTACAGTCTGTTACTTTGATAGATTTATATATTGTAATATGATTGCATTATAGCAGTATTTATTACATTACATAATTATCATACAGTATTATTGTCTATATCCATCATACTGCGCATTAGATCTCTATGGCTTGCTTACTACTCGTTATAAATTTGTACCCTTAAATATCATCAATTTTATCACACCTCCCCCCATTTCACTTTTACATGTGAAATGTTAGAATACTCTTTCTTTTTAGAGCAAAAACTCTTAATGATCAGTGTCCTGTACTCTAAAACTTGAAATGATTTATCATCATATAAATGAGCCTTCTACCAGGGCATAAAAGTAAATTTGATTGACTCTTATCACTCTTTCCTGTGTTTCACATATTTATTGGTGAACGTTAATGTGTGTTGAACTATTAACAGATACTTAGGTTTTCCTAGCCTTGTTATATGTAAAAACAGATGAGCATCTTTAGAAGAAAGCACCATTGGGAAATATGGGTGGATCAAGTAAGACAAATTATTGCAAACCAATAGTTCTTGGTTTTTTATGTTGCTTATTAGTAGAGTTACCTGAAATATAATTTTCTTCAGTTGAGAAAATGAAAGCAATACAAGAACTTCTACAGACCCCCACCCCTCTACATGACTATCTGCCCCTACCATATCTGCCTTCTCCCTGTTACCACAGATCATTATTTCTACCCACTAGGTTTTATCCTCTGTAATTTACTCAGGGACATCATTTCAGCAGTTTCCCCTCTCATCATCAGCTTTTGTTCTCTACTGGGTTGCTCTCATCAGCACCCAAAAATATACCCTAAAAACCTTTAAAAATCCTCCTCTTAATTTCCCTTTCCCTGCCACCAGTATTCCATTTCTTCATTCCCCTTTACAGCAAAACTCCTTGAAACAATTATCCGTACTCATTAGCTTCAATTCCTCTTCTTCCTTTCACTCTTGAACCACTCCATGTGGGATTTCCCTCATGTCCTTCCACTAAGCTGCTTCTCTCAAGGTCACCATTGACCTTTATGATGTTAAATCCAATGGCCAATTAAATAGTCTCCACTTACTTGGCTTGTCAGCAGTATTTGACAGTTGTATCTCCTTGATACACTTTCCTCTCTTGCTTTCCAAGACCCCAGACTCACTTGTTTTTCCTCCCATCTCACTGGTACTCATGCTCAGTCTCCTTTATAAGTCCCTCCTTTTCTTAATATTGGAATGCCCCCTGGCTCAGTCCTTGGCATTCTCTATACTCACTCTCCTGGTGATCTCTACCAATCTCATAGCTTTAAATACCATTTCTGTGTCCACACTTCCCAAATTTCTTTCCAACTTACACCACTCTCCAGAATTCCAGATTCTTATATCCAGCTCCCTTCTCAATATCTCCATTTCGATATTTAATAGACATTTCAAACTCAATGTGACCAAAATTAAACTCTCAATCTTTCTATGATGCTTTCCCACCTCCAGTGATACCTACTCAATACTCTAACTTTGGTGTCATCCTTGATTCTTCATCAAGAACCAATTATCTTCAAAATACATATAGAATCTGATCACATCCAGTGCTGATCCAAGTCACCGTTATCTTTCATCTAATTTACTTCAAAAGCCTCCTAAAAAGCCTTCTTCTTTCCTTAATCCCTACATCTGTTTTTAACACAACAGCCAGAATGATCCTATTAAAAGATAAATAAATTATATCACTCCTCTACTCAGAACCTTCCAATGTCTTCCCATTTCACACAGCGTTCAATCCAAATTTCTGAAGCTTAGAAGGCCCTTTGTGATCCTGCTTTCCTCCCCCTGTTACCTCTCTGAACTCATCTCCTACTACTCTTCTGTTTTAGGATTCGTCCACTACCTGTTTCCTTTGTGTGGAGCAGTCAGGCCTACCCTGACCAATCTACTCCCATCACCAACCCTGCACACATATACACACATGCCCAACATCTAGAACAGTGCTTGATATATAGAAGTTCACCTAAATATTTTACTGAGTGTCTGAATGTAGAATCTTGTGAAGTTTACTGTTCTGTTACATTTTCTGATCAATTGTAAGCATCCTGAGATCTGCTGTAAATATCTCCCCTTCCCCCAAAAAGAGGATTTTCTTCAGCTGTTTTTGTCATTGATACGTTCTATTTATTGAGATTCTAGTGGCAATGGTTTTGTTTTTTAAAAATGTTCTCATCCTTCTGTAATATAGCTCTTTTTTTAACAATGTAATTTAAATGCTTGAGTTAGAAACCTGATGATGGGAGATCATTAATCCACAAGCAAAACACACTAAATGTTGTTAATCTCTCCATTATGGCTCAGGCATCATCAGTAAAATAGGAATAGTGCTATTTGTTACCCTGTTTCTCACTGAGACGATAGTATTTGATTTGTAGAGAACCTCAGTTCCTAAAGATCTTTTTTATGTTAACTCATTTCACTACAATAGATATGAAGCATTTTATAACTTAGAATAGATGATATCCATACATTAAAAAATAGGAATATGGGGGAAATGGTACATTTTATTTTATTTTTATTTATTTATTTTTTTAACATCTTTATTGGAATATAATTGCTTTACAACGGCGTGTTAGTTTCTGCTTTACAAGAAAATGAATCAGTTATATATATACATATGTTCCCATATCTCTTCCCTCTTGCGTCTCCCTCTCTCCCACCCTCCCTATCCCACCCCTCCAGGCAATCACAAAGCACCGAGCTGATCTCCCTGTGCTATACAGCTGCTTCGCACTAGCTATCTACCTTAGGTTTGGTAGTGAATATATGTCCATGCCTCTCTCTCGCTTTGTCACAGCTTACCCTTCCCCCTCCCCATATCCTCAAGCCCATTCTCTAGTAGGTCTGTGTCTTTATTCCTGTCTTACCCCTAGGTTCTTCATGACATTTTTTTTTCTTAAATTCCATATATTTGTGTTAGCATTTGGTATTTGTCTCTCTCTGACTTACTTCACTCTCTATGACAGACTTTAGGTCTATCCACCTCATTACAAATAGCTCAATTTCGTTTCTTTTTATGGCTGAGTAATATTCCATTGTATATATGTGCCACATCTTCTTTATCCATTCACCGATGGTGGACACTTAGGTTGTTTCCATCTCCGGGCTATTGTAAATAGAGCTGCAGTGAACATTTTGGTACATGGCTCTTTTTGAATTATGGTTTTCTCAGGGTATATGCCCAGTAGTGGGATTGCTGGGTCATATGGTAGTTCTATTTGTAGTTTTTTAAGGAATCTCCATACTGTTCTCCACAGTGGCTGTATCAATTTACATTCCCACCAGCAGTGCAAGAGGGTTCCCTTTTCTCCACACCCTCTCCAGCATTTATTGTTTCTAGAGTTTTTGATGATGGCCATTCCGACCAGTGTGAGATGATATCTCATTGTAGTTTTGATTTGCATTTCTCTAATGATTAATGATGTTGAGCATTCTTTCATGTGTTTGTTGGCAGTCTGTATATCTTCTTTGGAGAAATGTCTATTTAGGTCTTCTGCCCATTTTTGGATTGGGTTCTTTGGTTTTTTGTTATTGAGCTGCATGAGCTGCTTATAAATTTTGGAGATTAATCCTGTGTCAGTTGCTTCATTTGCAAATATTTTCTCCCATTCTGAGGGTTGTCTTTTTGTCTTGTTTATGGTTTCCTTTGCTGTGCAAAAGCTTTGAAGTTTCATTAGGTCCCATTTGTTTATTTTTGTTTTTATTTCCATTTCTCTAGGAGGTGGGTCAAAAAGGATCTTGCTGTGATTTATGTCATAGTGTCCTGCCTATGTTTTCCTCTAAGAGTTTAATAGTTTCTGGCCTTACATTTAGGTCTTTAATCCATTTTGAGCTTATTTTTGTGTATGGTGTTAGGGAGTGATCTAATCTCATACTTTTACTTGTAGCTGTCCAGTTTTCCCAGCACCACTTATTGAAGAGGCTGTCCTTTCTCCACTGTACATTCCTGCCTCCTTTATCAAAGATAAGGTGACCATATGTGCATGGGTTTATCTCTGGGCTTTCTGTCCTGTTCCATTGATCTATCTGTTTTTGTGCCAGTACCATACTGTCTTGATTACTGTAGCTTTGTAGTATAGTCTGAAGTCAGGGAGCCTGATTCCTCCAGCTCCGTTTTTTGTTTTCAAAATTGCTTTGGCAATTCGGGGTCTTTTGTGTTCCCATACAAATTGTGAAACTTTTTGTTCTAGTTCTGTGGAAAATGCCATTGGCTGTTTGATAGGGATTGCATTGAATCTGTAGATTGCTTTCGGTAGTATAGTCATTTTCAAAATGTTGATTCTTCCAATCCAAGAACATGGTATATCTCTCCATCTGTTTGTATCATCTTTAATTTCCTTCAGCAGTGTCTTATAGTTTTCTGCATACAGGTGTTTTGTCTCCTTAGGTAGGTTTATTCCTAGATATTTTATTCTTTTTGTTGCAGTGGTAAATGGGAGTGTTTTCTTGATTTCACTTTCAGATTTTTCATCATCAGTGTATAGGAATGCCAGAGATTTCTGTGCATTAATTTTGTATCCTGCTACTTTACCAAATTCATTGATTAGCTCTAGTAGTTTTCTGGTAGCATCTTTAGGATTCTCTATGTATAGTATCATGTCATCTGCAAACAGTGACAGCTTTACTTCTTCTCTTCTGATTTGGATTCCTTTTATTTCCCTTTCTTCTCTGATTGCTGTGGCTAAAACTTCCAAAACTATGTTGAATAAGAGTGGTGAGAGTGGGCAACCTTGTCTTGTTCCTGATCTTAGTGGAAATGCTTTCAGTTTTTCACCATTGAGGACGATGTTGGCTGTGGGTTTGTCATATATGGCCTTTGTTATGTTGAGGAAAGTTCCCTCCGTGCCTACTTTCTGCAGGGTATTTATCATAAATGGGTGTTGAATTTTGTCGAAAGCTTTCTCTGTATCTATTGAGATGATCGTATGGTTTTTCTCCTTCAATTTGTTAATATGGTGTATCACGTTGATTGATTTGCATATATTGAAGAATCCTTGCATTCCTGGAATAAACTCCACTTGGTCATGGTGTATGATCCTTTTAATGTGCTGTTGGATTCTGTTTGCTACTATTTTGCTGAAGATTTTTGCATCTATGTTCATCAGTGATATTGGCCTGTAGTTTTCTTTCTTTGTGACATCCTTGTCTGGTTTTGGTATCAGGGTTATGGTGGCCTCGTAGAATGAGTTTGGGAGTGTTCCTCCCTCTGCTATATTTTGGAAGAGTTTCAGAAGGATAGGTGTTAGCTCTTCTCTAAATGTTTGATAGATTTGCCTGTGAAGCCATCTGGTCCTGGGCTTTTGTTTTTTGGAAGATTTTTAATCACAGTTTCAATTTCAGTGCTTGTGATTGGTCTGTTCTTATTTTCTATTTCTTCGTGATTCAGTCTTGGCAGGTTGTGCATTTCTAAGAATTTGTCCATTTCTTCCAGGTTGTCCATTTTATTGGCATAGAGTTGCTTGTAGTGGTCTCTCATGATCTTTTGTATTTCTGCAGTGTCAGTTGTTACTTCTTTTTCATTTCTAATTCTATTGATTTGAGTCTTCTCCCTTTTTTTCTTGATGAGTCTGGCTAATGGTTTATCAATTTTGTTTATCTTCTCAAAGAACCAGCTTTTAGTTTTATTGATCTTAGCTGTCGTTTCCTTCATTTCTTTTTCCTTTCTTTCTGATCTGATCTTTATGATTTCTTTCCTTCTGCTAACTTTGGGGGTTTTTTGTTCTTCTTCCTCTAATTGCTTTAGGTGCAAGGTTATGTTGTTTATTTGAGATGTTTCCTGTTTCTTAAGGTAGGATTGTATTGCTATAAACTTCCCTCTTAGAACTGCTTTTGCTGCATCCCATAGATTTTGGGTCGTCGTGTCTCCATTGTCATTTGTTTCTAGGTATTTTTTAATTTCCTCTTTGATTTCTTCAGTGATCACTTCGTTATTAAGTAGTGTATTGTTTAGCCTCCATGTGTTTGTATTTTTTATAGATCTTTTCCTGTAATTGTTATCTAGTCTCATAGCGTTGTGGTCAGAAAAGATACTTGATACAATTTCAGTTTTCTTAAATTTACCAAGGCTTGATTTGTGACCCAAGATATGATCTATCCTGGAGAATGTTCCATGAGCACTGGAGAAAAATGTGTATTCTGTTGTTTTTGGATGGAATGTCCTATAAATATCAATTAAGTCCATCTTGTTTAATGTATCATTTAAAGCTTGTGTTTCCTTATTTATTTTCATTTTGGATGATCTGTCCATTGGTGAAAGTGGGCTGTTAAAGTCCCGTACTATGAATGTGTTACTGTCGATTTCCCCTTTTATGGCTGTTAGTATTTGCCTTATGTATTGAGGTGCTCCTATGTTGGGTGCATAAATATTTACAATTTGTTATATCTTCTTCTTGGATCAATCCCTTGATCATTAAAAGTGTCCTTCTTTATCACTTGTAATAGTCTTTATTTTAAAGTCTGTTTTGTCTGATATGAGAATTGCTACTCCAGCTTTCTTTGGGTTTCCATTTGCATGGAATATCTTTTTCCATCCCCTCACTTTCAGTCTGTATGTGTCTCTAGGTCTGAAGTGGGTCTCTTGTAGACAGCATATATATGGGTCTTGTTTTTGTATCCATTCAGCCAGTATGTGTCTTTTGGTGGGAGCATTTAATCCATTTACCTTTAAGGTAATTATCGATATGTATGTTCCTATTCCCATTTTCTTAATTATTTTGGGATTGTTATTGTAGGTCTTTTCCTTCTCTTGTGTTTCTTCCTAGAGAAGATTCTTTAGCATTTGTTGTAAAGCTGGTTTGGTGGCGCTGCACTCTCTCAGCTTTTGCTTGTCTGTAAAGGTTTTAATTTCTCTGTCAAATCTGAATGAGATCCTTGCTGGGTAGACTAATCTTGGTTGTAGGTTTTTCTCCTCCATCACTTTAAATATGTCCTGCCAGTCCCTTCTGGCTTGCAGAGTTTCTGCTGATAGATCAGCTGTTAACCTTATGGGGATTCCCTTGTGTGTTATTTGTTGTTTTTCCCTTGCTGCTTTTAATATGTTTTCTTTGTATTTAATTTTTGACAGTTTGATTAATATGTGTCTTGGCGTGTTTCTCCTTGGATTTATCCTGTATGGGACTCTCTGTGCTTCCTGGACTTGATTAACTATTTCCTTTCCCATATTAGGGAAGTTTTCAACTATAATCTCTTCAAATATTTTCTCAGTCCCTTTCTTTTTCTCTTCTTCTTCTGGAACCCCTATAATTCGAATGTTGGTGTGTTTAATGTTGTCCCAGAGGTCTCTGAGACTGTCCTCAGTTCTTTTCATTCTTTTTTCTTTATTCTGCTCTGCAGTAGTTATTTCCCCTATTTTATCTTCCAGGTCACTTATCCGTTCTACTGCCTCAGTTATTCTGCTATTGATTCCTTCTAGAGTATTTTTAATTTCATTTATTGTGCTTTTCATCGTTGCTTGTTTCATCTTTAGTTCTTCTAGGTCCTTGTTAAATGTTTCTTGCATTTTCTCTATTCTATTTCCAAGATTTTGGATCATCTTTACTATCATTATTCTGAATTCTTTTTCAGGTAGACTGCCTATTTCCTCTTCATTTGTTAGGTCTGGTGGGTTTTTATCTTGCTCTTTCATCTGCTGTGTGTTTTTCTGTCTTCCCATTTTGCTTATCTTACTGTGTTTGGGGTCTCCTTTTTGCAGGCTGCACGTTCGTAGTTCCTGTTGTTTTTGGTGTCTGTCCCCAGTGGCTAAAGTTGTTTCAGTGGGTTGTGTACGCTTCCTGGTGGAGGGGACTAGTGCCTGTGTTCTGGTGGATGAGGCTGGATCTTGTCTTTCTGATGGGCCGGTCCATGTCTGGTGGTGTATTTTGGGGTGTCTGTGGACTTATTATGATTTTAGGCAGCCTCTCTGCTAATGGGTGGGGTTGTGTTCCTGTCTTGCTAGTTGTTTGGCATAAGGTGTCCAGCACTGTAGTTTGCTAGCTGTTGAGTGAAGCTGGGTGTTGGTGTTGAGATGGAGATCTCTGGGAGATTTTCGCCATTTGATATTACGTGGAGCTGGGAGGTCTCTTGTGGGCCAGTGTCCTGAAGTTGGCTCTCCCACCTCAGAGGCACAGCACTGACTCCTGGCTGCAGCACCAAGAGACCTTCATCCACATGGCTCAGAATAAAAGGGAAACAACGTAGAAAGAAAGAATCAGTAGAAGTAGAAAGAAAGAAAGAAAACAAGAAAGAAAGAAAGAGAGAGAAAGAAAGAAAGAAAGAAAGGAGGGAGAAAAAAAGAAAGAAGATAAAGTAAAATAAAGTAAGATAAAATATAATAAAGTTATTAAAATAAAAAATTATTAAGAGAAAAAATAAAAAGGGATGGATAGAGCCCTAGGACAAATGGTTGAAGCAAAGGTATACAGACAAAATCTCACACAGAAGCATACACATACACAGTCACAAAAAGAGGAAAAGGGGGAAAAAATCATAAATCTTGCTCTCAAAGTCCATCTCTTCAATTTGTGATGACTCGTTGTCTAAAGGTGGGAAGGAAGGAAAGAACGATGATAAAGTAAAATAAAATAAAGTTATTAAAATAAAAAGTAATTATTAAGAAAAAATTTTAAAAAAAACGGACGGATAGAACCGTCGGACAAATGGTGGAAGCAAAGCTATACAGACAAAATCTCACAGAGAAGCATATACATACACACTCACAGAAAGAGGAAAAGGGGAAAAAATCATAAATGTTGCTCCCAAAGTCCACCTCCTTAATTTGGGATGATTCGTTGTCTATTCATGTATTTCACAGATGCTGGTACATCAAATTGATTGTAGAGCTTTAATCCGCTGCTTCTGAGGCTGCTGGGAGTGATTTCCCTTTCTATTCTTTGTTCTTACAGCTCCCAGGGGCTCAGCTTCGCATTTGGCCCCGCCTCTGTGTGTAGGTCGCCGGAGGGCATCTGTTCTTCGCTCACACAGGATGGGGTTAAAGAGCAGCTGACTTGGGGGCTCTGGCTCACTCAGGCTGGGGGGAAGGAGGGGCACGGAGTGCGGGGCGAGCCTGCGGCAGCAGAGGCCAGCGTGACATTGCTGCAGCCTGAGGCGCCCCGTGCGTTCTCCCAGGGGAGTTGCCCCTGATTCGCGGGACCCTTGGCAGTGGCGGGCTGCACAGGCTCCCCGGAAGGGGGTGTGGATAGTGACCTGTGCTCGCACACAGGCTTCCTGGTGGCGGCAGCAGCAGCCTTAGCGTCTCATGCCTGTCTCTGGGGTCCGTGCTTTTAGCCGCGGCTCGCGCCAGTCTCTGGAGCTCCTTTAAGCAGCGCTCTTAATCCCTTCTCCTCGCGCACCAGGAGACAAAGAAGGAAGAAAACGTCTCTTGCCTTTTCGGCAGGTCCAGACTTTTCCCTGGACTCCGTCCTGGCCAGCCATGGCGCACTAACCCCCTGCAGGCTGTGTTCACGCGGCCAACCCCAGTCCTCTCCCTGCGCTCTGACCGAAGCCCGAGCCTCAGCTCCCAGCCCCGCCCGCCCCGGTGGGGAAGCAGACAAGCCTCTCGGGCTGGTGAGTGCTGGCCGGCACCGATCCTCTGTGCGTGCGGGAATGTCTGTGCTTTGTCCCCTGCACCCCTGAGTCTGCACTCTCCTCCGCGGCTCCGAAGCTTTCACCTTCCACCACCCGCAGGCTCCGCCCGCGAAGGGGCTTCCTAGTGTGTGGAAACTTTTCCTCCTTCACAGCTCCCTCCCACTGGTGCAGGTCCTGTCCCTATCCTTTTGTCTCTGTTTATTCTCTTTTCTTTTGCCCTACCCAGGTACTTGGGGGGTTTCTTGCCTTTTGGGAGGTCTGAGGTCTTCTAACAGCGTTCAGTAGGTGTTCTGTAGTTGTTGTTCCACGTATAGATGTATTTCTGGTGTATCTGTGGGGAGGAAGGTGATCTCCGCGTCCTACTCTTCCGCCATCTTCCCGGCTGCCTCTCGGAAAAGGGTACATTTTAAATCAAATCTAATGTTTGTTTTTAGAACAAGAATCAAAGCAATTAATATTGTACTTTTTTTTTTTTTTTTTTTTGGTACGCGGGCCTCTCACTGTTGTGGCCTCTCCCGTTGCGGAGCACAGGGTCCGGACGCACAGGCCCAGCGGCCATGGCTCACGGGCCCAGCCGCTACACGGTATGTGGGATCCTCCCGGACCGGGGCACGAACCCGCGTCCCCCGCATCGGCAGGCGGACTCTCAACCACTGCGCCACCAGGGAAGCTCTTTAAAGTACTTTTAAGAGTACTTTCTTAGAAAGGCTAAAAACAAATTATCATTTTATGATAATCTAGGATATCCTTTTAATGTTTATTGTTTTTCTACCCTTTGTTGCTTACCTACGTGATTTTTTTCATCATATTTTAGTAGTACATTGTGCAAAACTGTTTAACTTCAAAATCGTCGTAAAGGAAAGCAGAAACATAAAAGTATCATGTGAATATTAGAGTTCACAGATAGTCAACATTTTCTGTCAGTGGCCATCAGGATTTGTGCTATTATTCTCTGTGCTACTAAGGCCATGAGGAAGAATGAAAGTGGTTATTTATCCTTTGTGGAACTTGATAGTTTCACTTTAAAGATTTTGATTTTATGATGTAAAACAAACACCAGTTTCATGGCATCATTAATTAACTCATGTCTTATTATTGATGTGGATGCCTGTGCAAGCGTTGGTTTTTAACCATCTCCAACAATATTGAAGTAAAAGAACCACTTAAAGTGAAGTAATAGAGGCAACTTCCCTGGCGGTCCAGTGGTTAAGACTCCGCACTTCCACTGCAGGGGGCGAGGGTTCAATCTCTGGTCGGGGCACTAAGATCCCAAGATTTCACATGCTATGCAGTGAGGTTGGGGGGAAAAAAATAGAAGTAATAGAGATTACATTCTTAATAGCAGTCTCTTCTGAAACATTGCAGAAGACTGAGGATTGATGCAGATCTTGGGACTTTAAAACAGCTCTTTCTGACTCCATTACATGTAGATTTTGAACAACCACCTTTATAAGAAAATCAGAGAATTTGTTTTGTCATCTCTTTTTATAGCTTTTTTGTCACCTGGCAGACAGCTTCCTGCCTAACCTGACTTTTAAAACCACCTTCATGAGATTGGTGCTCACTGAGGGCATTGACTAAGCAGTGAAGGCAGCTGTTGACTAGTGAAAAACCTGTTGGTGGTGCTTTTCCATCAGGTCTGGGCAATTGCAGTGATATTTTAATTCAGTTGTATTATTTAATGAGGGAAAAGTTGTGATCTATGACTTAAATTCTTCGTTGAAGTTACTGTAAGACCAGGTGTTCTTTTTGTTTTGTTTTTTGGCTGTGTTGGGTCTTTGTTGCTTCACATGGGCTTTATCTAGTTGCAGCGAGCGGAGGTTACTCTTCGTTGCAGTGCTCGGGCTTCTCATTGTGGTGGCTTCTCTTGTTGCGGAGCATGGACTCTGAGCGCACAGGCTTCAGTAGTTGCAGCACGCGGGCTCAGTAGTTGCGGCACGCAGGCCCTAGAGCGCGTGGGCTCCAGTAGTTGCGGTATGTGGGCTCAAGTAGTTGTGGCACTCAGGCTCTAGAGCGCAGGGTCAGTAGTTGTGGTGCACGGGCTTAGTTGTTCTGTGGCATGTGGGATCTTCCCGGACCAGGGATGGAACCCCTGTCCCCTGCATTGGCAGGCGGATTCTTAACCACTGTGCCACCAGGGAAGTCCCAGGTGTATTTTTTGTATATCATCTTTGCAAGTTACTAGCAAAAACATTTTCTACTGGAAGATCAGTGGGAAAAGCTGTGGAATTTGGACAGTTTTCCTTAGATTTTCTGCCCATTGCAGGCATTATATATCAACAAAAGCATCAGAAGGAAGGTAAACTTTTCTTGATATCTAAAAAACTTAAAACTTTAAGTTTCTGTTTCTTCAGATTCAATTATGCTTCTTAAGAGTAAAACATTTTTGTTAGGACTGGCATATAACTTTTACCAAGTTGGCATTGCCAAAACTATAAGAGAACTTGAACTCTGATTTTAAAGGTTTAAAACTACTTGACCGGCACCAAGTTACAAGGAATAAATTTAGGAGGCAACATTAATACTTGTTTGTTCTCTTAATAGCACATGCCAGAATACAGCAGAAGCAGGTGTGGATATTGGTCATCTGTGTGTTTTCAGGGCTGAAAAACGGGCATTCAAGAAAAGCTTTGGTCCCCAGCTGGGCATTCCCATGAAGAATTCCAAACTCTATTGGATAGGGAAGAGTGGCATGAGGGACCAGTCACTCCACCTTGATTCATGCATAGCACTCTCTGTCAGACCCTGATGTGCTGGTGGTGCACCCAGGTGGCAGTGATCTGGGAGTGATGAAGTTGTTTGATATTTTAATCCAAATGAAGAAAGATTTAAGATTTATCGGGACTTCCCTGGCGGTTCAGTGATAAAGAATCTGCCTTGCAATGCAGGGGATGCGGGATCAATCCCTGGTCAGGGAACTAAGATCCCACATGCTGCGGGGCAACTAAGCCTGCATGCCGCAACTACTGAGCTTGTGCGCCTCAACTAGAGCCCACGTGCTGCAAACTACAGAGTCCACACTCTCTGGAACCTGCGCACCACAACTACAGAGCTCACGTGCCCTAGAGCCTGTGCACCACAACTAAAGAAGAGAAAAACTGCATGCCACAACTAGAGAGAAGCCCATGCGCTGCAGGAAAGATCCCGCATGCCACAACTAACACCCGGCACAGCCAAAAATAAATAAATAAATAATAAATCTTAAAAAAAAAAAGATTTATCAAGTAAATGTTCAAGAATGTTACTAGAGTGTGGTCCAGTATGGTACCCAGAAAAGTGTGGTCCCACTCAACGAAACCTCTACATGTTATGAATATACGTGTGAAGAAAGTCAGTGGACAAATTGGCTCTTTTATGAAGTTCATTGGAGGATGTACCATCAGTACATCACACACACGTATACACACAAATACATACCATATTTTCTTTTTTTAATTAATTAATTTTTGGCTGCATTGGGTCTGTGCACGGGCTTTCTCTAGCTGTGGCGAGCAGGGGCTACTCTTCATTGCAGTGCGCAGGCTTCTCATTGCAGTGGCTTCTCTTGTTGCGGAGCATGGGCTCTAGGCACGTGGGCTTCAGTAGTTGTGGCACATGGGCTCAGTAGTTGTGGCTCATAGGCTTTAGAGTGCAGGCTCAGTAGTTGTGGTGCACGGGCTTAGTTGTTCCGCCACATGTGGGATCTTCCTGGGCCAGGGCTCAAACCCGTGTACCCTGCATTGGCAGGCAGATTCTTAACCACTGTGCCACCAGGGAAGCCCATACCACACTTTCTTTATCCATTCATCTGTTTTTTTCTTCAGTTATTTGTTTATTCATTTAGTCATTCAACATATATTTACTAAGTGCTTGCTACATGCCAGGAGTAAGAACAACACAAAGTAACTTCCTGCCTTCATGGAGTTTACATTTCAATGGGGGAAGACAGAAAACAAACTTGCAGCATAGTATACAATGCACCAGATGGAGATAAATGCTACCTAGGAACATTCAGACGAAAGAGGGGCACAGGAAGACCTGGAGGGTGAGGACTGCATTCTGATCTCACCTCCTCTATATCCACCTTGCTCACACCACTGGCCTCCTGTCACTCCTTGAGCCCCAAACACACTGGTTTGCTGTTTCAGCCCCATCCGCGCTCTGCTCGCTTGGATGGTGACCTGGAGATCTCCAAGACTGGAAAAAGGCTTCTGTGCCTTATACTTTGAGGTGGGAGTATGTTTATGGTTCAAGGAACTGCAAAGAGACTAGTGGTGTGAGCGAGGCGTGCACAGAGAGATGGGGTCGGAGGGGAAACAGGGCTGGCTCAAGTAAGCCCTTGTGGGTCAAGGGGAGGAGGCCTGTGGCTTTTCCTCTACGTGAGCTGCGGAGCCACGGGCAGGCTTTGAGCAGAGGAGTGATCTGATCTGATTGCTATTATAACAGATGCCTCTGTGCCAGACCCCGGGAGGGAAGGGTGGCAGCAGAGCTCCCCACCCCGAGGAGGCCACTGCAAGAATCTGGGTCTGAGATGGTGGCTCGGACCAGTGTGGGGACAGAGGATGTGGTCACATACGCTGAGGAGGGGTAATCATTCATCTATGGATGGACACTTAGGTTGCTTCCTTCCATATCTTGGCTATTGTAATAATGCTGCAATACACAGGGGTGCATACATCTTTTTGAATGACTGTGTTTGTTTTCTTCAGAAAAATACCCAGAAGTGGAATTGCTGGGTCATATGGTAGTTTTATTTTTAATTTTTTGAGGAACCCCTCCATACTGTTTTCCATAGTGGCTGCACCAATTTGCATTACTACTAGCACGGGTTTCCTTTTCTCCACATCCTCACCAGCACTTATTATTTGTCTTCTTTTTGATAATAGCCATTCTGACAGGTGTGAGGTGATACCTCATTGTGGTCTTGATTGCATTTCCCTGATGATTAGTGATGTTGAGCATCTTTTCATGTGCCTGTTGGCCATCTGTATGCCTTCTTTGGAAAACTCTTCAGGTTCTCTGCCCATTTTTTAATCAGGCCGTTTGTTTTTTGATGTTGACTTGTATGAGTTCTTTGTATATTTTGGATATTAACCCCTTATCGGATATTTTTTGCAGCCATCTTCTCCCATTCAGTAGGCTGCGTTTTCTTTTTGTTGATAGTTTCCTTTGCTGGTCAAAAGCTTTTTTAGTTTGATGTAGTCTCCCATTTGGTTTTTTTGTTTGCTTGTTTTTTGGGTTTTTTTTTTGCTTTTGTTTCCCTTGCCTGAAGAGACATATCCAAAAAAATATTAAGACCAATGTCAGAGTACTCCCCATGTTTTCTTTTTTTTTTTTTAACTTTTTTTTCTTACAGTTGTATTGAGATATAATTGACTTACAGCACTTTATAAGTTTAAGGTGTACAGCATAATGATTTGACTTACATACATCATGAAATGATTACCACAGTAAGTTTAGTGAACATCTGTCATCTCCTACAGATACAAGAAAATATATTTTTTTCCTTTGTGATGAGAACTCTTTAGGATTTACTCTTAACAACTTTCCTATATAACATATAGCAGGACTTCCCTGGTGGTGCAGTGGTTAAGAATCCACCTGCCAGTGCAGGGGACATGGGTTCGACCCTGGTCCAGGAAGATCCCACATGCTGCGGAACAGCTAAATCGTGCACCACAACTACTGAGCCTGCGCTCTAGAGCCTGAGCTCTAGAGCCCGCGAAGCACAACTACTGAAGCTGCGTGCCACAACTACTGAAGCCTGTGCTCCTAGAGGCCTTGCTCCGCAACAAGAGAAGCCACTGCAATGAGAAGCCCACGCACTGCAACGAAGAGTAGCCCCTGCTCACTGCAACTAAGCCCGTGCGCAGCAGTGAAAACCCAAGGCAGCCATAAATAAATAAATAAACAAAAATAAATAAAATATAGCAGTGTTAATTGTATTAATCATGTTGTACATTACATCCCTAGTACTGCTTATGTTTTCTTCTAGGAGTCTTAACGGTTTCAGGTCTTACATTTAATTTTAACCCATTCTGAGTTTATTTTTGTATATAGTGTGAGAAAGTCCAGTTTTCCCAAAACCATTTATTGAAGAGGCTGTCTTTTCCCCGTTCTGTATTCTTCCCTCCTTTATCATAGATTAATTGACCATATAAGTGTGGGTTTATTTCTGGACTCTCTGTTCTGTCCAGTTGATCTATGTGTCTGTTTTTATGCCAGTACCATACTGTTTTGATTACTGAAAAGCTTTGTAGTGTAGTTTGAAATCAGGGAGCATGATACCTCCAGTTTTGTTCTTTAACATGGTAGATTCTTAAATTGTTCTTGTTCACAAAATAATTTTAAGGTATGACTTTGATTCTGACCCATTTTGTTTTAAAGGATGGAATCTGTCCTTCAGATTAATTGCCCTTTGTGCTTAAGCCTGCTTGTAGCATCTTTCATGATTATGATAGTTGAATGATTTTGTAGTGCCATTTATTTTTTGAAGTAGTTACTACTTTGGCATCTATTTTAATAAGGTCTAGGGCTTCCCTGGTGGCGCAGTGGTTGAGAGTCCGCCTGCCAATGCAGGGGACACGGGTTCGTGCCCCGGTTGGGGAAGATCCCACATGCCGCAGAGCGGCTGGGCCCGTGAGCCATGGCCACTGAGCCTGCACGTCTGGAGCCTAAGCGGGAGACGGGAGAGGCCGCAACAGTGAGAGGCCCGCATACCGCAAAAAAAAAAAAAGGTCTATACTTAACTTCCACTTTTTAAACTTGAATTGTTATGTAAATTAATCTAAATCTTTCTTTGTGCTGTGTGTTTATTTTCAAGAAGTGTAAACCTGCTGTTTTTCTTTTTCTCATTGATTGTGGTAATAGAAACTTTCTAGAGTTTAAATAAAGAGTACTGCTCTAATAGTGTTTAAAAGATAAATTGAGGTCCCCTGATTTCTTTGGAAGAAAGTTCCATAGCCCACCCAGAGCCTGGCCAGTAGTATTAGAAGCTTATATATTCATAGACTATAAATAAAAGCCTTTTGTAAGCAGCTTAATGAATTTGCCTGATTTGTGTTTAATAGCACGAATCAGAATGACTCTGCTCATATAGTTGTTTGAAATGTTTCTCCTGTTTCAGAGATTGACCTGTTTTTCTGTTTTTATTCTAGAAGGAAATAATACGGGCTTGATCCAGTGATCCACATGGGCTTGACCCAGTTTCTCAGTAGATGGGTCAATAGTCTTTTGTTTCAGATTGCTTAGGCTCCATAGTTTGCTCTGTAGCACAAATGCCCGACCAAAGATCATTATATGGGTCTTGAGCAAGTAACTTCAGGAAGGAAAAATGCTGGGGGCGGGGGCAAGTGATTCACTTTGCTGGTTAGAGGTAAGATCAGAAAAGTTACTGTTTATAGTTACTTTGTATTTTTCTTTGAGGTTACCATGGATTCTTTCTCTAATATAAATGAGCTCCTTTTTGAGTTGTAGGAAGTAATGATCATCAGTAAGTACTGTTAGGAGATAAATAAAACTGATTATCTTTAAGTGTTTAAAGATGGTTTAAAATCAGGTAGTGTATATACCAGTGTACTTTGAAGATACTGGCCTAAATTATTCATTGAATTATCAGATCCACTGAGTAGAGTATTGGTTTCCTAATAGTAGAAAAATCGTCTTATTTCCTAAGGATTAAGTTTAGTGATTGGATCCTATCTGACATTTAAATGAAGTTTTTGTTCAGGATTGTTTCTCAAAATCTATGTTAGCTTTTCAATTGCTGCTAATCTGGAATTGTAGAAGGGCACTTCTGAAATCCGACTCTGCATGAGTAAAGGTCAACAATGTGTGGGGACTTGAGGTATGGCAGTTTGCCACAAACTCGTTAATCCAAGGCTTGTTATAGCAGGTATAAGGAATATTAAAATTTCTCTTAAGACGTTTGAGGAAAAAAAAGATTTTTTTGTTTGAAGAGCAATCAAGAATAAGAACCTTTTACCAAACGTTTTTCTTACTTATTTATATAAACAATCTCTTAAAGTGTCATGGTTCATTCAATTTTGAACTTTAATCTGGGTTTTTCTCTTGGCATTCACATTGCAGATCTTAATTAGTTTTTTTCTTCTTTTTAGAAAGTAGATGGATTTAAAGTGTTCAAATATACTGTATAAAAAGGTCTATGTGTGGTAGAGGAGAAGACTAAGTCTAACCTTGGCATTTCTAGCCTCCTCGGGTGAACTGTGACCTTTATAGAAAGCCAGGTGATTGCTGCCTCAGCTTGATTCCCATTTTGAATGTTAATGGCTTTAGCTGGAGACTTATTTGGAAGGACTTATTTGGCCCTGTATTGTAGCATTTGCCTTAACGTATTTTATAAGAGAAACAATGTAAATTCCAGGATTTAAGTGTGTTTTTTAAAATTGGTTTTTGAAAATTCAACATCATTATAACTTGATTCATTTTATTTATAATATTTATTTTATTTATTTATTTGGTTTGCTGGGTCTTAGTTGTGGCACATGTGCTTCTCACTTGTGGCCAGTAGGCTCCTTAGTTGTGGCTCACCGGCTCCTTAGTTGTGGCATGCGAACACTTAGTTGCAGCATGCATGTGGGATCTAGTTCCCTGACCAGGGATTGAACCCGGGCCCCCTGCATTGGGAGCTTGGAATCTTAACCGCTGCGCCACCAGGTAAGTCCCTTGATTCATTTTAATGTAGTGATTTTAACAAAGTTTGTTGATATGGTTGTGTGTGAAAAATACAGACTAGTTATAAAAAGACCCTTAAGCTTGTATTAGTTCAGATAACTTCTACACAGATAAATGGGACACTAACTGCTGCATATGACTGACCAGACATTTGAATACCTAACCATATTCATATAATTTGGGTTCCCCAATCTCTGGGAGAAGGTTTGTTGTATCTCACAGGAACCATTTCATATAGGATATAATAAGAAAGTTCTTTTAGAAACAAGTTTTTAAATTCCTGTTGTTAATGCATCTTTATCATAAAATGGGGACTTAATGAGATAGCATCTCCACTAGTCATTATTTTGTAAATGATCCTTTGGGCACAAAATTCTAAACTTGTAGAAATTACCCCTTTTTGCTCTCACTTAGGACTTAATAGTGCGATATAAGAAACTAGAGATTTTGGTTTGGCATAAATTCTCTACAAATAAACAGCTAAGTCATTTTTTTTGTCTTTTTTTTTTAATTGAAGTATAGTTGATGATGTTAATTAGGAAAGTGACTCAGTTATATATACATTCTTTTTCATATTCTTTTCCATTACGGTTTATTACAGGATATTGAATATAATTCCCTGTGCTATACAGTAGGACCTTGTTTATCCATTCTATATATATACCAGTTTGCATCTGCTGATTCCAAACTCCCACTCCTGTCCTCTCCCACTCCCCTCCCCCTTGGCAACCACCAGTCTATTCTATATGTCCCTGACTCTGTTTCTGTTTCATAGATAGGTTCATTTGTGTCATATTTTAGATTCCACATATAAGTGATATCATATGGTATTTGTCTTTCTCTGACTTAGTTCACTTAGTATAATAATCTCTAGTTGCATCCATCTTGCTGTAAATGGCATTATTTCGTGTTTTTTTAATGGTTGAGTAGTATTCCATTGTATATATTGTACCACATCTTCTTTATCCATTCATCTGTTGATGGACATTTAGGTTGTTTCCATGTCTTGGCTATTGTAAATAGTGCTGCTATGAACATAGGGGTGCATGTTATGTTTTTCAATTATAGTTTTGTCTGGATATATGCCCAGGAGTAGGATTGCTGGATCATATGGTAGTTCTATTTTTAGTTTTCTGAGGAACCTCCATAGTTTTCCACAGTGGCTGCACCAACTTACATTCCCACCAACAGTGTGGGAGGGTTCCCTTTCCTCCACACCCTCTAGCATTTGTTATTTGTAGGCTTTTTAATGATGGTTATTCTTACTGGTGTGAGGTGATACCTCATTGTAGTTTTGGTTTGCATTTCTGTAATAATTAGCGATGTTGAGCATCTTTTCATGTGCCTGTTGGCCACCTGTATGTCTTCTTTGGAGACATGTCTATTTAGGTCTTCTGCCCAATTTTTGATTGGGTTGTTTGTTTTTTTGTTGTTGAGTTATATGAGTTGTTTGTATATTTTAGAAATTTTAAGCCCTTGTTGGTCACATCTTTTGCAAATATTTTCTCCCATTCTGTAGGTTGTCTTTTCAGTTTGCTTATGGTTTCCTTTGCTGTGCAAAAGCTTGTAAGTTTCATTAGGTCCCATTTGTTTATTTTCATTTTTATTTCTATTGCCTTGGGAGACTGACCTAAGGAAACATTGGTGCGATTTATATCAGAAAATAAAACAGCTGTTTTGCCTGAAACAGCAAAGTCTTTAAATCATACTGAGAGGAAAAGCAAGTTGTCTTGCTGAGAAAGGGAGGCGAGTACTTTTGAATGGTGAGGAGTGAAGCACATAATTAAAGGGTTAGGATTCTTGTTCCAAAGCAGAATGGGAGAAGAGAGTGGAAGACTCCCATCTGGTCCTTTCAATCCTTGAAGAAGTTCTGAGGATTTTTTTTGCCTTTGTGGGAAAATGGTAAAAGGAGGGCTTAAGGCTTTCTGAAAGAATCCAAAGGATTGAGGATTTGGGTTAGGTTATGGCAGGTGAGGCCTTTGGAATTAGAAGTCCTGGTGATCTGACAGAATGAGAGAGAGGCTGCCATGGCAGGCAGCCTGTATACAGGACTAAGAGAGATGGGCAAGGAGTTGGGACTGAGGGTAGATACTGGGACCAGGAGTGGAAGAAAGGGAGGTCAAAGGTACGAAAAGGAATGAGTGGAGATAAGAATTGATGAATTTGGGGAGGTTGCTAGAGTCATCCCGGTGTCTATACAGGAGGTTGTGAATAAAGAGGTGGTCAGAGAGGAAGATGACAGGAAAATGTGAGTGGAATGAGCCCAGAGGTGATGCAGTAGCTGGTAAATTGATGAGAACACTTTGGAAAAGTCAGGTGTTGAGAGGCCAGGGATGTGAAAAACAAGACCTCAGGTTGCCCTCGGGCTTTACAACTCTGAATTCCAGAGCACACATTGTCTGAAAGTTAATAGTTTTGCTTCTCAGAAATACGAAATAATACGCTGACATATTTTTGTAAAATCAGAAGTGAACTCTGAAAAGCATATAATATATGGATTTGTATTTTAACAATCAGTCAGAAGTATTAATTGCCTCCTTGTAAACACTGGAGGATGGATACTGTTTGGGCTCCTCAGCAGGAGGTTTCTAACAGGAAAGAGGGAGACTCTAAGCGGGAGAGTCTGATATTGGGCTTTTCCTTTCACCATGTACAAGCAGTATCCTTAGGGCAGATGGACGAATGACACTCCTCAGGAAAACCTGGCCATGGGAGACACTGTCTTTACTCATTTTAGTAGAACCCAAGTCAAAAAAAACGTAGTTCTTCTGTGGTGGAAACAAGAAAAAGAGGGGAAAAAAACACAACTCTAGATTTAGACTCTTTTTTTGAAACCTGTAACACCTGAGAACTCCAAGGTCTCCCAGTGTCATTTACAAAAGCCCAGAAAAGCACTCAGGGTATCCTGGGTATGGACCAGCTTCTGGGAGAAAACAACTTTACGAATCAAAAACCACAAAAAGTAGAGTGACCAGACCAGTGTATGGAATAGCGAGAGTTGTGATCAGATGGGACGCTGAAGAGCACAGGTGGCGCTGGTTGCGGTGTGGTTTGGACAGTGCAGTTTCCTTGAAGAAACAGTCAACTTTGCATGGTACCAGGAAGGAGCCTATAATGGATGGGAACATGAGTGGTGAGACTCTGGGTACATTTTTACAAACTGACTTGAAGGGTTTTTCCCCCCTAGTAAGCAGAACTCAGCGTCAAGGTGATAACAGTTTTCAGCTCAAAGTGAAAGCGATACTTTCTGTTAATCTGTAATCATTCTTTATTCACTGTAAGCAATAAAGGTAAGTATAATTCCCCACGTGTATTCCATCATCAAACATAATTGAAAATACCATTTATCATTTGCTGATTTAGGACCCTAACTAAAGAACACTGACAGTCATAAAGAGTATCCATACTTAGTTAAAAGGGAGGACCTTTTGAAGGAAATATCTGAGGAGTAAGTTTTATATAAGACACTGACTAGGAAGGTACATTTGGGAGAGAAGAGTAAAGAATCTGAGAATAAGTAGAATTTTATCAGCTGTTGAATTTTGGATGGCATTCTCCTTTGCACATCTGCTCTCTCCTATTCTTTTCGTAAAGGGTAAAGGAGTAAAAGTCTTACAGAAGGGAAGCCATGTTAACCTGTATATTAGTTTAAGGAAACACTGCCCATTTTCAGTCTTACTGGCCTCTAGAGTGGGTTCCTTCCTCCTTCAGCTTAGCAGTAAAGCCTGAGAATAGACTGGACCTGAATCAAATGTTTTACCTTGGTATAAATTTGTTGTCCCATTTGTTGGAGACTTAGGAATAACTGTAATCTGTAGGGATAGAGCCTCTGCCTCATTGAGAAAATAGCTAATTGTTTGGGCCGTTAAGGCAAGAAAGTGAGTAAATATGGATTAATAGTAATCTCTTGCAGGGAAAGTATTTCTGAATCAACTCAGATTTTAAATGTTATGTTTTATGAAGTTGTGACATAAACTTTTTCTTTCCTCGCACTTTGAAAGTGTTGACTCATATTTTGTCCTGTTTTGTGATGGCTCTTGTGAAAGGAATAGAAAGAGATTGGGAAATAAGCAAGTGTTTCTGCCTTTTTCTCCTGCAGGTCCCAGTAGGGATGGCACAATCAGCGAGGACACTATCCGAGCCTCTCTCATCTCAGCAGTCAGTGACAAACTGAGATGGCGGATGAAGGAGGAAATGGATCGTGCCCAGGCAGAGCTCAATGCCTTGAAACGAACAGAGGAAGACCTGAAAAAAGGTCACCAGAAACTGGAAGAGATGGTTACCCGTTTAGATCAAGAAGTAGTAAGTAACTCATTGAATAGTTGTACTAGTTAGATTGAATCATAGCCATGGCAAAGTGTTCTGTATATACTGTGGTTACCCTGAACATTGTGGGTATAGTTAAAGAGTTCCGAAAATTATACACACCTTTAAGCATTTTCACATAGCTCCTCTACAGCTTTGTTAAAAAAAAAAAATGCAGCCTGTGGTTGGAATGTAGTCTTTGATTGGGGAGTGGATGTATTCAGAGGAGTTTTGCTTGCACCTTCACCCCGGGGGATAATGTTTTGACCCAAAGGAGGACTGTTTGAGCGCTTGATGTTACCAGACAGTTACTAGGAAATAAGAATTTGAGAGAGCTCTAAGTCGTGATAAAGATCTGCAGACCCTGGGTACAAGCTTAAGGGTCAGGTCTTTTTTGTTTCCAAATGTGGTTTGAACTATATTTAAAGTATCTTTGGTGACCCCTTCTAGGTGAGCCCTTCTAACTTAATAACCCATAGTGTATGCAACCTTTAGCTCTTAAGCTTTCTCACATTTTTATCAGACTGCTGTGCCCTTATGAGTCAAGTCAGCCCTGTGACTTCTTTAGTTTAGTGATTAGAGGCACTAGCATAATTTGAGTGCCAGCTTCACTCTTCACTTTCATTCCTGTGATGGAGAATTTGTTCCAGCAGGTGTGCATTTTTGATGAAAGGGTAAAGAGTTATTAAGTGTTAGAGGGCTTTGGAGAAAGTGATTTGTATGTACACATTACTCTAATAAAATGGTTCTAGTGTGTAAAGTGAGCTGCTCAATAGCCAGCTATTTGCAAAAGTTCAGCAAAGTGACACCAGTACAGTTCAGAGCCTGCAACTACCACCTGCTGTATCTTGTGAATAAAGTTCAACTGTTTGGAGTTCTATGTGTTGAATCATCTGTACAGACTGGGGAAAGTTATTCCTCTGAGGCAGATGGCCACTTGTTTTGAAAGAAGGACCTCCTTTATGATTTTCACGTAAGGAACCTCCTGCTGGAAAGTGTCTTGTCTGATGGCTTAGTTTGCAGTATCATTTGTCACTGGTAAGTGACAAGCTTATCACTGCCACCAAAAGTGCTCAGCTCAGCATCTCCTGTTTTCACTCAGCATGTTAGAGCACACCTTTTCCTCTAACTTTGACTAATGTGATACATGAATCTCATCCATGAGTTGTTTAAGCATTGTTTTATTAGCAAGTCTGTTTCTGTGAAGTTGAATTGTAGATGTCTGACAAGCAGATAATTACAATTAGTATAAAATCATCATGCTTGGACTATTCTGTTTTCAGGCTGAGGTTGATAAAAACATAGAACTTTTGAGAAAGAAGGATGAAGAACTCAGTTCTGCTCTGGAGAAAATGGAAAATCAATCTGAAAACAATGATATTGATGAAGTTATCATTCCCACAGCCCCACTATACAAACAGATCCTAAATCTGTATGCAGAGGAAAATGCTATTGAAGACACTATCTTTTACCTGGGAGAAGCCTTGAGGCGGGGAGTAATAGACCTGGACGTCTTCCTGAAGGTATGTCTTCCTCGCTCTGCTTTCCAGGGTTTCGGAACATGTGTTTTAGAGACACTGACCTTGAAAACCACAGATCAAGAGGGTTTCTCTGTAGGAGGTGGGTTAAAATTCTTTGTATTTCCAAAAGAGAGCAAGTGAGATAAATGGCTGTGAGCAGTGTCTTCCCACCTACAGAGGGGGCTGAGGATCATCTGAGTAGGGGAAGAAAAGTGGGCTAGTGGCTGCAGTTCCCCACCCCATGAGATAGCATCAAGCTGAATGTAATCCTTCTCTCTTACTACTGTGCCTAGGTGGATCATGAGGTACAGTCAGATTTCCATTGATTCTTTCAGGTCACATCATCTAAACTGAGATCATTGACTGCCCCACCCTTATTGTTTTTGTTTTTTTCCTCTGTTAATTTTTTTAGACTTGCATAGTTTTATACCTGTTTTCCCAAATCAAACAGCCTTGGGAAGTATTGGGTTTGCCCTGCTGGTAATAGAGCCCTTCTGAATAAAGGTTATATTCCAGGCTTAATGCTATTGTACAGACATGAAGATCTGTAAGCCAAGTTTGGCTACTTCTCTCTGTTGGGTCATGAAGAGCATGGCTTTAGGAATAATAGCAGCCATCCTCTGGATATTCAGTACAGCTGCTGCTGCTGCTTCAGTGCACATGCGAGGCTGGTCAGGTTGCTTGCTGATCTTGCCTGTCTTACTATGAGCGTGTGGCCAAACCACTCTTGGACCTGGTGCAAGCACATGAATAGCTGGGACCCTAGAGAGGACTTCCTTTCTGTACACTGTCCCCTGCTTGGGTGGCATAGCCTAGGGAAAGATACACATGGAGAGGCAGGAGAGGTACACTGTTTGCTAGGCACTGGACAAAAGCTGGCCTTGTGCTATACTCATCCTTGCCCTTCCCCTTTTTTAGCCAAGTGGGAACAAACAGTCACAGTCTGTACAAAAGTTTTTTGTAACTTTTGTTAGGATCACAGTACATGTTTCCCTGCCATCTTGGTTGTCTCAAGTGCAGCTTGAACTCCTGAGCCAGATCCTGCAATGTGGTGCTTTCCCTGTGAAGAAGGCCTTTGTATAGGGTCTCAGAAGACTACTTTCCTTAACACAACCTGCCAGCATCAATCCAGTGAGTTTAAAAAGCCACATGTACTAAAGTATTGGCTCCAAAGGAAAGTTGATATGAGTTTAGGTTCTTAGCTCCCACCTAGGTTACAAACTGTCTGATAGTTCATGCCTGGGCCTGGATCAGAGCCAGTCTAAACTGTTGAAACTTTTCCCCCTTCACAGCATGTACGTCTTCTGTCCCGCAAACAGTTCCAGCTGAGGGCACTAATGCAGAAAGCAAGAAAGACTGCCGGTCTCAGTGACCTCTACTGACTCCTCTGATACCAGCTGGAGATTGAGCTCTTCTAAAGCATTCTTTTCTTCTCTTCCTTTCTCTTATATCAGTAGGTGCCCAGAATAAGTTATTGCAGTTTATCATTCAAGTGTAAAATATTTTGAATCAATAATATATTTTCTGTTTTCTTTTGGTAAAGACTGGCTTTTATTAATGCACTTTCTATCCTCTGTAAACTCTTTTTGTGCTGAATGTTGGGACTGACTATGCTAAATAAAATTTGTTGCATAATTTTTCTCTTTTACTGAACATCTTTAGGAAAAATATATGAAACCTAAATAAGAAGCTCGGCTTCTAATTTAGCAAAGTATATCATCCATCGTGAGTTGAAATTTAGCATTATTTATCCTCTAGCATATAAAGTGAATTCTATTCAATATGGGATATAATACCACACAGAAATCTAAATTTTCAAATATTTGAAATTGAGGGATTTGAGTGACTTTTTTTGTGAAAGGTCCTGGCTGGTACCCTCCCTACCAGTTCCTGCCTAGTCCTGCCTAGATTTGTTTCCTTTCCAGACCTGACAGAACCGTAGCTAACTGTTTTCATCAAGAAAGGAGCAGAGTGGCCAGTACCAAGCTACACACCTGAGAATTTATGTTAACTAGGCAAGATGGTCTGGCCACAATTAAGGAGGAAGGTACAGTGTACACTGCCTCTCTGCATTTATTGTCATCTAAAGTCAGTCTTTCTGGTGAGTGATTCTGTAGTCAAGATTGTGGCCACCCATCCAATGATCTACATGTCCTAAAAAGCTTATGTAGCAGAACAGAATTTTCTCTGTCAAAATGAGAGCGCTAGAAGGTTCATGAGGTTATAAAGAAATGAACATTCTAATTTAAGATGTTTTAAGGTATTCAGGCAGCCAGACAGCTACTCTATACTTCTCCCAAGAGAAGAAAGACATTTGGTCTCACTCATCACTGAAGAGTTTATATAGTTTAGATCTTTTCTTAAAAAATGAAAATCTACTTGTAAAAATTATCAGAATAGAAACTGGCAAGGTTTAATCTAGTGTTAGGTTTGAAACTAACATTTTTTTTTTTTTTTTTTGCAGTACGCGGGCCTCTAGCTGTTGTGGCCTCTCCCATTGCGAAGCACAGGCTCCAGACGCGCAGGCTCAGCAGCCATGGCCCACAAGCCTAGCCGCTCTGCAGCATGTGGGATCCTCCCGGACCGGGGCACGAACCCGTGTCCCCTGCATCGGCAGGCGGACTCTCAACCACTGCGCCACCAGGGAAGCCCTGAAGCTAACGTTTAAATGAGTTATTTTTGTGTATACATTTATTTTTACATGGTAAAGGAAGTTACAGCTTTTTTATAGCATACAAAATGAACTTAGTTGTATTAGCCAGCCAGAACGAAATAATTAGCATACGCTTGATGAAAAGAATCACGGTTTCTAAACACAATAAACACACATCATACATTCTTTTGGACCAAATGGCAACTACATAATAATATACAAGGCAAGTACTGGTACATCAGAGGTACCAAAATACCTTATTTGATGCAGTGACTTAGGAATTACAAAAAATAAGTATCATCCAACATTTGGATGCTAAATAAAAGAGCTGAGGGGCTAAATAGTGGAGTCGCTCTTCCCTCCTTCTTTTTTCTGACTTTTACGAATTTGAGTGTATTCAAAAGTATGACGTATTTAATCCTGTAACTAACCACTCTCTCTCTTTCGATAACTTCAGAATGGTAGTTTTAAGCAACTTTAAAACTTGCGCTCCTTCTGAATTTCCCAGAGAGTTTCTGCACCCTTTTCAGACAGGCCTCTTCTGCAGAGGTCAGCTTTACCTTTATGAGGTCTGTAATAACATTCTCGCCCAGGATACACGGAACACTAAGGTATATTCATTTGTTCAATAGTGGCCCTGAAAGTAAAGACTTAAAAATTATTCCTTTCTCCTTTCTTCTAACAAAGGTCTGCAATATGAGAAACAACAGTTGCTGGGTGAACTGAGTATTTAACAGATTTGTAGTATGAACTGTGGCAGAAAAAGATACAAGGAAAGGGGACTTCTCTGGTAGTGCAGTGGTTGGGAGTCTGCCTGCCAATGCAGGGGACATGGGTTCGAGCTCTGGTCCGGGAGGATCCCACATGCGGCGGAGCAGCTAGGCCCGTGCGCCACAACTACTGAGCCTGCACTCTAGAGCCCACGAGCCACAAAGAAAAAAAAAAGATACAAGTAAAGAACAATTTAAAACAGATGACTAGACATATTTATTGTTCAAATTCATCTGCCATCTTCCCACATAGGCCCCAACCTCTTGCCATGTTTGCTGGGACCAACCCTCCTTTTCCTTGCCCCCAAACCACTTCCTATCAGGGAACCCACTTCAAAATTCCTATTACTTTATTCCCAGTGATTTAATTCCATTTTACTTTAACTTCTCCCATTCCAACTAGCAGAGGGATCTTACCCAGGCCCCAACTTCCCCCTCCCCAGGAGACCAACTGCTAATACTTTTGAGATCAGTGCTTCTTTCTTAGGTCTCTTCACTGGACCTCATTGAAACTGCTAGAGAACAACTCAAAATGTGGCAAGACCTACCACAGTGGTTCCCAATGTAACTAGATATTTGTAGAGCTAGTTCACTCAGTTAAATAATAAAGATGCAATAAGACTTTTATCTAATAGAATGTATAAGAAATACCACACTAGGCCAGGACAAAGGTCTACAAAGGTAGGCCTCTTCCTCCTCTACCACCATCCCTTTGTCTCTGTCTCTTCAGCAGCAGCAGCAAAGAACAGATTTTAGGTAGAGAGGTGCTTCCATAAGATCAACTTCAAACATTTTCTTCAATGCTCTTTTACCTCTATCTTATGTTGATATTAAATATTTTTTCAAACATAAATATCCTACCTTACTCATGGTGGAAACTGGATGCACTCCTTAGATTCTTCAGAATACTTTCTGTTAAATCAACACAGGTAGGGCAACACCCCATTTCTTTCTAATCACCTCACAGCCACTGTGGAGTTGGAAGAAATCATGAACATAAGTTAATTTTAGAAGAAATACTTGTCTTTGAACATCCATATTGCGGCAGCCTGACAATGCCACAAATCTGAAATGTTTCCATCAATAATTTCTCCTAGGAATTTCTTATAGGAGTTGGTTATGTAAGGTAGGAAAACAGTTATGACGGTAAGTACGGAGATCCAAAAGTTAATGTGAAACCAATTTTACTATCAACTGTAAAGAATATATAGCAACAATTAGAAAAAATACATTGTCAGTTAACAAGTGAGTGCCTACTATATGGTAGATACTGGGTTAGGCTCAGCAGTGAGTGAGACAGACTTAGTCTAGTCCCTAACTGCTTAAGAGTTTATAATGTGAATATGATCACACCAAAATAAAAGTAGAAGTGCTAAGGAAAGAAAAGTCCGGCAGATACAACAACATATACTTAAAGGACCCAAGTCTCATCCCTCTGGCACAATTCAGGCTTACAGCTAACTTCCAAGGTACTGAAAATACAAAACATACTACCTGGGAGGCTTCCTGGTGGCGCAGTGGTTGAGAGTCCGCCTGCCGATGCAGGGGACACGGGTTCGTGCCCCGGTCTGGGAAGATCCCACATGCCGCGGAGCGGCTGGGCCCGTGAGCCATGGCCCCTGAGCCTGTGTGTCCGGAGCCTGTGCTCCGCAGCGGGAGAGGCTACAACAGTGAGAGGCCCGTGTACAGAAAAATAACAAAAAAAATAAACAAAAAAAACCATACTACCTGGCAACCACTACTTTGCGGACATTTTCCTTCTGCTCAGGTCTTTATCAGTTCCTTTATCTGAGTTCAGAACCTTTGGAGAGACCACAGCAATGGTCACTCCACTCCACACAGGAACTAAGAAAAAGATACCCCCAAATCCATTCATTACATAGTATTATATAACAGGTGGTGGTTGTTTTTTTTTAACCTTAGCAAAACTGTTACAATTGCCCTGAGTGGTTTACAACTAGGAACACTCAACAAAACTATCAAAAATTCAGATGTCTAAGCCCTACCCCAAATCAGCTAAATCAAAATCTTAAGGGATGGAGCCCACAATTCTATCGTCTTGGCAGAGATTCTCCAAACAAGAAAGTGACAGTTTTGAAATTTTCAACTATAAATTATTAAGTTTTAACTTTTATCACTTCAAGTCCTTTTCCATAGCCAGGGGTTTGTATTAGATCGATTTCAAGGGTTCTTAGCCAGAAGAAAGTAAGATGAAAAGGACTGCTATCATATTAGCACCCCTCCTCCTCTTCCCTTTAATTTTCTCCAGTTAATAGGAAGAATTCATGTTACTTGAATTAACAATACTGACCTTTCTGAACTAGAGTATCCCAAGTTAAATGTAAACTACATCTTGTTACTTAGTGCTGTGTTAAGAAAGCCTTATAATCTTAATTGTACATATATGTAGGATTGTAGTAACATTCTCATTTTTTTCAAACTTGTATTTCTGGTAAGTTATTTTATTATAAAAATAATGTGCTAAAAATTAAAACACTACTAAAAGGACCTAAAGTAGAATAAAAGTCCTTTCACCCAGCAGGTATTTTACTTCATGATTAAATATATATGATCAGTACAGTCTAAATATATTTCAGAGAGTGTGCACAGCTCAGTGGTACTTTTAGGCTTACCACTTGAGTCTCTGTGCTCTAAAAGGAAAAACCATGACAGCTTTCAGAGTGGACACCAAGCCTCTGCCCAGTCAAGAAATGGAAAGGGGCAGTGGACAGATTACAGCCACTCCCAATAACCACAGTTTTGGGGAAATGCTCTTAACTTCCATGCTACAAAGTTAAGATACCCACTGAGAAGAAAAAATTCAAGACAGAAAAAGTTCTCACTTTAAATGATAAACTTTTTTACGTTTATCTAAATTAAAACTAAGTCTGATGTTTCGCTGGGGGGAACAAAAACAGTTCTCTATCCAACTCCAGTTATACCATAGTTTCAACAATATCTACCCAATAGAAATAAATTATGAAAACCTTTTGTTGCTACTTTGTATAGACATTTGTGCAGAAACACACACATTCATTCATGCCATTAAAAAAAATTTAAGAAACACAAATCAATATCCCTTATCAAGTCTTTGAAATAATTTTTCTCAGAGAATAATCCATTTAGAGCAAAAAGCTTAGTTAAGAGGGAAACAGAGAAACAAGTATACATGGAATATAACTGTCAGGCAAAACATAATCAGGCCTTAGTCCCACTAGGCAAGGGAAAAAAATTTGGCATAGTTTGATGTTTTGGGTATGTGAACTATTTTAAACATTATTTTATCAGAATTTTTTTCTCATTGAATTTAAAAAGTGGTAACTATTAGCCAGAAAGTTAGTGCAGATACAATAATGGCAAACAAAAGAGAATTTCAAAAATAAAAAAGCATTACTAAGGATACACAGAGATACTACATAATATATGAAACAATCCAACAATACATAATAATCATGAACTTAGATGCAACTCATTGAAGTGGCCTCAAAATATATTGGAAAAAAATCGGGAAACGCTAGGTGGATTTGAGTAACTACCTTTATCAGAAACTGACAGATCAGTAATAATTAAAAATTTGTAATTTAGTAAAACTAAACCAAATCAATAAGTGTGAATAGATATAGAAAGATCATCCAATTAAGTCCATTTCCCACCCCCCAAATACATAAAGGAACATTTACAAAAACTGTATTAACTAGGTCACAAAGGAAGCCTTAACAGATTTCAAAGAGTGGATGTTAACCTGCATTTCTCTGATCTCAATTCAGCTATGTTAGAATCAACCACCATATAACAAATTTTAAAATGTTTCAAAGCTAAAAGCATACTCTTGCTGAGTTAAAGAGAAAATAAAACTAGGAATTACAAAATATTTATACCTGAATGACAATAAAAGTGCCACAAAACAAAAGAAAAAGTGGTACTTACTGTTAAGTTTATATTCTTAAATGCATTTTTTTAAAAAAACAAGAAAGATCAAGGATAAAAGTTACTAACCATAAAGTAAAAGGAAGTTTTAAAAAATAAGCAGAAAGTAGTAAGATTAAAAACATCAGTATCAATAAAATAGAAAATAATTCTTGGGGAGAGGAGGACTAATAAGTTAGAAGAACATCTAGCAAAACGAGGGCACAATGTCCCCAACAAATAATATTAGGAAACAGGAGAGGTAAGCACAAATACAGTAAAGGTTTAAAAAGTCATAAAATATGAAACACATGCCAGTATAAAACTTGGATGAAATGGACAGCTAGAAAAATTCCTAAAATGATTTAAGAAGAAATGGAAAAATCTGAATAAACAAATTACATTAATGAACTTTTAACAAAAATCTAGCCCCTCACCCTTTCAACTGTTTTACAAACAAGTTATATCAAAATTTCAAGGAACAGTTTGTTCTTATGCAACCTATTTTATTAGAGAACAGAAAAAATTTTTTGGTGGGGATATAGTAAAACCTTGATACCGAAACTGAGCAAAGACCAGATAAAAAATAGTAAACTCATATTATTTATTTACACAGATACACAAGTACTAAATAAAATATTAGCAAATATACTTAAGTGGGGTTTTTGAAAAATACTTCCTGACCAAGGAAGTTTTACCCCAGAAATGCAAAGATGGTTCAATATCAGAAAATATATTAATATATTACACCATGTGAGATTTAAAGAAAAAGATTATTTGAATTGTACAAAAACCTGATGAAGTTCCAAATCCATTAGGGTTTAATAAAAGTAAAATTCAACAATCTAAGAAGAAAAGGAAACTTAACCTAAAAAGATATCTATCAAAAATCCAAAACAAACCACAAATAATGAAGAAAAATTAGAAGTATTTTCATTACAGTCAGGAACAAGACAAGGATATACCCACTATCACTGTTTCTATTTAACATCTTACTGGAGATCCTCCCAGCCAATGCAATAGGACAGGAAAAGGTAAAGGTCTTAAGTATAGAAAAAAGGCCTTATTTGGAGATGGTATGTCTAATAGAAAATGTCTGGTAATTTGTAAACTATAGAAACTAAAGATCAGAAAGAAAACAAGAAATAACAGAGACTTCTGGGAGACCATTAAACATACCAACATGCGTTATAGTAGTACCAGAAGGAGAGGAGAGAAAGGAGCAAACACATGCAAAGAAATAATGGGTGAAACTTTCCAAATATGAAAAACATTAATCTGCACATTCAAGAAGTTTAAGGAACTCCAGGTAGGATATACTGAAAGGGATTCTTACTTAGACACACCATAGTTGAACTGTCAAAAGCCACAGAGAAAATATTGGAAATACGAGAAAACAGACTCACTGCATACCAGAGAAAGAAAATAAGTTAACAGCTAACTTCTAATCTGAAGCAATGGAGGCCAGAAGACAGTTGAATGACATTCAAAGTGCTGGAAGAGAAACTCAACCAAGAATACTATATGTAGCAAATCTATATTTCAAAAATGAAGGCAGAATAAAGACATTCCCAAATAAATAAAGATTGAGAGAATTCACTGCTAACAGCCGACCTGCCTTACAACAGATACTGAAGAAGTTTCAGGCTGAAAGGAAGTGATACCAGGCAGCAATTCATACCAACATGAAGAAAGGAGCACTGGTAATAGTGAAATATAATTTATTTATAAAAATGTTTGTGTGTGTGTGTGTATACATACATACACACACATACACCTACCTCTTATTTAAAACACAACTGCATAAAACTATATAAAATTTATTGTTGGGCCTACAAGATATACAGATAGAAGGTATTTGACAACAACCAGAAGAGGAAGGGAAAGATACTAGAGTAGAGCAAGGAAGTGACAGCAGACAGTAACTCAAATCTCGACAAAGAAATGAATACCAAAAATGAAAAATAAGAAAGTTAATATTAAAAAGTTCATATATTTTTGTCTTAGCTTCTACAAAAGACTTAAGATTATATAAAGCAACAATTATAACACTGTACTGTTGAATTTTTAATACATATAGACATATACAACAATAATAGCACAAAAGTGGGTGAGGGATTGATGCTACAATGGAGCAAAGTTTCTATATTTTATTGGAATTAAGTGTGCAAAAATGTGAAGTACATCCAGGTACCTTAAGCTGATATTGTAACCCCAAGAGCAACCACTAAAAAAAAAAAACCCTCAAAAAACATAATTTAAAATTAATTAAATAATTAAAATGGTACTTTAGAAAATGCAAAAAAAGTCAGTAAAGGAGAAACCAAGGAACAAAAGAAGACACAAGACAAACAGCAAAATGACAGGCATAAATCCAAACATATCACAGTAACAGTTAATGTGAATAAACAGTCCATTCAAAAGGCAGAGATTTTCACACTGCATAAAATGAGGTCTAACTATATTGCTCTCTAGAAGAGACACACTTTTTTTTTTTAGTACTATCTGTATTTTGGCGTCATTATCCTATTTTAGTTTTTTTTTAAATTGAAGTATAGTTGATTTACAATATTGTGTTAGTTTCAGGTGTACAGAAAGTAATTCAGTTGTATATATTTTTTCAAATTGTGTTCCATCATAGGTTATTATAAGATATTGAATATAGTTCCCTGCACTATACTGTAAATCCTTGTTGCTTATCTACTTTATGTATAGTAGTTTGTATCTGTTAATCCCATATCCTTATTTATCCCTCCCTACCTCCCTCTCCCCTTTGGTAACCATAAGTTTGTTTTCTATGTCTGTGAGTCTATTTCTGTTTTGTAAATAAGTTCATTTATGTCATTTCTTTTAGATTCCATATAGGAGTGATACCATATAATATGTCTTTCTCTGTCTGACTTACTTCATGTAGTATGATATTCTTCTAGGTCCATCCATGTTGCTGCAAATGGCAATATTTCATTCTTTTTTAGGGCTGAGTAATATTCCATTGTATATATGTGCCATATCTTCTTAAACCATTCTCTCAGTATGATAATCTCTGGGTCCATCCATGTTGGCATTATTTCATTCTTTATTTCATACACACACACACACACAACCACATCATCTTTATCCATTCATCTTCAGTGGACATTAGGTTGTTTCCATGTCTTGGCTATTGTAAATAGTGCTGCTATGAACCCTATACGGGTGCATGCATCTTTTCAAATTATAGTTTTCTCTGGATATATGCCCAGGAGTGGGATTGCTGGATCATATGGCAATTCTATTTTTAGTTTTTTGAGGAACCTCCATTCTGTTTTCCATAATGGCTGCACCAACTGACATCCCCATCAACAATGTAGGAGGGTTCCCTTCTCTCCACACCCTTTCAACATGTTATTTATAGACTTTTTAATAACAGCCATTCTGGCCTGTGTGAGGTGATATCTCATTGTCATTTTGATTTGCATTTCTCTGATGATTAGTGATGTTGAGCATCTTTTCATGTGCCTATTGGCCATCTGTATGTCTTCTTTGGAGAAATGTCTATTTAGGCCTTCTGCCCAATTTTTGATTGGGTTGTTTGTTTTTTTGTTATTGAGTTGTATAAGCTGTTTCTATAGTTTGGAAATTAAGCCCTTGTCAGTCATATCATTTGCAAATATTTCCATCCAGTCCATAGGTTGTCTTTTTGTTGATAGTTTCCTTTGCTGTACAAAAGACTGTAAGTTTGATTAGGTCCCATTTATTTATTTTCACTTTTATCTCTATTGTCTTCGTAGACTGACCTAAGAAAACATTGGTACATTGGTACTCTGATTTATGTCAGAGAATGCTTTGCCTATGTTCTCTTCTAGGAGTTTTATGGTGTCATGTCTTATATTTTAGTCTTTAAGCCACTTGAGTTTATTTTTGTGTGTGGTGTAAGGCTGTGTTCTAACTTCACTGATTTCCATGCAGCTGTCAACCTTTCCCAACACCACTTGCTAAAGAGACTGTCTTTTCCTCACTGTATAATCTTCCCTCTTTTGTCACAGATTAATTGACCATGGGTGTGTGGGTTTATTTCTGGGCTCTATTCTGCTCCATTGATTCATATGTCTGGTTTTGGGCCAATACCACACTGTTTTGATTACTGTAGCTTTGCAGTACTGTCTGAAGTCTGGGAAGGTTATGCCTCCTGCTTTGTTCTTTTTCCTCAGGATTGCTTTGGCAATTCTGGGTCTTTTATGGTTCCATATAAATTTTAGGATTATTTGTTCTAGTTCTATGAAAAATGTCATGGATAATCTGACAGGGATCACATTATATCTGTAGCTTGCTTTGGGTAGTATGGCTATTTAAACAATATTAATTCTTCCAATCCAAAAGCATGGGATAGCTTTCCATTTCTTTGAATCATTTTTGATTTCCTCTATCAGTGTTTTATGGTTTTCAGCATATAAGTCTTTCACTTCCTTGGTTTATTCCTAGGTTGTTTTTTTTTTTTAATGTAATTTTAAACAGGATTTTTTTTAACTTTCTCTGATATTTGATTGTTAGTATAGAGAATGTAACTGATTTCTGCATATTAACTTGTATCCTGCTACCTTGCTGAATTCATTTGTTAGTTCTAATAGTTTTTGTGTGGTCTTTATTATTCTCTACATAGAGTATCATGTCATCTGCAAATAGTGACAGTTTTACCTGTTCCCTTCCAGCCTGCATACCTTTTACTTCTTTTTCTTGTCTAATTGCTGTGGCTGGGACTTCAATACTATGTTGAATAGACGAGCTGAGAGTGGGTTTCCCTGGTGGCTCAGTGGTGAAGAATCCGCCTGCCAATGCAGGGGACACGGGTTCGAGCCCTGGCCTGGGAAGATCCCACACGCTGCAGAGCAACTAAGCCCGTGAGCCACAGCTACTGAGCCCACGGGCCACAGCTACTGAGCCCATGTGCCACAACTACTGAAGCCTGTGTGCCTAGAGCCCATGCTCTGCAACAAGAGAAGCCACTGCAATAAGAAGCCCACGCACCGCAACGAAGAGTAGCCCCCACTCGCCGCAACTAGAGAAAGCCCGCACGCAGCAACAAAGACCCAACGCAGCCATAAATAAATAAATAAATTTTTAAAAATACAGTAATTTGGCTGAATATCACAACCTAGATTTCTGAGTTCCAGATTCATAATCAGCTACCAGCTACCTGTTTGATATCTCCTGAGTATCTTTTCAGATATCTCAAATTTAACATGTCCCAATTGGAAATCTTGGTTTTTCTCCCCCTAAACTCAACACTCCCTCCTACTTCCTTCACTGACTCCCACCTCCTTGAGAGCATCACAATCCAGGTAAATGGAACTACCATCCAATCAATCGCTCAAGGTAAAAATCCAGAAGTCATTTTTTACTCTTCCCTGTCCCTCACTATACAAAATCTGTCAGTGGTCCTGCATGTTTTATTTCCAAAGTATATCTTAAATTTGTCCACTTTGTGCATGCACCAGTGAGGAGTCTAGTACAATCTTGGAGGGTTAGTCAATAAAGTACTGTGCTTTCACTTCAGCACCCTCAGCAATCCGGAAAACAGCTCAGATATGGAAGTCTTTAGTTTGTAAAACTTGGACTTACACACTACGATTCCGCAAATTATCTTTTCATATACGCTAGTATTTAAAGAAATCTTCATTATGGTACACACACTGATTATGCAAAATACATGTTAAATTAACAAAACAGGAAACTATTCTGGCTATATCGGTAGTTTAGAGTTTAATGCCCATTATTTTTCTCTACCAAGTTACTAAACCCACCCCCCCAAACAAAAAAAATTATTATTCACTGAACAGCCAAAATAAAGGTGACCTGGATTGGAAACAATAATCACTTTGCAGTGGAGACTGTGTTAGATAATACTGGAAATCATTAATTTAAACACGAACACATTTCTCTGGATTAAATCAAAGTATGTTTCTCTTTATGTGGCCTGCACCTGCTGTGATAATCACTATGTTGAGTTTGCAGTGACAAAGTAATCTGAGGAAAGATTTGAATAGAAAACATTATGGGAGAAAACATCTAAAATTTAAGTACACATTTCCTGTCCAGCTCAATCACCACACTTCTTACTAAAGAGTGAGCTCCCTCAGATCTTCTACAATGCCCAGGGCACTCTTAATTTTAGGAAATTAGTACTAAATTTTCCTTGTACATTTGTTTTAACAACCTCCTAACATACATACCTCTTGCACTTTATAGAATAAAAGGTCAAAATGTACATTGTTCTGTGAATGAGAATGTTTACTTAGAGATAGATGTGGTATGAAAAGACCCTTGAACAGGGAGATATTGGTTCATTCATTTGTTCATACAATTACCTCCTGGGTGCCAAGTAAATAAAGTACAGTAGTTAAGAGCTTAGGCTTTTGAGTCAAAACAAAGGGATCAAATCTTTACTCTATCACTTTTATTTAACCTTGATATGCAGATGCATCATCTATGAAACATCATAGAATTGTGCTGAGGTTATTAAATAAAATAAAGTGCTTTAGCTCAGTGGCTGGCACAAAATGGGCAATCAATTAATGATTACTGTCATGATAATTACTATTACTGCTGCTCACAGGAACTCAGTCTGGTGCTGTAGGAAGCCCTGTAAACAAATTAAGTACAACCTAATGAAATCTGAACATGTTATGAGACTACAGGGTAGGGAGCAACCAACTTTATAACAATTGGGGAAGTCATGATATAAAGATATGATTTTCTTAGATATTTATTAATGTACTATTAGAATATTTATGGTATTTAGCTATGATAGTAACCTTTGCTGGAAAAAAATATTTAGGATTTTCATGAAAGGGCTGCCATGTTGCAGATCCACTGTCTCACCCATCAATTTGCCTTCATCAGCATCCACAAAGGCAAGTTCATCACTCAAGCCCTAAAAAGACATTAGTCAAGTGGGAGAGGGGGCTTCTGGATTAACTGGAGAATGAAAGAAAATTCTTACACTGGCAATCTATATCTACCTTATGAATTATCAGGCTCAGGGAAGACATACTGAATCTGTTCAACATGTCATCATGATATAAAAGTCCAAACAAGAGATACAAGCTACAAGGAGGAAAGCTTCAGCTCACAATTAGGAAAACAGAGAAGCCATTTAATAAACAGAACAGTCTCTGAAGGCAGTGAACACCTCTTCAATTTAAGTTGAGGCTGCACAATGATAAAGAAGGGATTCTGTAGAAGGAATTTCTCACCGGACTACGAGCTCCTAGAGAAGAGGAAGTCATTCATTTTCACTCATCTGGTGCTTAGCATTAACCTGGCACATAGAAGCTCAATAAAAGTTTTTTCAATAAATAGGTTAAAATATAGGGCCCTTTCCAACTCTAAAATTTTACAGTTCTTTTATCAAGCAATGTTACATGCAAAAAGGAATCAGTACTATATATTTCTAGCATGCTACTTCATATGTAATAAAGGAGGAAAATTATATATTGTATTTGCAAAAGAAACTCCAGAGGATACATAAGAAACTGACAAATGGTTTCCTAAAGTGGAATTTAGGGGAAAGGTTGGACAGAAACAGGATGAAAGTGTGACTTCTCTATGTGTATCTTTTTTTTTTAAAAACATCTTTATTGGAGTAAAACTGCTTTTCAATGGTGTGTTAGTTTCTGCTTTATAATAACGTGAATCAGCTATACATACTATGTATCTCTTTTTATATTACTTTTATTTTTTAACCTGTGAATGTATCACCTTTTGAAAAATAATGTTGTAAATAACTACATATTATATTTATTATATATTATTAAATATATAATATTATTAAAATCTTCACTGAAAAAAACCAATGGCTTTGAGCTAGTACTTAGAAATAAATGATCAAGTATCCATAATTTAAGTACATGTCCAACTTATATTGTTGGATCTTTTTACTTTATTCTAATTAATGGAAATTTAAAGTGCTTGGCTGATTTGATTATAATTTATTAGCCTAGAAGTCTAAACTGTATCACAAGGAAAACGTTGTTGCCTAATGAGATGCCAATGCTTTCTGGATACTCTAAATTATTTACAGAGATTATAGTAGCATGGAGCAGAATTACACTATTGATAAAATTACCTTTGAAAGATAGTTTTTAAAATGTTCTGTGTAGAAATGAGCACACCTAGCATTCAGATCTTGGGTTATAATATCATACTCCAATAAAAGGAATCAGGGCTCCTTGGGGGAAAAAAAAGGTTGATTTACAACTGAAGCAGAAAATATATGACATGAAGAAGCTGCAAGATCTTATATGCCAGAAGCTACAGAAGTGCTCAAACTAAACAAAAACCCTATGTTGATGGGGGTATGTCAAAGGGACACAGTAGTCGACTGAATGAGCTCCCAACGGCCAAAGCTGGAACGACTTGAGAAACAAAATAAAGATGCGCTTAATTATAACCCAAAATATAAAATAAAATTCATGAGGCCATACTGATATTAGTAAATGACTGAATGAATTAATAAAAAGGAGAGAAAAGACAAATCTCCCATGCAGAAGAAACCCAAATAATTTAGGAAGATACTCTACTCCCAAGGAGAGGGAACATAACTCCCCACTCCCTAAGTGTGGGCTGTACAGAGACTTCCTTCCAAGGAGCACAGCATGGAAAGACGGAAAAAAGAGTAACTTTACAGTAGAGAAACCTAACAGTACCTCAGCAAGTGACTGAGGTCAACATCAACTGTAATAAATCATGTTGATAGTATGTACTCTGGAAATGATGTGATGAAAATGCTACCTAACCTCTGTGTCTTCCTCCCCAAAATCCATTATTTCAGTCTCACTATGAGAAAAACACCAGACAAATTCCAACAGAGGAGCATTCTACAGAATATCTGACCAGTACTCCTCAAAACTGCCAAAGTCATCAAAAACAAGGAAAGCCTCAGGAATTCCCTGGCGGCCCAGTGGTTAGCACTCAGTGCGTTCACTGCCAGGGCCTGGGTTTAACCCCTGGTCTTGGAACTATGATCCTGCAAGCCGCGTGGCGTGGCTGGGGAAACAAAAATACACAAGGAAAGCCTAAAAAAGAAATTGTCATGGTCTAGAGGAGTCTAAGGAGACATGAATGACTAAATGTAATGTGGTATCCTGGAAGGGATACTAAAACAGAAAAAGAACATTAGGTAAAAACTGAAGTATGGACTTTAGTTAATGACAATGTATTATGTATATATTATCTATATACACTTATCTATTCAGGTAACTTGAGACAGTCTGTGGCTTTTTTCTCCTCTATAAAATAGATCTAATAATTACTTTTCAGGGCTGTTAGATAATGTATACAAAGCATACTGTTATTCTCATTATAATCAATGTTGTAAACGAATGTGTTGGTTTTCATGTATGTGTATTCTTCTTAGCAATGAGGACACTGCTGACAAAGGCATTATAGCTGGTAGGACAAAATGAGTCATGAGGAACTCATATGATTGCCTGAAGCAGCAGGTGACAGTACCTGATGCTCTCGGTGTCTTATGTCATTTACACGTGAAATCCAGGCCTAATCCTTTAAATCCAATAAATCATGCCAGGATTAAAGGCTACAGAAAGGTAGCTTGAAGAAATCTTATAGATATTCCATTAATAAAAGCAAATCATAGCTAAAAGAGTTTATTATGATTTACCAAAACGTTATGTGTTCAGATCAGGGTAATATTCTTAGAAAAGGGTCAGATCTTTTTAGTCCTGTGTCTCTCCATTAAAAGTGGAAGCTAACTTTATTAGCTACATCAATACTAAGAAAACTAAACACTAAAACTAACCTAACATGAATAAAGAAGGAAGGGAAATAAAAATAGAGACCAGGAAATGGGAGAGAGATTTTTAAAGGAAAAGGATTATTGTATTTGTTACTAGTAGGACACCTACCACAACTGACAAGTTGCACACTCGTTTTCTGCCCCCTATTTCTCCAGTTGTTTTACTTGTGAGCAGAGTTTCCTAGTCAAGCAAAGGGGGACCTCATAGTATCACCACATGAGTGAAAGTGAAATGTCAAGATGCTTTCACATACAGACGCTTCTAACACATAGGATACCATCATAAGAACTAGAAAAAGCAGCCCCCTCTGGGTGGAACAATTAGAAAAGAGCACCTGTTCCTCTGGGTTAAGCCAGCAGGAGCTGGATAGGCCCCCACTCACCTCTTGAACTAGACACAACCTGCACAATGGTATGTGGTGGCCTTGCCTGCAACTAAGGAAAACTTGGCTAACCCAATGGCACAGAGCACATAACTTACTTTTTCTGGGGGGGTGGGGGAAAAGGTAGATTTTTAATAACTGCTTTTATCACCAGGTTAAGTCATGCAGTTACAAAGTAGTGAGAAATTTCTGAAAGGATATTATTGTTAAAAAGACTCATTCTTACATAAATAATATCTAGTACTTCATTGGGACAGTACTGTTCAAAAGGTCCTGACCAAACAACTCCCAAACAAAACACAACCTTAGGTTGTTTCCAGCCCACTGGGAATGAAGCCGTGCGCGGAAGATGAGGCCTGTCAAAGACGACACAAAGTCAGGGCGAGTCAGAGCCTTTGGTAATGCTCAGAGCCGCCAGCCAGACGCCAAAGACAGAGCTCAAGTGGTTTCTCCTGAGACACTCTACTTGAATTACTGTTCAATTAGTCAACACAACACATCTTCAAAAGAGAACAATTAACATGATAAGGAGATGACTGCATTCTTTGGGCTGTATGTCATAATTGTGGTGAGTAAATTCTGACAGTCTTAACAAAAATAGTCTCCATCATTTGCAGGTATGAAATTCTCTACCAGGCTTTTTATTTTTGCTGGATGACAAAATGCGATTGACAAGCTATAAATGATACTGTTTTATGTTATAAAAATACTAACTTTTTTCATTTATTATATTTACAGGCATTCACTGCTTGAGTCAAGGTTAGGCTTAAGTGATTAAAGGCAATTTTATTACAGCAGCATGTATTTTATTCTAAAAGAATAAAATGCATAAAGAGAAAGTTTGTGTGTAACCTATCAAAAATTGAGCTATTTTGCTGATGTAGAATACCAGTAACTCATTTGAGGACCACGCTACCTTCTGAAAATGCCATATACCTGCTTCTTACACGTGTCAAAGCACTTGATACTTGTCCAGAGCTGAAGCGGCAAGCTACCGACTGCTCTTGGACAACAGGTGCTTCCCTGGGGCTACAGCTGACTGTGCTGGGAAGCAGCCATGGAGCAAAGCAGCATAGGCAGATGGAAAAAACCTTTTTATTTAAAGGCAAAATGCCCAAATGGCTCTCTGGCATAGCTAATTTCTACTATCACGAATTCGCTTATATATGATCCCCTAACCTTAATTTTTTTCTTCTTAAGGGGCTGATTTGGATTAACTTGTTGAGAATGGCGTATAACTTACTTTTAATAAGATGCACAGGCCATAGCAACTGATCCACTTCCTTACTGAGATGAATGGCCTCTTCTGAAGCGAAAATCTTAGAAGTCACGCTTGACGGTCGCCATCTTGAGGAAAAAACGGCAAAGCCGCAAAGCCACTTCCGATTGATCTGGAATTGGTCTGTAGTGAGAGGGGGCATATAGAGAACTCCCGGGCCCCGGCGGGTAAGGAGGCGCTGCAGACACACAGGGAACGACAATGACCAGCAGCCCAGCATCCAGGAGGCAAACCAAGGGGAGGAGGAGGAAGGTGGGTACAGTGAAGAGGGGTTGAGAGGGAGTGAAGGAAGGAAAAGGGTCTCCCTCCACCAAAAATGAGACCTACCACCGGTAAAGTTATTTCAGCCTTTGCCCTGAAGCCTCTGCTCTTCCTTCCCTCCGCCCCCCACGCCCCCATTCTTCTCCTCCCCCAGCTCTTAGCTCCAGGACCGAGCCCAGGGTCCACGAGCCCACAGTCCCCAGGCTCTGGGCCTAGGACGTCTAGGCGCGCGGTACTCCTGGCCACCCTCACACGGGTGAAGGACCAGCCGCCCCGCAGGGGGATGCATGCCGCCTGCAGGGGACCCAGAGTCAACGCCAAGCAAAAAGCATACACTCCGGCGGCGCCCACTCTCCCGCTAGCCCGCAGCACTCCCGCGGCCCAGCTCATGGCCGCCCGAGGAAGAGGAAGAAAATGGAGGAAAGCGGAGGGGAAGCTGGTTGAAGCTCAGAGGAGGAAAACCTTTGGCTACTGAGGCTGCGTAAGGCGGCGCCCAGCCCGTGCGGACCTCGCGGGGGCCAAGCGCGCCAGGTGCAGGCGCGAGGCCAGGAGGCGAGCCCTGAGGCACTGCGCCTGCACCTGTTGCAGGTTGAGGTTGCTGTGGCTGGCGGGTGTCTGCCTGGCTGGCGGGCACACTGAACTAGAGGGACTCTGCTCTCAAACGGAGTGTTCCTTGCCCAGAGAGGCAAGGAACACCAGGGAGCCCAGGTAAATTTATTTCTAACGAAATCTTGTCTAGATGTATCGGATAAGGGCTTTTTGACTCTTGATTGGGAATTTTTCACCAGGGCCGTGGGAGAAAGGGATCTCAGGGCTACTGTTTACCACCCCAATACGAGCTGAAGTAGAAAAAGCATTTAATTTAAACCCTCTATGCAAAGGAGATTTTTAAATAAGATACAAAACCCTAAGAATTTGATCAGGGCAGTGCTAATTGATAACCATATATACAATTGAAAACCATTTCTACAACTCATTATTTATGAAGTCGTTAAATGTAGAATCTAATAAAATCCCCCTCTCATCCGTTAATTGGGGATGAACCAAGGTTTCCACTTCTCTTCTCCCACCACATTCTACCCAAACTGTTTTCTTACTCATTTGTGAATCATAAAACATAATACACATCTGACAAATTCTTTTACAAAATGTACAGCACTGTTTCTCAGCCTTTTTTCATTATCTTTCCCTCAAGAGCTTCTTCAGACATTAACCCTAATCGTTCAGCTCCCTCACCTGCCCCCACAGCATGAGATTAAATATTATGGAGTGAGACTTTTGTCTGGTAGCGTTGAGCTTTGGAGAGCCAAACCCTTGTAATATCAAAGGTTTTTTTCACCAAACCCCCCCCCCCAAGAACCAATTTTCACCCCCTTGGGGCAATATTGCTCCAGCTGAGAACACATGATGTACAGCAGTTTTATTTCCTAGAATATTCCCTGTAGAAAGTATATTTTGAAGCTTTTTGATCTCTGCAAGGATCTCCTAAAATGAAGCTTAATTTGGTGTAAGAGAGGAGCTTAAAACGAGGCAAAATCCACAGAAGACTCCCCTCCCCCATCCTAACTAAACTCTCATGACCATATTTTGTACATTCAACGGAAAAGTTGAAAAAAAAGTAAAGACAACAAAATAATGGGAAACTAATTATGTTCAGTAATAGATGACTGAAATGAAAGCTATTAAATAGCAAGAATAACAGAGAGTGAACCGTAACTCTCTGACCAAATGGGTTTGCCTCCACTAGAGCCATGTAGGTCCTCAGGGTCTGCATATATGCCTTCTAATTTTTCCCACTGGTCCTGTCCTAGTCTAATTTGTAAATTACCTTGGTCCTGATTTTTTAGTTTTTGTTTCACTGTGTATTTCCTATAGCTGCCTTAAATTCTTTGTGGAATCAAGGAAATATATATTTTTGTATGAAGCACATGCACTCCTACCTTGGACACCAAGAGGGAGCTACCAATTGACTGTTACCAAGCATCCATCAATAACCAGTTAGATGAGGTACCCTAAATACTCACTGTGAAATACTTGAGGGCAGAAATCATGTCATACTGAACTCATAACCATAACACAGCAAGCATAGTAGTAGTTTGCTAAAAGAATAACCTAGAGGATGGTCTAAACTCCCTGTGTAGTATTTCAACAGAGGGACCAAATCAACTATTTGAGTTTATATTAATTGGTATAATACTTGCAGGGTTGAAGATATTTAATTTTTTTATACCATGAAGTTATATTTCTATTTTCCTTCTGATATACATTGTCTTAAAAAATAAGTACTTAGTAAAAATTATATATAAACACATAAAGTTAATGAAGCAATATAAAGTGAATATGCTGGTGCCCTAATGGAGGAAAGCACAAAACGAAATTTCAGTACTAGAAATTCTGTTGTTTTATGAGAAGAATCATAAGTTCTATATTAAATGGGTTAGTATACATATTCTACTAAACCTGAAGACAACTTTTACATATATGACATACTTCGGAAGTATAACTTACATCTGTACAGGTTGAGTATCATTAGAATAGAGAAATAGAGAAATTCCTTTACCATTTCCTTTTTCTAGCCTTGAGAGGCTGGAGTTATGTCATAGGTCCAATGTTCTTTTATTTTTGAAAGATCAGGTGAAGATACTTTCAAAATGTAAAATATACAGTCTACTATCTTCTGTTCTATAAAACATGGAACATTAAAAGGTTTTAAAATATCAGGTCTTTTTGGACATCTCAAAGTGTGTTTACACTCTTCTTTAAAAGGGCCTCCTCCTCAGAATTCAAGTTAACTTTCACAACATCTGAGACACCATTTTGGCCCAAGACACAAGGGATACTGAGAAAGATTTCTTCTTTTATTCCATATAAGCCCTAAAAGGCAAAATTAGGTTATTATTCAGTAACCTGATATGGAAAAGCAGCTATGCAAGACGGCTTCAGAATAAGAATATACAGAGAGATTATGGAGCTCAAGAATCATTCGGAGGGCAGCAGAGTGATCGTCAACAGTACGAAGAGCATCCTAATGTCCTATGACCATGTAAGAACTTGTGTTTAATGACATGAAGAACGTGCCAGATGCCTTCAAAGGGGCCCAAAAGGGCACTGTCTGTTTTACCCCTTACCCTTGTCATATTTCTTTCTAAGCGGAAGAATGCCATGCAGTCTGATGAAGGACTGTGAGATCAAGCAGGCTGTGTTTGGTGTAAAATAATCAAGAGAACAGTGAAGGCAGAAGCAGGAAGTGGCTGGGCAGGCTCTGCTTTGTATAATCTTTACATGAGGGGATGCCACTGAGTTTGGACAACAGATGCTAACAGCTGGCTTCTCAAGCTTCCAGAGGTGAAGCCCCCAGTGGAGCCTAAGCTTCCAGGTACTCACATGCTCAGCAGGGTTTATGTAATTCCCCCGCTAGTCACCAGTGGAATGTACTCCTGCCCTCCTGGCTACCACCTGGCTTCTATCCAGGACCTTCCATGATGGACAGGGCCATGGAACGGGTGCAGCCATGGCCACCACCCTATCCTAGGGCCACGGAGCCTCCCATCAGCAGCCCTGATGTTCCCTCCACTCCTGCAGCTGAAGCCAAGGCTGTAGAGGCAGCTGCTAGAGCCTGTTACAACCTGGGTAACCCACACAATGCCTACATGCCCACAAACCAGCCTCCACCTCCTCCCTGGAAGGTAGGAAGACCCAGTAGACCTCTCACACCTCTCTGCCCCCTACCACCCATTGCCTTTTCTTACCCCAGAATGTAGGGCTGGAGGAGGCGATGGGAAGGTCTTGTTGTTCCTCCAGGTGTGCCTGTAAAGTTACCAGGAACCAGCGTTGAGAAAGGGAGAGGCTCCTTGACCCTGGAGTGGTGCCTCCCAGCTTCCCATAATAGTTCAGAGCCCACAGGCACTACTCAGCCAGGCTTCCCTCTCACCGTCTCTGGGGCTCTCCTCAGGAGCTCAGCGTTCCTGCTTTACTCTAGTGGCCCACAGAGGGACTCCCTATCCACCTTTTCCACTGCAGTCCAACTCCCTCATTTTGGTAGCCACTTTATACTCAACCTCCTGATCTCCATCAGAACAGCCACATGTCTTCTCCTCAGGGTCCCCTGCCAGGCTCTACTCACATTCACTCCACTCTGGTCCATGCCTCGCCATGGAAGGCCACTGTCCCACCAGACTGTCAGCCCACATTCCCCTCCCAGCCACATTCCAGCTGCAGTCACACTTGCCTGCCCCCGCTTCCCTTTCCTGTCCTTGGTCATTCTGTTGCTCCCTCTGTGTAGCACAATACCTTTTAGAGCTTTAACATGAGCTGCCAGGGGTTGGGCGGCATCAGGAACAAGGCAGCATGGCTGGGGCAAAAGCCCTCCTGCCTTCCGTGCTGGTGTTTCAGGAATTTGCTCTCTCTCCTTTCACTGCATCTCTTCCTGCTAGAAAGGGCTTCTTGGATTAGAACTGGAAATGTATGTCCATGCCATTATGCCATTTGGGGGCTGCTGGGTAGACTGGAAACAAGGGCCCTGACCTCCAAGGCTGCCCTGGCCTAGCCCTGTGTACTGCCATGACCTGCTGCCCCCCCCCCCTTAGCCTATCCTCTTCCCTTTAAGCGTCATGCCTGGTTGGCAGTATGACCCCTGGATGCACTGAAATTTGCTTCCTTTCCTCATAGACTGGCCGTGAAGTGAGGAAATGGTTATTTAAAGAGAATTCCCTATTTATCTGACAAAAAATCAAGTTAATATATTAATGTTAAATAAACTCTATTGGCAACTTTATTTGCTGAAAATGTGAAGTAATAAAAATGAAGTAACTGGGAAAAAAGATTAAGAGCATACAAATGATTTTGCTCTTAATGTCAAATGTTTAAGTATTTCCTATAAACTATAACTCATCCACTGATTTGTTCAGTAAAGACTATGAAATTCCTGTATTACTCAACCTCTTTCCAGGAGCGTTCATTTGACACCTCCCTGACTCTTCTTCAGGAGCCCTCTGGGGGTAATTGCTTATTCTCCCACAGCCCTTTGTATCCTCAAAAGAGGAAGAGTGTAGAATCCACTGTATACCCCTCACTGTCTCTTCCAGATTATTAATCCCTTGCTCTCTTAAAAACAAAAACAATTCCCCCTATTTTTTGAGGCCCATCTTATTCAGCTTTTCTTTCCTTTCTAATGACCGTCTACAAACCTCTTGAGTATTCCATCTCATTCATAAAAGACTTTGACCCTAGCAATCTTCTCTCTCTATCCCAGTTTGTGCCATTATCCTTGGTGGCTTCATTGTCCATGTGGATAAACGAACCAATTCCCTTTCTTTCCAGTTTCTTGTCTTCTTTAGCTCATGGGACCTTCTCCCACCCCAAGTATCTTACTCTGAACCTTGTTATGAGGTTCCTCCATATCCAATTTATATTCCTTTCTTGTAACTCTTTTGCTACACCCTAAGACCCTTTGCCTATTTTAATTTTTATAAATATTTCTTAAATTCTTTATTACTCATTTTCTTTTTGTAATTTATTCATTTGTATGTAGATAACATTTAAGGGCAACGGTCTTGAATTTGACTGTGACCCTTTAGCAGAAGGTCAAACTCATTTTTTTTTTTTCAAACTCATTTTTAACGAGTATAGACACCAAAACTACCTACACCTCTATCTATCTCTCTGTCTTCCTCTCTTCTCTCTCCCCCTTTAACACTGCACAAGTAAAACCCAAACCCAGATGAATTCAGTTATCTACTTTCTCCACTCCTGCACTCAGGTCCCTAGAGAAAACCACACAACAAAGCTGATCTTTAACTTTTGTCAAAATTAATACTTATCTACCTCAAGCATCCACCTGACAGTAATTCTGCCTTTATTTTTTTGTCAAATTCTATTTCTCACTATCTACAAAGGTGATTTCAAATCTCAAACACCTGATTTTTCTATACCTCCCTTGACTTTCAGTAGATGATTTTGTCTCCTTTCACTAAAAAGAAGTCATCAGATGCTTCCAATGCCAAACTTACAAACCTATATGATTCACTACCTATCTTCTCTTTGTTATCCCCTATTAAAAAAGATAGTTGTCCCTCCTCCTTTCTGGGACTAATACCTTCACCAATGCTCTGGATCCCACCCTCTCTGCTTATTACTTCTATCTTCAACATCTTCTTTACATCTTATCTTTTAAACAACAAAAAAAAAACCTGCCTTGCCCTGATTTTCCTCTCCAGTTACTGCTCTCTCTCCTTAATTTCACAGCCACTTACCTCAAAAGAGCTATTTATACTGGCTTTACTTTCTCCAGTCGACTTAAAAGGTTCTCAGCTGGAGGTGATTTTGCCTTACCAAACATTCCCAAGGGACATTTGGTA